>NW_020884965.1:1562892-1952944 GCF_003945725.1 Corapipo altera
TGATCCCACAGCGCCCCCTGCTGGTCGCAGTTGGAATTGCACCAAAAGGCGGAAAGTACCGAACTGAGCTGTTTTGTGGGGAACTTTGGGTGCAGAATTATTGTTTAGTTGTTTTTGTGTTCTTTTGCTGTTCTGCCAATATACATATATCTTTTAATAAAGGGCTGTTATCTTTTTTTCTTTCTCCATACTTGCTCAATTGGAGCCTCTTAATTTCAGATTTACAATTGCTTGGAGGGAGGAGCTTGGTCTTCCTCATAACTCATCCTCCTTAGCAAAACCCTTCAGTCACATAAAACTGACACAGCCTCTGACACGATGAGCACAGCACCAGCTCTTTGCTGTTCTTCTCAGCCTGCTCCCACAGTCAGGATGTGAGATGGGTCTGAGCTGTGCAATATCTGTTTGCTGCAGTAACTGAGGTATTATAATGATTTCAAAATTTAAAGTCTGTTTAAGCCAGAATAGAAAGGAAGTTACAGTAGATATTATAAATAGAAAAGGAATTGAAAGTTTGAATATTTTTTAGATGTAGTTTAAGGCTCTGTTGATAAGTCCAGCCAGTTTACTGCCCAGGACACTCATGCTCCACTTGGCCAGTTCAGACCATAGATTGTCAACAGGCCCAGTTTCTTGAAGGTATGCCCAAAATCATAACATACAAGACCTTAAGCATGGCACCAGCTATGCAGACAGTCTTTCACCTGCTCAATTCACCTCCTTTTTCTCAAATCCTCTTCTCTAACTAGGAAGATGGAGTAGAACCTCATCTCCTGACTCCTTGAACATTGTTCCAAGGGAGGTCTCCCTTGATATTTCTGAGTCATCTCTTTGCAGTGCCATTCAACCCTACCTGGAATAACAGGAACAGGTGACAGTCTGCAGGTTTGACCAGCCTCGGCAGCCTCTCAGTGACATCACGGATATAAGCTCCCAGCAGGGAGACTTCTCCAGAGACACTGTTTGGATGACAAACGGGGCCTCTCAGCAGGAAGTCTCCAATCACTAACCCCCTAAAGCGCCAATTCCAATGGGAGTAGATGGCTGGATCGACTTTGCACGGTTGGCCTTTTCTGGGACTTGCCTGTTGCTCACTCCCTCCTCATTCTCCAGTCCCAGGGCATTGTATCTCTTTCCTAAGGGCACTGCAGGGGGGAAGAGGAAGGTCCCTCCTCCTACCCCAAGCACAGGTGAGAATCTGGTCTCCTTTGTCTTCTGAGTTAGTCAAGTCAGTCAGTTCAGGGCTGAAAGCAAACTTACCTTCCTCTTGCCTTAAGGTAAAACCTCTTGCTCAGCTTGTGACAAGCACAAAACACCACACGTCCACTCTCGTGCAGATCCCCAGACACTGTGCTGCCTATTAACACTCCTCTTACAACACGGCTACTTGCCTGAGGAGTTCATCCAGCTGGGCACACTTGCACCCATGACACCCATGTCTGTCTTCAGACTCTACAGGGACTTCCAGGTTCTGGAATCACATGGAAGTTTGGGTCTGAGAAGCTCTTTCAGTTCTTGGGAGGCCAGTCAGGGTGTAGCTGTTGTACACCATGATCCTCAGCTGCGGAACACGCCAGCACAGAGCTGAACACCTCCGGGAGTGTTACTGTGTAATTTCATTCAAAAATGCTGTCCAAGGTGGAACTGTGCAACATCAATTGTTTTATTTTATCAGGCACCACATTTGGCCACAATCCTAGGTCTGTAAGATCTTTGAGGTTTGGCTTTTGTGTCCTTCAAAAAAATACTATACACCATAACACCAGCTGCAGCCAGGAGACACCAGAACTCAGAGTGCCCTGAGCCCTAGCTCTGACCATTTCTGTTTAGGCTGGAGGGTACTTACACTTCTCAAATATGCACTGGAACCAAGCTGTGAAACATCCTGAAAAATCTGGTAGGCTTAAGAGCGCTAAACTTGCAGAATGAATTTCACCCTAATTTCTCATTCCTAGGAATTATCTTTCCAAGCAGCAAAGTAATGACTGACTCTGATTACAATTCAATCGAATAAAAGCCCTGCAGAATACCCACACATACTTGGAACAGAAAAGGGAAATGCAGTTATCTGAAATTCTCCATTCATTCAGAACACAATGCTGCTTAAACCTGGGCATAAATGTCTCTAGCCAGTGCTCACAAGATGGTGTTGTAATTGATGCCAAAAATTCAGCAGCTTTATCATATGCATTTTTTTCCTACTGACAAAGTATTCCGCAGAGCTGTATTTCAATTCTGATTTCATGTCACTTCAACTTCTGATCAGAGCTTAAACATAAAAAAATTATAGCCCTCCTCAATGGACCAACAAAAAAAGAATCCTTTCTTTTTACATATCCACATTTATTAGTCTCAGTCATTTCAGAAATATAATCATTATGGTCCATTTTACTGAGAACAGCTCCACACACACACACATCCTGGGTACTCCTCTGTACAGATGCTCTTTTTCCTTTTACTTCTGAGGGCACCATATTGTTCAACAGCAAAATCTGCCATCATGCAGAACCAAGAGAGAAAGTAATTTTAAAAGGCTGGCTTGGTTTCTTTTCCTATTCCCCAATATCCTGTGTTGGTTTTTTTATATTAGTATTATTTTCTTCCCTCCTCCCTTATTGAAATAAACATTGACTAAAATGTCAAAGGCAGGGAGGTTTCAAGTCAGAAGGAATGATTGCACTGACCATCCTGAACTCTGCATATCCCAGGGCTTTTGGTTTCAGGTGGGGCTGGCGTTTAACCAGAGCACAGCTCACAGCTGGCTCAGCACATATTCCAGAAGCATACAAGGCCCTGGCTGGAAACCATCAATACTTACAAGTTTTCAGAATCACTGATCATATCTGTTTGTTCTATACTCTTTCAGAACTTTCCCAAAGAAATTGATCTATCCTTCCTACTGAAAACTCAAGACAGATAGGATGCCGTTTTTCAAAAAGACTTTTACAGATCCCATCAATATTGGAATAAAACCAGAAAAAAACAAGGCAGCTTTATTGATTTACACATTAAAATAACATATGCTTTTTGTGCATGTGCAGTCTCCCATGAGTGATAATTGGACTTCTAAAGAGAATCTGATGTTGAACCTATAGGTATTATCCATCAGTTCTCCTCCTCCTTTCATAACAGCCACAAAAGATTAGAGATAACATGCCTAATTAGTGTAGAATGATGTAAAAATCACTGTCTGGACTGAAACATGGTGCAAAAAATAAATTAGCTCCCATGAGGGCAGTGAAGATGGGGAAGGGCCCTGAGAGGAAGCCATGTGAGGACACTGAGGGCACTTGGTGTGTTCAGCTGGAGGAGACTGAGGGGAGACCTCACTGCAGTTCCAGCTTCCTGGGGAGGGGCACAGGAGGGGCAGGGACTGAGCTCTGCTCTGGGGAGACCACGGACAGCAGCCAGGGAATGGCTGGAGCTGTGTCAGGGCAGGCTCAGGTTGGATCTCAGCCAAAGGTTCTTCCCCCAGAGGCTGGTTGGGCACTGACCAGGCTCCCCAGGGCAGTGGGCACAGCCCCAAGGCTGCCAGAGCTCAGGGAGGGTTTGGCTGATCCTCTGGGGCTCAGGGGGTGACTATTGGGGCTGGGCCTGTGCAGGGCTGAGGGTTGGACTGGATGTGGGTCCCTCCCAACTCGGCATATTCTGTGACTCTGTGATGAGTTTGTGCAGGGGGGCAGGCAGCCCCACCCAAACAGGATGAAAGCATTGCTGCCAGTTCTGGATCTCTTTCCCCCCATGGTGTGGGGCGGCCCAGTTCTAGTTCCATTTCCATCTGAGGAACCACTTCCAACGGCTTAATGTGGATGGGTGGGGGGACTCCAGCGCCAGGGGTTTCTTCAGGTCCTGAGCCTGGAGGGGAGAGATGCTCTCCCCTCCTCCCACCCATGTGGCCCCATGGCAGCCACAGAGACAGCACACAGGGCGCAGAGAGGAGGCAAGAGAGCGTTTATTGTTGGGGGGGTTACATTTATAGGCTTAGGAGGATTCACAGAGTAACCAATTACAGGTTGCAGGAAGGGGTTAACAACCAATAGGAAGGGGTTAAAGGGGGTCAATGAGAACACCTTAGGATATCTTCTCAGGACATTCCTGCATGGGATAACACTTGTTGTGGGGGGTCTTGGGAAGAAGAAGCATGTGTTTGCAAAGAGACTACAAGAAGCCATTTTGAAACATGTTTAAACCACAGTTTCTCTGTGATGCAGATTTACTGCCACAGCCAGTTCATGGGGAGACTACACTTCACATACCACAGGTCCCATCCAACTTCAGTTTACACTGCCTATATTTAGTACGAGATGCAGTACAACTACTCCAATACATAGCAGACTACTCGGATACATAAATACTAATAACAAATTCCGGTAGCAATCTTATCAATATCCTGTCATTGCTCTACCGAATAGCCTCCTGCAACTACCTCCCATGCTGCTGCCTGGTGGCCACACGTGTCTGGGATGCTCCTGTCTCTGCTCTCAGCAGGGTTTGTATGGGCTCATGTCTCAGCCCCAGCAGAGCAGCATTTTGTTTCTTCTACAGCCCTTGCGTTGTGGGCACACAGCAGAAGCTTCCAGTAACCCACATGAGCCATTTCAAGCCCAGGAAGGCTGCTGCCCCAGCAGCTGAGTGCAGCGTTCTGTACTGCCTCTGCAACAAACAGGATTACAACAAAATTGCATTTGCTTTTCCTTGCAGGTTTATGAACAGACCTTTGACCACAACTTAATTTAAAACATCCACAAACTAAAGCCCCTTGCCTGGTGACTCCTACTGTTCCCTTGGGAGCTATGGCCTAAGGAAACAAATGCAATGACAAACTCCCCCTCCTCACTGCCCCAGTGCCACTCTCTTAAATCAGTGAAGTGCTGCCACTGGCTTAAACGGTGGCAGACTCAGTGCCAAGGAAGGAATTTCTCTCGAAACCATACTGTTTAGGGATGGCTGGTACAATGCAACAGAAGCTGACAAAAAGAAACAGACATTTTGGTTAATTTATGTATGTATGTATATATACAGTTCTCACACAGATCCTAAAGATGAGTACCCTCCTCCCAGATCAGTTTAAGTTAGATGTTAGATTCTAATTTACAGAGATCATCTCTGTTCAGGACAGTATTTAAACTCATAGCTCTACACTTCAGCAAAAGTCCTTGATGACTTTGAAAATAAAAAAATAAAATCAAATTTAAAGTTCATCTTTAGCCAGCAAGAATATAATGCTGAAGCCTCCTCTCCAAAACCGGAAAGGAAGGAAACATGAACAAAGAATGAAAATGAGTCACTGTCATCCATCTGGACTTTTCATTTTCCTATGAAGGTCATCAGAGAGCACAATGCTTCCTGCAGACCAGGAACAGAGAACTGGTCTCTGCAGCTCTGCAGTCCCCAGGAATGTCTCTCATCGACTTCAGCCTCACCAGAGCAGGAGCAGTGCTGTGACACACAAGTTCACTCACTGCTAAACTGTGCCAACAAACTGCTCATTTCTGACAGATGTTTCTGTCTAAAGCCACAAGGAACTGTATGGATCATTCCACCTCAGCAGTCTCAAAAGCCAGCCCAGCAACTCCAAGAGTGAGAAATTTATAAGGAACAAATGAAAAACCTAATTAGATCAACAGACAAAATTTGGATCAAGATTAGAGGATCTGACATGACAATGGGATTAGACTATTTATAAGACATAACAAGGTTTGGTTATTTATCACTTCACAACCAGTTTCACAGTACAAGAGGGAAGCAGTGGCAAATCAGCATGACAAATGCAGATATGAGAATATCCTTGTTTCAGTTTAGTGTGTGCTCCCTATTAATGCCAAGCTCTATGAAACCACAGTCAAGAAAAAACACTGCAGTCGCAGAAGGAAGTAAGAACTGGAGGCATAGCAATGGAAACAAAAATAAGAAAAGCCTTACAGCCAGATACAGGTAGTTGCATGTGTACAAAAAGGTTAAAAGTAAATGAGTAATTGCAACACAGTTGGAGCTATCCACATTGAAAAGTTAATGCAAACAAACATGCAGACAGACTTTGCAATGACATTGTCCTTTTTGTCTTCTACACCTCTGTGCTGGTTTAAAGGTAAACCAGCAGGGGAAATGAACTCAACTTAAAAGAGAGATTATAAGTCAGAATAACAATTTAATAAAATAACACAATAAGTACAATTATACAGACAAAAAATTGGTCTTAACCCACAAAACCCAAATATCTAACCCAGCACCCTGGGGCATGAACAGAGTGGTGTTCTTTGGGCCCCCCTGAGTCCAAAGTAAAAGGAGAGCGAAAAACCTGTTGGTGAGAGTGCTGTTGCAGTCTGGTCAATAGTGGTGGTTGCAGTCTGGTTGAAAAGTGGTGGTTGCAGTCCAGTCGAGAGCGGTGGTCTGCAGTCTGGCTGAGAGCGGTGGCCTGCAGTCCTCCTCTGGATCCCACGAGTGGTGAAAAGGTTCCGAAACTCCAAGTTTATATATTCTCCAGTTCAGGCAGGAATGCTCAGTCCTTCCCTCAGAGCAGGGAATTCCATAAAAGGGCACGAGGACAGGAACATCTTCCTATTTTGCAGGCCTCTACTGACAACAGTTTCTGGGAAATGGCATGGAAGGCTATAGAATACACAGTTTTGGGCTACACCCATCCAATGATGAATCGGTCCCAGCTGTTCTAACTAGGACAACCTCTATTCCAACCAAATTCCAACATACTTAGAAATGCAATACTGTATGTTTCAATATACTTAGAAAATGAGGCTGAAAACCAAAAAGCCCCCTTGTCGCTTGCCTCCCGTGAGAGGTCACCTGTGGGACTGAACAGGTTGTAAGAGTGGTGGTCGAGTCAAAGGAATCTCAAGCTTATGTCAAACTAGAAGAGAGCAGTGACAGCAGAGCTCAACAACACACACCATGGTTGCATGAACTAAGTTCCCAGCCTTCACCAAGGGATGCTTTGCTCCAACTACTGACAAGTCACAAAAGGTGTAGGTGGTATTTAGGCCAACGAGAAACTGAACCTGGCCCTCAGCAGTCCTGCTGTCCTATTTCTGATCAGATACTCCATACACCTTCACCTTCTCCTCCCACATCTGGGAAACCAGGCTTGGAAACACTGAGCAATGCTCCTCCAGTGGCAGGAGTCTTTATGCGTTGCTTTCCTGCTTACTGCCTCTTGTATCACAAACAAAGCCACCTGAGCCTGCCTGAAGGAAGTTTGTTTTCCCCAAACATTCTGTCCCTGCTCATTTGGGGAGCAGACACAGACAGTGCACTGCAGGCTTCACACAAGCAATGCAATCTGGTCCCAATCCAGATTATTAAAGCCTAAGGCTTATTTCTACTCCTGGCATCAGCCATGATGACCTGGTCACATACAACAACATGGTTTTAAAGAAAGGAAATTAACTGAGAGCCCTGGAGAAGAATTGTACAGGTGGAGCTATACCTCTGCAGCACCAACAGGCATGAAAAAGCAAAAAAACACCTCACCTGTGGCTTCTTAGTGTGCCTACTAGGTGTGTTTTGCTTTCTATTTTAATTGCAAACTGCAGTTCAGAGCACCTTTTTGATCTAAATTCAGACAGCACCTAGTACAGTGCAAGTCTCAGGTCACGTCCAGAGGGGCTACTTACCCACAGCCAGTCAGAATTCACCAGCAGCACAAGGTACCACTTCCACGCTGCACCACCAATCCCAGTAGCAAAGCAGTGCTTTCCAAAGCCTGTACAAGCCACCCTGGACGAGGCAGGAATCACAGCACACTTGTCATTTTATGACTCAAGAAGCTTAAGAGATTACAAGCGTATTTACAGTTTATCACTAACCAAACTGCAACACCAAGAAAAGCAATTAAGTAGTGATATCATATAAACATTTCTGGGACCTTGTACTACATGGAAGTGCCTGTAATAGGAACAAAATACATTCACAGCAGAAGGAACTGCAATGTTAACCATCAGGATTTAAAAGCTTCTTTCAGGGCAATACAACATGAGCTGATGTCAGCCAATGAGGGGGTTGCTCCATCCCAAGGCGTAGCTGTCTAACAGGGTGGTCATTTACATTTTAGCACAGCAACCAGGAATGGAAGGTTTGGGCTGGAGCTAACAGCAATGAAACAGCAAGCGGAACAGCAATGAAAGAGAGACAAAAGGCAGGGTTTTCCCCTCAAACTTCTTCATCACACCCTAAACTTTATTTGTAACTAGTAGTGTATACTGATGGAGAGGCATGAACATAATGCTCACAGGCCATTATGGTCGGTAATATGTCAGCTTTATTAGAAGAAAGACAGAATATATTGTCCTCATGATGCTTAGTTCTTGTTCACGCAACATTAGCTACATAAGGAAAACATACTTTGCTGTCCACTGCTAATTGGATCACAACAGGTGGTTACAGGAGATGAGAAAACTTTATTCACCTGCCAAAACTTCTCCTTGGCATCTGGCAAGAATCCACCTTTGTTCTAGCTTTAGCTCCTCTAGCCATCTTAGTGGCGTAGTGTTTTTTACTGTCTGCACCCAGCCATGCCAAGGCAAAAATCTCAGAAATGCAATAGAAATTGTTCACACAATTTCTATCTTCCGACAAGTGTATCTAAAGGAACTTATGTTAACATCCCGTGTCAGTGTTGATCAGCGCTGACAGCACTAAAAGGACAGGTTGCAACAGCAATAAGAACACTTCCATACATGTTTCAAAAATAATTACTCTTAATCAAATTAAGTATGGCTTTTTGATACAATTAGCTTTTTACCTGGAGCTCTAGTGGTCCTGATATGAAAGGAATCTAGATATACATCAGTTATGGTTTAAGTCCTGCATTTAAGAAATAGATGAAAAAAATAAATCCTTCTCTCAAGTTCATCTTCTCATAAATCTTATTAATAAGAGATATTCTGAGACAACACCAACAAGGCACCAGCATCTCTCCTTTCCTCCGTGACTTTTGAAATGGTAAACCATCATGTCTAACACCATTGCAATGTTTCTGTTGCTCTTCACTAAATATTGCCTTTTCTTTTTTTTTTCTTTTTTTTCCTAGAAGTAAGTACACACCTAAATGAAATGGACAGAAGATGGAAACTATGAGAGAGGAGCGGTGTTTAAACAATAAGACTTATTTAAAAAATACATGCTCTCCAAGCCCATGGCAACAGCAACATTTCGACGGTACAACAGAAAAAATGAGGGGTTTTGTGAGCAGCCTGGTGGAAAACCAGAGTTTCCTGTGGGGTAAGGTCCACTTTTCCTTGTCAGTGGATTAGCAAGAGGCTTTTTTTCTTCCTGCCCAGTTGTAGGAACCTGATCGTTTTAAGCCCTTTCCTGCCCCGTTACATTTGGTGGAAGCTGTCCCATGTGGGTCAAAATTGCCCAAAACCGAAAAACCTTACCCCCGGGACTGAGCCAAGGATGGCCAGGATGGCATTTTTCAGACACGTGGGCCACAGTTCTGTACGGAAGGAGCAGGCTGTGCTCTCAGGTGTTACACACAGGTGGCGCTGAGCCCAAGACCCACAGAAACCACCACTGACACAGGCTCCAAAGCAGATCTCCTCCAGTTCAGAACTCTGCTTTCAGAGAGCCTCAGTGTTGGAAGTCTACAAACTCGCCTCACAACTACTGTAGGAGGGGTAAGAGAGAACATGAGTATCTGTAAAACATTTTTCCCACTCAAGTATAAGCAGATAAGCAGCTACAGTGGCAAACAACATTAAACTACACTACTGTGTGCAGCTAATAAAAATTTCTACTGAGCAAAAACACGTCAATTACATCCCAACACCAAAGCTATGAATTTTAATTTCTTGCAACTGCTGAGAAGTCTAAAACAAGTGCCTTGCACCAGTGCAGTTCCAGGGCTGCAGGTCCTTGTCTCTCTGTACCTGCCCTCTGCGCTGGGAGAAATACCACCCATTGACAGCTTAGCTACTTCTGATGCACAGCACGCAAATATCTTCATCATCAAAAAATAAAGAAGTCTTTTTATAATCATTATAACTCATGAGAGCAAAACCTGCAAAGAAAGGCTTCTCCAGTTTAGAGCTTAAATGTGAAAATTTCAGCAGCCACATATGTACCCAGAATGGTTTCATTTCCCCCAGAGATGTACTTCTGATCCTAGGTAAGCATAGCAGCTCATTTGTCCTAATTCCAAACCTGTGCATGCTAGTCTCCTTCAATCTCAATTAGCCAGTAGGAAATTTATTTAGAAAGCTGACAGGAACTATTTGGGGGATTAATGATCACTGATTTATGAATATTGAGCAGCATTTCAATAATCCAAGCAGAGTGATCACTTGTAGCTGAAGCCAGTTCTCCCAACCATTATAGTCTGTAGCAATCACTCAAAGGCAGTTAAATGATTCTGATTTATGACCTTAACCTACAGGGCCCAGTACATTTGCTCTACCAGTGTGTAAATTCTAAAAATGCAATTCCCTGCACCTCTAGAGAGCCAATTTAAGTCAACATTATGCATGAGCTGAGCATGCTTGAATTCTCAGATCTCTTATTTCACTCATTAAATTTGCACTGAACATCTTGCAATTAAAATTTCATATAGATTTTTTCTTATGATTGACATTTGGCCTTGGCAAAATGAGTTTAAATTTTGTTTCTCTGAAGATTTAGAAGGAGATAGATTTATCTAGACATTGTTTTCTGCAAGATGATGATGATGGAGCGCTAATGCTTTTATTAGCATTTTGAAAAGCCTCCCTTTTTGCTGGAAGACTGTCTATCACTGGTAAGTGAGAGCAATTCAGTAACCACAGCCAAAGCTACAGCTAACACAGCAGCATAAACGTGTTGCTGCAGTCCATGTGACCCTTTACCGTTTTTAGGCCAACATCTTTAACTGGGGTGGAACAAATTGGGCCTTCCAGTATAAACTAAAATGTGCTCATCTGAAATGAATAAACAGCAGTTCTAATATATGATTTTGAAAATAAGCCCAGGACAACTAGAAAAAGCAGAGAAGTATTAAGTGATTTCAAGTCCTGATCTGAAATTAACTACTTGGATTGACTCAGCACTAGGTCAGACAGCTCATTTTATCTCATACTCTGTCCCTCAGGCAAGGAGTTCATAGGAAGACCGGTTGTACCCTTTAGCAATCCCATGCAAACCTTCTGCAGAAGACAGACCCGACATCGAGGACTTCACAGTAGGGACAAACACCAATGGCTGAGGGGAGAAGAATCACTTATGCCTCAATACACCGATGGCTTAAGAGGACTGCAGTGTTAAGAGCCCATGGACAGACTGTACTACAGAGGACAGCTCAAGGAAATACAAGGTCTTTTTGCAGAAATGCAACTCCTAGCACAATGACACATTGACTTCATATAGGACTTAGAGTATTAGGGTCATGCCAATAATCAATAACCAAGCACATGCTGCAGGAGACATGCAAGTATCCATTTTGTACCTTGAGAAGCAAATCAAGAGGAAATGTTTTAAAAACCTAAGGAGTTGACTAAAGGAAGCATCTCCTAGGCTGGAGAAACATGAATACACACTCACAATATCCATTTAGATCTACTGTCTGATGGAAACTGCACCAGAGATAACATTTTAACCACTCTTTCCCAAACTGCTGGCCAAAAGATTATTCATATGTCTGTGCAGGTCGTCAAATGCACAGAGCTGAAGCAGACCTCAAGCTTCTATGCTGAACATGTAAGTGGTAAGAGAAGGCACCCTCCTTCTCACGTCACAGGAACACTCTAGACACTGTAGACCGGCAAGGAAGAATGCTTAAAGAACACACATCTACCGCTTCCAGTTTAACCACTCTTCATTCCATCCAGCTGAGCACAGTATTTGCCCATCAGCAAATTATAAGCAAAGGAAATTAGCAAAAATTTGTCTCGCTATGGGAAGAGATCAATAGTGTACCTAAATTCCATTACGTAGCTAAAGGAAAAATCCAGTGTACTAGCCCTGGAGAATATCAATCTTGCATCAGTGCCCATATTTTACTGCAGAATAGTAAAGTCTTTACAGTCACAGCATAATTACACTAACATACCGATATTTTAATATCATCTCTCTGAAATGAAATTTTGTTTCCATGGTCAGTCAATAATTCTGTCTCATCTCAGTGATGAATTGAGCTTAGTGAATAATTTGTTATGAATAATTTATTCACTGCATTTCACCTTTCATCTCTCTTTGAACATTTTGTGAAATTCTGCAGGTATACATTACACAAAACTATTCACAAATAACTCATGCTTGCAGACCATGTGTTGACAGTTCACTGAAAATATGAAAACTGATTTGCCACTTGGTTATCATTTACAAGGTGTTGTACCTGCTGCATCACTGGCTAGGCTCTGTTCAACCAAGCTTCCCAGTTGTTCAGAGAACTGAAATTCAAGTTCAATCTCAGATATTTAAGCTTGGAATGTACATTATGTATAATTTCTCCCATTTTTCAGGAGTCCTTCAACTGGACTGACAATCATATAATGAAGCCATGACCCAGTGGAAGCCAATTCAGAACAATTCACCTATTTTAGAATTAGGTACCCAAGTATCTGGAAACAGTCAACGGCATAAGAGGGGGAGAAGCACCAGGAGGAAAGGCAGGCCCAGAGCTGGGAATGGAGCATTCAGGATCTCAGGGCACTCAGGTGTCGAGTGCCTCTGACTCTTCAGTACTATACAAACTGAGAACACTCACACCATCTGAATTAAGCTACAGCTTGAGCATGTTCTGTCATCTGAACTGCTATGGAGTCACCAGCTGTGAACAGCCACACCAGGAGTGTGAGAAAGCTGGTGGGCAGGTACACGGCCCCAGAGCCCCTGGATTAGCAACAGTGGTGCTGTAAACAATTCACAAATGCCCTTCAGTAGTGACAGGTGACACATGGCACTCTCACAAGGGACACAGAACCGATGGGTGCAGCACACTTTGGGCTAATACACCAAAACTGGGCCAAGGGAGGGACTTGTTATGATTTGGTGGGGGGAAGGCTTTTTTGATTTATTTTCTATGATTCTACCACTTCTACTTGCTACTGCACGGCTTTAGACATTCCATAGCTAACGTAATTTGGCCAACAAAATAACACTGCATGAAGCCAAACTAAAAATCCAGACTATGGATAAAAAAATTCAGTAAATGTATAACCTACTCTCCGAAGAATGGTTATAGAGAACCCACAATTCATTTTATATTGTTGTAAGTTGCTCTAGAAGTATCAGATAACTTCACTAAACAATTAATGGTTATTTAAATTATGGAAATTGAAGTCCTCAGAATGATGAATCTCTATTTCATAACTGTATTATAACAACAGTGAGATTTACAGAACTGTAAAGAATAATTCTTTAGCTTCACACACTTGTGTAATTATCTTAAAAATTGAAATGTCATCAATGATACAATATGGTCATAATAATTAACTACCAAATTAAAATCTAGAAATCAAAAGTAATTCACGTTCATAAAAAACTGTCCTTCGCAGCTGGATTTCAGTAGTCCATGAACCTAAGCAATACTGAAAATGGAAGAAATAAAGAGATGCTGAACACTTTTTATGGGAATCCGCAATGTAAAGCAAAAAGGGAAGTACAGGTTAGAACACACCATCCTGATTAGTGTTCAGTTTAATCACTGCTGACATGTCACGCCTTATTTTGCTATGTTAGAACTAAGTCAGCTTTTGGAAAGAAGGAGATGAGGAAACATTGGGAACACAAGGGTTCCTGCAGTACTGGAAAAGTCTTTACCTATTCTGAACACATACAATTAAAACCACGGAGCATTAAAATAAAGGAGGGGGGGAAGAAAGTTTGAAAAGTTTCAAACATTAAGCTGAAGAAGTCATATTTGTTCTCCCTGACCAGCACTCTGTATTTGGTGAGGAAAAGCAGCAGCATCTCATTGCATGGTAGCAAAGCATTTCTGGATTCAAGGAGCAAAAGTTGCAGCCTATCAGGGAGAAATCAATGCATTTCAAAGGACTATCAAGCTTTTCGACAAAACACTAACAACTTAAAGTTGTCATTCCACAATCTCAAACTAAAGAACTAGCTGAACAGTCATTACTGCCAGTTTATGTGGATTCAGAGACAATGCTCTGCATCAGGTCAAGACAAATTGTGATAAAAGCAACTGAAAAATATACAGTAGTGTGACTGAGTTCAGGCATTGCAGGGAGCTCCCAGATTTAAGCCAAAGTGCTAGAGAATTATTACTGTCCAAATTAACATAGGCCTTTAAATAAGACTTGTCAGCATGAATTCTAAACCTTAGATTAACGAAAGAACTTCAGTTTAATTGCAGGGTAATATTCTGCACTTGACAAAGGCTCTGTATGTGTGTATTGAATGGGAGTCACCAAGAACCTGTGCAAAGCCACACACTGTTCCTGTAGAGACAAACTGAGGCCCTGGCCTTACAAAGAGCTTGAGGCACTTTTGCTGCAGTTCAGCAAGATAAGCACTTGCTTTCAGCTGGTCCCTATTGAGCACACTTGGGCACATACCTCTAAGCACTTAATGGGTAACACTGATGTCACAGGCTTTTAAACACCTGCAGAGGTAACCTCCTGAAGAAATTACTTTCTAAGCTGGGTTTTGCTAGAGACCTTCCCTGATGGGCTATGCAGGACCTGTGATGTGTTAGTTTTGACCTCTCAGACATGCAAAACTTTTCATAGGCTATGGACCACTGACAGCCTCTTCTCCTTCAAATCCTGTTATCGTAGGAAGGGCTGGCAGAAGACACATATTTGGCTTTTAAATATGGTATTTATCTCATGTCAACTTTTTGTTTTAAACAGTCAATCTCATCATTTCTTCACCTCCTCTCCCCATCCTGGAACAATGAAAGTATCCCATTCTCTTTAGTTTTTGAGATATTATGGCAATTCCTACAGAACTACATTAATCTTTCAATACACAATATATTACTAGAAGAACTGTCTGCTACAACTACTCAAAGGGAATGATCTTTTGTATCCACCGAATAACAGACTTAAGGAGTCTGAAACTTTAGTGCACATCTCAAAAAAACAAAAGCTTTTGCTTCTTCCATGTCTGCTCATTCACAAGCCATTTGTAGACAATCATTAATCTTTGGTTATGTTCCACTGATTTGCTCCCTTGCCTTCCCCACCACCCAGCCACCAGCCTGAGTGCAAGGAGGTGGCTGCAGGAGAGCAGCCCCAGACACTGGCAGCTGTGCTCTGGGTGCACAATGAGGCACTGCAGGTGGTTGCAGACTTCTGTCTTCCAGTTAGACCTGGATATTTCTCAAAACTGTCAGATTACTTTGCTAACTTTCTGTCTGCTCAGTTTTAATCACCACTATGATTCCAATCTTCTCCACCTACTGTGGGTAATAAATTAAAAAGAGGAGCTATATAATCAGGGCAAAACTTTATTATTAGGTTTTTTTCTGATTTGAAATGCCCAGCACTTGCTATGCTGACTGATGTTCTTTGGTCAGTAAATAATACCACCTGCTGAGCTAAGGATGTGCTTGGAATGAGCACGTACTCTTAAGTGATTCAAAAAGACCATTATTTTCCGCTTCAGTTCCCTGCTTTTTATTTTTTCTTAAAACAGAATTTGAAGAGGCCTAGCTCATTTCTAAGATGCACAGACCACACATGGATTTGCACAAACACTATTGCACAAGTAATTAAGATATGACAGACGGCACATACAAGCATTAAATGAGTTACATTCACCTTTACACAGATGAAAGTACAAAACTTGCAAGTGCATGCTCGCTCGTCTCCACACCCTCTCCCTCTGTTCCTGAACTATCCCAAACTCTCCCTGGAGCGGGAAAGCCCAGAAGAGGAGCACAGTGCTCAATCAGAAGACCTTGTATAAAAAAGGGTGTCATGGTTTGAGACAGCCCAAAATCCAATTCCCTAGCTCCATCCCCCCTCCCACATCTCAACCTAATGTGAGATGGGTTTTTCCAGACAAAACACACCAGACTCAGAATGGGGGAAAGGGAATATATTACAATGACTGTACAAATAAATACTGTAACACATTATACACACGATCACAACTATCTCTACCATGACATATAGTATTTACAATGGATCACATCTCTTCTCCCCTCCAAATAAAAGTCCAGGAGGGAAAGAAGGACAGATCCCTTCCAGTCCCAAAGCAGGAATCTCTTCTAAGGCAGCAGGTCTCCTCATCTCATGCATGCAGCAGTAACTGCATTGTTGTAGCTGGATCTCTGTTCAATACACACAAGGGGGTCTCCAAGCCCCTCGGCTCTCCTTCGGTCCAAGCGAAGGCCTCACCTGTGGGCTGCCAGCAGGGACCAGACTCGCGTCACCACAGGTATATCACGAAATGCAGGGGCATCTTCGTGAAAGTCCCTTCCTCAGGGGATTGAAATTCCCCTTTGCAGAGCTCCGTGCTCTGTCTCAAGGCTGCTAGCTTAGCAGCAGCAGTGAGGGGGGGGCCAAGGTCAACCCCCCCCCCTCGCATTCCTTCTCCGTCCCGGTCCAGCTTCAGGACGCCTTTGAGCTTCTCAGCTCCTCTCTGCAGTGCATGCTGCACTTCAAGGCTCTTTCAAGCAAGAGTCCATCATCTTCCTCCTTTCCAGGAGGTCTCAAAGGTGTTTGGGGGGGGTCTAATATCAGTTCTTACCCCCCAGAACTCCGTAGCTCTGCTGCTAGCTTCTGCTGCTTCCTCCGGTTCAGTTCTTATCTGTCCTGGCTCTCAGCCATAACCTCTGGACTCTGCCGCCGCTTCTGCTCTGTCTCTGCTCACTCAAGATGGAAAACATCTCCCAGCTCACAGCTACAGACACATAGTTCAGCTTAACACTGTTCCAAGTCTCTGTAGCCCCCAACTGGGGCTGGGGGGGGGGGCCAGAGGCCCCCGAGGGGCTCAGAGCCCCTTCTTCGTGGCTCGCTACAACATGGCCACTTTTTCTAACCAACTCAAACTACAACTACTTCTCTTCCGGTGCTTGTGATATGTTTACATTTCCGCAGGAGCGCTCATTGGACAGAACTTCAAAACTTCTAGGGGTTTCCACCCCTGGGGGTTACCACTTTTCAGCCTCTGGGGGAAAACAAGGTTCAAACCACTACAAAGGGTTAGCCAGGTGACTGGCTCTTCTTTTTACCCCACCATTATTTCACAGAACCACAGGGTCACTGAGGTTGGAAGGCATCTCTGGAGATCACCTAGTCCAGTCCCCTTGCTAAAACCTACAGCAGTTTTCTCAGTACTGTGTCCTGTTGGGTTTTGAGTATCTCCAAGGTTGTCCCTTCAGACAACCTGTTCCAGTGTTTGATCACCCTCTTACAGTAAAATAGCTTTTTCTTAGGATTAAAAAGAATTTCCTGTGTTTCAGTTTGTGCCCACCGAAGACCCATTTTGTGTACCTTAATCAAACATCTCTTTTTAAGTGACTTTTCTTTAAATATCCCAGGGGTCATTATCTGTACCAAAAGGGATGAAGTTCCATTAAGATTTATAAATCTACATCACACCAGCCAGCACAGCTCAGTGATCAAACACATTGTACACCATGAAAAGCTGCAGCCCTGGAGAGTTTCTCTTGCCTCCTGGCGATCTTCAAGAGGCATTTGCTTCAAAGGACTTTGTCTCCTTAGCTGCTTTCAAGTAGTTCAGATAAATGTTGTCCCTTAGTCAGGTCAGGATCGTTTATTATTTGCCCTAATGGTCAAAAAGATGTTTAATTTCATCACCTCCATGTGAGCTGGTGCAAAGGTGTATTACAAATGCCACCTGTTTTCCAGTGCCATTTTAGTAGCAGATTAGTAGTGACAAGAAAACACAGAATTATACTGAAAGTGAGCCTACAAATATTGCTAAACTCTGTCACAACTTATCACAAAGAAAAGGTTTGCAATTACTTGATTCTTCTGTCGTCACCAGATATAAGCAGCACTGGTCTATTAACTCCACAGTTCTTTGCTTACCAGGAAAAGTGAGGAACAGAATTAACAGATTCTCTAAGGACTAGACAAAGCTGTACTGCAAGGTCAGACATACAAATTCAACTGATTATTACATACACTAAGAACCGTCCCCTTAAATTTATCAACTAGAAGAAAATTATCCATACTAGTTTCTTATAATTATATGAAACAAACAAAAAACTCCCAAAGCACAATATTTGTCTACTTTACAAAAGGGAAGTCCTTAGTTTTCTTCACTTTTTTTCACTATGTAGAATTTACTGTGTTTTTATCTGTCCTATTTTTTTTGTTATTAACAGCTAAGGATCACCCATGGCAAAAAAGAAAAGAAAATAATTTTGCATTAACACTTCCATTTTGTTAGGAGAAACCTCTCACCCTTAAAAGCATTACAAAAGAAAAAAAGAAATAGATCTGAGACTAGTAATAAATTCATATCCCCAAGTGAGACCAGCAAAATAATTTCTTATAATACATTAAATGTCACTGAGGTTCAGCATGCTCACGAAGGCTATGAACCACATGGATCCAAGGGACAAAAGGAACAAGGCCATGTGGGCACAGACAGCCCCTCAAATATGCTCAACAGGCTTCTCTGCAAGGTCTTACATCTACTCACTCCCTGCCAAGCTTTTCATTATCTCCTCTGCCTTTCCTGTATTAGCTAACTTTTCTACCCTGAAGAAGATTCTAAGGCTGTTCTACTTCCAAATAAAATAGACATTACACTGTGGTTTAAAACATAGTGCTGACCTAATTGATTTTTCTTTGGGAAAGAAAATGAGAAAGCAACAAATGTACTTCAGCAATATGTACAAAGAGGAGGCTATATAAATAACAGGTTAAATAGCTAAAGCTTTTTCTAAGCTGGACAATTAATTTTTTAACATTGTTTTATTAACTTCTACTTGTGTTAAAACAGAAAAAAAATGTAATTCCCATATCACGCATGAAAAAAAAATCCAGACTTCTATAATATGCACAGTTTAATTAACAGCTGCTTAACTCTTTGCTTTTAAATCCATTTTCATATTTAAGCACAAGAGATGGGGACATTGATTATCAAGTCTCTCAGTCAAGTTCCTTACACTTAGGATGTAAACAAGACCGAAATTCGCTAGAATTAGAGTTCTATTTACCCTGTCACTAATTTCTTTGTAGTCAAGTTCTTTTTAAAAAGCAGGGCATTCCAAAATCTTGACGTAATCAAAAAGTCATTTTGATACATCCTATTCAATACTGTTTGACGGCACCTGACAACTCTTGCCATGGGGATCTTCTCCAAATCCAGACTGTTCCCATGCAGGTCAATGACAATCACAAGACCTGGAATGGTTTATCAATGGGCTTTACAGAATTCAAAAAATACAAGATTTGTACCTGCTGTCCAAATTTAAGAGGACAGCACATAGTCCAGTCTAACAGCAACAGGACTCTTCACACCTGTGGTGCACACAAGCTTGCTTTACTTGTAACACCTTTGAATTTTTAGGATTTTTAGCTTTTTGTAGATTTTAGAAGTAGCTGTGTAGTAAATGTAGGTTGTAATATAATTGTACAATCTCTCACACTTTAGAATAGTAGTTTAACACTCACCAAACCCTATCCCCCATTTCAAATTGAATTTTCTAAATTCTTTAAGTTTGTTTAGGCTTCTTTCAAGGTAGGCCTTCATTCTGTTTAACAACATTTGCACCCCAGGTCTGAACAAGATAACATAATAGTCAAAGCAACCTTTATGAGAAATAAATAACCTGGTTTTATTACAAGCAAATGAACTGAGTAAAAAGGCAAAAGGGGGGAGGAGCTTTTATTAACCAAAGAGGGGTTCCTTTTTCTTTTTAATTAAAATAGGCGTGGCGTGGAGCTGTAAGGTGAATGGTTCTGTCTGAACCTGACACCAGGGAATTTTACAGCCAGGAATAGGGAAAAATATGAAAAGTAAAGATGTAACTAAACAAAGACTTTCTCTGCCATGCAGTAGCCTATCGTGTACAGGGGGACCTGGTCCAGGGGGATACGTCAGAAAATAACCTTTTAAGGTAAAAATGGCATTTAATGAATATGTAACAGTTTCTGTAACCAAAAGAACTCCATAAGGCCTGGTTTTCAAACTGCTGGGGTGCTTACAGACCCTAGTGGCTTGGGCTGCTCAGTGCGCTGCAATAAAACCTTCCATTACACTTCCTTTGTCTCACAGGTTTTTGCCGTCTTTCTAAATTCAAAACAGGGATTTTCCCCACACCTTCAAGCCCCGGAACCCTGGAGAAGTTTCAAAGACACTACGTGCTGTGAAGAAGAGGAAGATGAGGCCAAAAAGGGTCTTAGGACCCCGACTCAAATTCTAAAGAGGCATGCCAGGGGGAGGATCCAGGGGGAGGATAGTTCTGGGATTTGATGGATAATACCATAAATTGTGGAACCCCTGGACACAGGGTGCACATGCCGTTCATACTCCCTTGCACCAGAAGGCCTTTCATTAAAGAGCTGCTCCTTATCTCTATACTAAATTTGCTTGAGTCTTTTTTGGCTCTCGATCTCAAGGCAACACTTGCCACAGGGAAGAGGGACCCATAGGGGAATCAAAATCCTGCGCTGGAACCCAAGAATTTCCCCTGTAGGACTCCCTGGCACCTCTTCCCCATGAGCTGCATGGTTATCAGAGCTCTCTGCACACCACCAGGAACCAGGGCAGGCCAAACAGACCTCAAGCATCACAACCTACAGAGATAGAGAAGGCAGACTGGAGAAAGGTGAGGTTTGTTAGGTGAGTTTTTTCTCCTTCCCAAAATGAGAGGATTTAAAATTAGAACTGAAGGAAGAGTTAACTGAAACCAATTCATCAAGTGCCCAAAGCTTCTGAGAAAACAGGTCCTGGGTAGGGCCGAATCCAAACATTCAGTCAGACCTAAACAAACACTCATAGCAGGTATTATGCCCGATGCACACAGCCCTGCTGGTAAGTAGATGAACAGAGAGATTAGGACAGCCTGTACTGGGGTGGTACACAGGCAGTTTAAGTGGCCCATCAGAGGCAGTTATTTACAATAAATGGGAAAACATTTGACACTTGTTTTTCAAGCGTAGCCAGGAGTCACTTAGAGATTCCCACTCAGATTCACAGCAGGAAAAAGAGGCTGCTAAGGAAAGGTCACAGCAGCTCCCCATTTTCAGGGTGAATTCACACTTTGGATTATAACAGCCCTTTAATAGCACTCACTTGGCAAAGACAGGACAGACTCCACTCCCACTACATCTTCTGCTGCAGCACCCCAAGCAACATCCGTCTGCAAACACTCAGCCGTCTTCAGGTGGCACTGAACAGGAATCTGACTTGGGATATACATATCTAGTGTGCAAAATTCCTGCTATTTTGAATATGTACCAGCTGATCATGGACATGAAGAGTCAGCTAGGCCCCAAATGCCTATTGTCTAGGAAACTACGACTATGATTTTTTAAGGGCTGAGGGGAGGGGGAAAAGAATCGCAGAAGAGTAAGGCACATGTTTTCTCTCCCTCTTTGATTAAAACAATTCCTTTTAATTGCAATACTCTTTGCAACTATAATATCATTCTTCTTGGAGGGGAAATATAGAGACTCCTCGCTAAGAATTAAATTATCTGTTTAAGTAATACTTTCAAAAGATGCTGTAAGCTTTTAAATTATCAGCTCAAAATGTGGCATAAATAAAATACCAACAATGGAAAACCATGTATAAATCATGCTATTATGCAGAGTTGTAGAAAAATTACACCAAGCAGCTACAGCAGATCTTCCATTATTTGATCTTTTTTGGTGTTCAACACATTTCACAAATGATAAACTTAGACTAAGTGGCCTTACCTAAACAAAACTGGGGGATGTGTGAGCAAAGCATTCTGGGAAAATTCCCAAGGGTCTAATGATAATGGCAAATATTTTCCAGCATGATTCTGTTAAGGAATCTGGAGTGACTTTCTGAAGTCAGCAAGAATTCTGCAATGATTTCAACAGAAAAACGATATTGTCTCTGGCCTTCCAGGCAGGACTTACTGCTCAGAGGAAAGCCAGCTAACCACAGAGGAACAATTATTAATACTCATCCAGACAGACAGCAGTAAAATTCACATCTATAGTTCAGATTAGCCTAGGCAATGACCATATTTAAAGAAAGTATAATTCATGCAGAAGTACCTGATTACCTTCAATTTCTGCTATAAGTGTTAGAATAAAAGAATATCTTAATTATCCCAAAGGTGCAATTTTTCATTATTCACAAATCCACAGTCCCACTGGGAGCACAGGAGGCAAGATGGAGCATCCTTTAGATACTGTAGCATTGAGGTTAATGGAAGACTGAAATGCACAAGAAATGCAGGGTCTGGACATAAGGGTATTTGAAAAAGAATTATAATAGTCATAAAAAGGGAACAATATTTAGTAGAAAATGCTTCAGTAAGTTACTTCTTTTCCATACTACTTTTTCAGCTGGATCACTGCTCCTTCTACTTTCCTTAATCTTTCCTTTTTAATTCTTCTTTTAAATATTTATAAAAAAATTGCACAGATGTGGAAAAAGCTGAAGATTTGAAACAAAATTAATTTAATAAGGGACTAGAAATCCATTATTGGTTTAGGCAGCCTCTTTTCACTCTGTATATTGTAACTAGGAATAATTAATTTCAAAGTCCTTGGTCTTTGGGAGCTTTTTCATTAATATTATTATTAATAATAATAGCAATTCACATTCACTCTCCCCACTCTTCCTGGTGTAAGCACTGCAGTGCCTCCAGGCACCCTCGTGCTGTCCCAGCACAGAAGGCTGGGTTTAAAAGCTGCTGCTTTCTGCTTTGGCCTGTGGCACAGGTGGGCAGCTCTGCATCCACCACAGAGACAGCCTGTCCCGGCCTCCCCTGGGCAACCTCAGGGGTGCCTTGTGTTACCCATTCACACGGCAGGAGGATCCTCAGCAGGAGGATCCCAGCTCCTGGGATGGGCAGGTATTATGCAGGGAGAGGTGAGAAGCTTTGGGGCACAGGCCTGTGCTGAGAGATGGAGTGACACTGCAGCAGCTTTTTCACTTCACTCATCTGTGCAAAGGGCACAGCCTAAAACATCAGAGAAACCACAGTCATGTGCTGTCAACGCATGAAGTACCAGCACCTAAACTGGCACATGCACGGACCCAGGCCTGCCAGCCACATTCCCAACAGATGAGCCTGGAGTTCAGGATGGCAATTTGCCTTAGAGAGAAAACCACTGGGATAGTGAGTTCAGTCCCATTGCCCAGACAAAACACTTGTCCACACTCTAGTAAGGCACTTCAGCATGTCCATTTGCTGTTTACATGATGGTAGCAGTTGTCTATGCCAGGGGGTGCAGCCCCTCTCTGCTGTTGGTGGGAGCTGAAGCAGGACTGCATGTGATGCAAACCCAGTTCCAAACATGATTCAGAAGGACAACCAGCCAAGCAGCCAGTCACAGAGGTCTGATCAGCTGGCCAGGGGCAGCAGGAGCTCTGGAAATAACTGCAGCATCCTCTGAGACAGACTCCTGGGATAACACACTCCACATTGGACTGCACTGCTTACTTTTGACATCCAGATGGTCAAGTGTCGTACAGACTGTCCCTCAACCTCTCATCCAATACATCCTGCCACAGGGCTCTATTCACGGCTGTGCCTTGCTGGTCTTTATTCTTGTAACATGAACAACTTTCTCCTACCTTCCTTTTCAAGGACCTTTCAGTCTCATACAACCTATTCACACACCTTCTAACACTGTGAGGACATGTCAATACTGCCTTCACATGAAAACCAGACCTATTCTCCTCCCAAAACTTTTCTAAAACCTTTTACATATTCAAGTCTTTTGGACCTGTGCTGTTCTGGATGCCTACATTGGCAAGGTCCTAAAAGGCCCTGAATTACCAGCAGTTGCTGTAACAAGGAATGGAGGTAAACACATCAATGCATCTCGAAAACTACACACAATTCAACTTATCCATGTTACATCCCACTCCGATATGGCAGTGTCAAAACAGTGAAAATGCAAGGCCTCTCTTTCTTTAAAGACAGGAACAAAACATAATACACATTTCACTTGCAAACTGGATTCCTCAGTGGAAAGAAATCTAGCCCATCTGCCACACACACACGTTTTTAAAGTCATGTGCAAAATAAGGCTTGTTTGCACAAAATAAAGAGGACCCTAAAGACAAATAACCCTCTCTGTTTCCTGGCTAAACTATTACAAGTCTGCACGCTACTGAGGTTACAACCCTTTATTTTTAAGTAAGGCTGGCATAGACGTTGGTTACAAGCAGTTAACTTCCTAAGCTGATGAATGATTAGGTCAGCTCGGCCTCTTTCAGTTTAAAAAGTAATTTATCCAAAGCCAGAAACTGAGGTGAGATACAATTCCAGATGTAACACATCCCAGTAAGGTGTAAAGACCCAATGGCAGAGAGATGCAAAAACATTATGGTGGATCAAGACAACCCAACTGTAACTTCCCAAATTTTGATGACAGAATAAACACAGGTGTGTGAAAGTTTCTATGGCTTTGGACTGCAGATACAGGGGGTTTTTGTTTGTTTGACTATATTTTAATTCTTCTCATACTGAATTCCCAACCAGATCAGACAACTCAAGCATTAGAGCCTCAACTAAAATAGCAAAGACATAAAATACCAGCACCCATACCCAACCCACCTGTAATCGAAGGCCTCCCTCAGAAAGTTCACCAGAGAGAATTCTGAAAGGGGAACAAATAGCAAATAGACCTGAGTGGGAAATAGGAAGGATGGCTAAGCATTGGCCAGGGCATGTGCTGTCTCTTGAACAAGAACACAAACCTCCCTGAACGCAGTTTAGGTGTTCACTTGATTTGCTTTCTGTTACCCAGTATGAAAGTCCTGTTTCATCCCTCCAGGTAAGCAATCACTAGCATGTAATTGTACAGGTCTAAGCAAGCTGGTTGTGTTTTCCTAAGCTTCGACAGAGAAGTGGGTATGTCCAGAGGGAAATTCATCACCTCTTAAGCAAGGGGTTTTAAACACTTTGCAGCATCTCAAGGGGATTCTCTGTTGCTTCAGGTTGTGGAGAAACTCAATTCCCACTAGTGAAGTGGAGCTAAAAGCACTTCAGCAACTCACAAAGTTTTCAGGAAGAGCACAGCAGAGAATTTTAAAGCAGTCAGGTATGAACTGGAGCAGAGAGCCCAAGTGTGCCCCAGTCAACTGAGGGGAGTTACCTTTGCAGTGTTGGCTGCCCCGCCGGGAGCTGTAAGCAATGCATGTGTACACTTCACACTACTCTAAGCCTGGCAACTAAGCTGATGATAAAAAAATGAAAAATTAAGAAAGATCATAAAATATACAGGCCTTGGGGTGAACACTCTGGACCCCAAGTGCAGCTGAGAGACAAAAACACATCTAAAGGGAGAGTAAATCCCTTAACCCAGGTGCTAGATTGCCTGTTGATTCCCATCTTGGCTGATCACCACTGTCACTTTGCTGGCCACACCTTGGCTTCTGCACATACCAATGGGTCAGAGACTGTCTTCTTCCTCAGGAGGCTGGAGTCTCACACTTGTGAACTGTTATTCATGGAAAGATATTATTAAATGCAATGCAAACTGCTCTTTACTTTGTAAATGTTGTTAACGTTATAGAAATAACTGCAAAATAGATAAAGCACTCCTCTTGCAGGAGTTCATACCATTTTACCCAAAAATCTTTGCCTATTTTAATGCAAGCAGTGGGTTTAAATCCAGTCAGTATCACTTAGTCAGTACTACCAAAATACAAATCCAAAATCTGCACAAATTAAAATCTGCACAAAAGTAAAATTACTGTACAGCAGATATGAAAAATTTTAGTAAATTTTTAAAGAAAATATTAGTTTTATCAATCCCAAAATTTTATCTCAAGATGTTGTGTGTGCAGGGGAGAGGAAATTCTCAGGAAATGGTTTCAAGCATTCATGTTCCATTATATAAAACTTGAAATACTGCTGCGAAATGCATCCTATGAGGCAGGATTTCTTTCAGAGTAAATTTTCTGGGGGTGTGTTTTTAATATGCAATATTTAGATGTATTGATTATTCTCCTTTGTAATGTTTATGCTCTGGTTTCCATTACATTTTAATTCAGCTATTTTTGTCAACTGCTAAACAAGTTACTTAAAAAAACCCAAGCTGCTCTATGTACACTGCATTTCATTATAATGGTTTTATCCATCACAAATTAAAAAGAAAATATTAAAAACCTTAAGGTATTTAACTTCTCTCTCTGAGAACTAAACACTGTTATCTTTTTCTTTTGAAATCAGTCACCTCCCTATACTGATCCCTTCACTCAAGTTTCTCCAAATTTTGATTAAATTAATACAGTTTGAGGAAAAAATTGAGTAGGTGATATGCTGCTCTTCCCTGGGCACAGGGAAATTTCTAAGAGAGCAGAGCACAGCCCAGCACTGCAGACAGACAGAACTGATCTCCCTCCCAGAGCCACAAGGTAAAACAGCCCCTTTTTCCTGCCTGTTGGCAGGTCACTCAGCTCTCCCTGGGGGTTGGATGCAGCGCTGCTCTGAAGCAAAGATGATTACAGACCATATGAAAATGCTCCCAACTGGTGTGATTTTGCAGCTAGCTATTATAGATGGTCCCCAGATTTATTGAAAAGCACCTGGGCAAACTTGTTCGACTTCCCCTGCTCACTGCTTTCTCAGACACCACATCACAGGTCAGTGCCGAGCAGGTGCTTATCCAGGCAGGACACACACCCCGGTGACAGACAGAGCTCACTCCACCAGTGTTTCAGTCAGAGCCTGAGAGCAACAGGCAGTTTTAACCAGGATTTACAGAAAAAACTACAACAAAATGAAACAAGAAAAACAAACAAAAAAACCCCAAACCCAAACAAAATAAAACAACAAAAAAAAGTGTCTTCTTGACTAATAAAATCAGTACAAGTTGGATGAAATTATGTTCTATCACCATTCTCTATTTCCACTCTATAAATTGTTGTGTAGATGTTGCTGAGCCAAACCAAATTCAACAACAGATCTTCTACCCAAAGAGGCTGCAAAGGACACCTTGTGTTTTTGAGCTCCTATTGGTATGAAATGTGCTACATTAAAAATTATCATTGCTCTGATAAGCAATAACCATCCATTTACCTTAGGAATAATTCTCCCTTTCTTTGATAGGTTAACCCAACAACCATCTGAACTGCCTCACTTCACCTGACTTACCTGTTTCACTAAAACACTCCATTTTAATCCATTCTGAGGTACTCTCTAGACTTAGGGAATCAGTGTACCAGTGTAATTCCTGGACAACTACATGCTTTTTCTCCAGCAAGAAATGTAACAAGCATAATAAGCTAAAAAAGAACAGTTGCTACACATAAATCATATGTTTAGCTCAGTGTAAATATTTTTAATGCCATGATGAACCAACAAAATTGGTAGCAAAGCAAAACCACAATGTTAACATCTGACTTTTATAAGAATTCAAAATTTCATCATTAGTTAATGTGGGGTTTTTGCAGGCAGAAAATTTTACTTTACTTACATTGTTGCACAAAACTATCATTAACAAGATATATTACCAAAATATGCTGGTCTATTCTACTTCTGAGCAGGATTGCAGCTATAAATTTCACACATTCTATGTACTGTGTGCGAAGGCTTCTGACAGAATCCCATGGCCATGAAGAACAGAATCTGGATAGTGTCATTCCATTTGACAAACTGACTGGTATCACTGTCAGCATAATAGTCCCAGATCTGCAGCAGAAGAGAACAACACTGATTGTCAACATCAAAAGGGTCAAGATAAATTAAATATTTATGGCTCTAGGTTGTTCTGACAACCCCTGATGTGTTCTCAAAGTTGATTCATTTCTTCTGAAAGCTGTCCCACTGAACCTGCGGTCTCCAGTGTTCTGTGTTTATTTCCCAGGCTGTGACAGCCCTGCACTGCAGGGAACCAGCAGCACATAGCTGAACACTCTGCCCTTCTCATCTTGCTAAGCCAGAATTATGCATTCCTTTCCACAGAGGAAGGGAAATTATTAGTTTCAGTAAAAGCATAGTAACCCAGCAATGGTTACACAGAAAAAAAAAAAAAAAAGGAGTTGGGTTTTTATATATAAAATCAGTTTTGTACATCTGCTCTTTTTTTTCTCATCTAGACGAAAATTTGTGAAAAACTTCAGTGTCGCAAAATTCAGGGTTGTCGAGTTTTACCCTGCAGGCAATAAAATTAGTTTCAAGTGAGATAACTCCTTGCTCAAGGCTAAATTTACCCATTTCCAGATTGCAAGTTGTATCATTACTTCATAGGTGCAGGTGAACGCAATAATTAGTGTAACATTCAAGCCATACAAAGCCAGGAATATAATAAATGCCAGGAAAAAAATTTGCTGCAGACTAGCTCTTGTTTAACAAACCTGATTTTGTCTTCCAATTGATTACAAGTTAGGTTCATAGTGCAAATGTCTTTGATTCATATAAGACCTCTAAATCAGCACCTGAGAATACAGCTTGACTAAAGTACACATTAAATGGATTAAAAATATCCACCTAGCTTGAAAACATAGACATTAATTGGGACTTGACATCTGAGGCACTATTACTAACTAGCAAGTTCCCAAAAGGATTGGGATGAGACCCTTTACAAATGAATGCTTCTGTCAATGAGAACTCACTAAAGCAAACTGAGCAGAGGGAATTGATATTACAAACACTTGCTGACTGATAAATGAGGAAGAGATGAGAGTACTGACAAAGAAATCAGAGCCACGTGGGAAACAAGACATTTGAACAAAGTATGTTTTAAATCAAAACTCACAAAAATGTTCATCTGGGAAAAATCCTAGAAATTCCAAATAGAAAGGTTTATGAATCATCTAAGACTATCTTCCTACTGAGATCTAAACCATCCAGACAGCTATTTGTGTAACTTCTTGAAAATCTCTAATGATTGCAAAGGCCTGGCAAGTAAATCTAGTCTTGAAAAAGTTTCCCTTCACATTTAGACTAAAACATTCTCATCTGCAATTTCAGATCATTTACTTCTCAGCCTGTCTCCTGTGGCCTGGAGCATGAGACACATTTGTCCTTGCAACACCCCCTCCAACAGTCACCTGCAACAACCTGCAAACTCATTCTCCCTCAGTTGGATCTTCATGAAAAAAATATTTGTTTTGCTTTTCTTCTCTGATCCTTAGCTTTCAAGACTAAGGAAAGATATTCAGGAAAATAGTAATGTGAAGAAAAAGCTGGGCTTGTGGTAAAGTGACAACATGAGCTCCAGGTAGTTCTGAGGCAGTTCTCGATCTGTTTGTTGAAAACCTTAAAAAGGAAAGTAGATAAGTTTACCTCTCTTTATAACTTTAGTTTAAAAGACGTCTAAATATTTAAAAGGAGGATACTGACATAAAAACATTTGGAAATAGAAAATTCACCTCTTTCTTGGCCATCTTTTTCACTGTTAAAGATACTTGCCTTATTCCTAATTTGAATTAATTTGGTTTCACTTTCCAGCAACTGCTTCTCAATTCTGTCTTTCGGAGCTAGATTAAACCACCCTATAGCACACTGTGTTTCTCCACACAAAAATACTTCACTCATCTTAGTAGCCCTTCTATCACTCAAAGGGAACTGTTTGATGAGGATGTAGTCAATCTCTATGGTTCCCCTTCTGCATCCATAGCCCTCAGGCTAATTCCTTACCACTTGTATTAACAGGTGCAAGGTTCCTCAGCTTGTTCACATACTACAAGCTCCAAACTTCCATGTCAAAATCATGGTCCTTCCAGCCAAGTGGGTCAAGAGTTCCACTGAAAGTCAATAGATTGTTGACCTGGTTCTCCCCATCTCCTCACTGATATTTTAATTCATGCACATAAGATTGTACATAAAAAAACCAACTTGAAGTTATTTGCATTTTCCAACTGAAAATGTTTAAGCAAAGTTTCTCCATCAGTTCCTCCAGTGAGGGAATCAATAACAACACTGCTTCATTCCCTGCACTGCATACAGAAGAAAGAATTTTCTTTAAAAAGCAAAATGCAAGATTACTAGGTAGCAGTTAATTCCTAACTAACTGCACAATATCTTCAGTATTTTTGTTTACATTACTGAAAATAAAATTAGGGTGGAGAAATTACTTTCTGCATTGATGACATCTGATACCAGCAATTTGCAGTTATTTTGACTGGTACAATACTCAAATTACTAATAACACATAAAACTCAGAGTTAACACCTGTCTGTAGCAGCAAGAAACACACTTTGTCAAGATTATATTTCCACAGGACCAGATTAATTTAATTACAATTAATATTTTTTTAGTAAATGGCTCCAACAAATGTGCATAGCAATTAATTTGCGTATAAATTACTCCCACTCCTGTTCTCGATGTTATCAGCTCCAAAAAGCCACTTACAACTGTGTAAATTCACTGTCATTCTCAGTCATTATATATGAAAATGTAGGAAAAGTTTTGTTGAAATAACATACATCTTTTGCAAATACCATGTGTCTGCTTTTCCCTCTCAGCCTTCAGGCTGGGCAGGAAGCAGCGTTTGCTGTAACAAATGTCGATGTTCATTCTTGGCAAGAGATCCCTTCTTCAGATAAACTTTAAGAAATATCATGGATCTACATTATCAGAAGTAGCACCCACGAGAAATTATTTTGCTAAGGATTCTTTGGAAAATACCTTTCGCTTCCCAGGTCTGCTCACCCAGCCCAGGTGCTGTGGGATTCTGCCCCACCCTGTGCTGTCACCACTCTTGACTCTCTGCTTGTCCTGCTCCTGCTGCTCCCTGACATGGGAATGCTTTTCCAACAGTTCAGACACACGAAAGAACCCTCCCATGGGGAGATCCAAAGCAAGAAGTCAGCTCACACCCCGGGCTTTTGCTCAAAGACTGTTTTAACCAATTAATCTCCTGCGGGAATACAGTAAATTTGAGTGCCTTTCTCCAAATCTGGTTCAATTTGGTTAAGAGATGTTACAGGCTGAGAGCAACAAAAAGGGGAAGCACACACGTTCCTGAGATGTGGCGACATGAGCCTTCAAAGAAGTAATTTCATGTAAATTCGTGTGTTCTTTTCCTGTTCTCCATCTTCTTTCCATTGTGTTTTGAACAAGAGAAACTCCTTTTCCTGAAGCAGCTTAGTTCAGATTTGCAAAGTATCTCTGGTCTAAGCTTGGTTTAGGTATCTAAATTAGCACTTAAAAGGCTTCAGCAGGTGAACTGACAATACCTCATGACAGCTTTTTCCTGCTATCATACCAAATTTCTGTATTATTAATACTGCAGACACCTCCACTTCAAAGAATCATATGATGTTTCAGTGAGCAGAGTCTCATGTATACACTTGAAATACTTTCAGGATTATTTATACATAGCTCAGCAATATTCACTGAAAGGTGCTTCCTAATGTTTTGGATCACAGTCATCTGGCATTCAGACTTCCACTGAAAAAAAATTCATTCCACATATAAAATTGCTGGTTAGACTTCATCATCAGGCCTGTTCTTTGAGGTAGCATGAAAGCAGAATCAGGAAAAAACTCAATAGAGAAAAAATTAAACTAATAAAAATTGAATCAAGTAACAAGTACAGCATTTCCTGCCCTGTATTGTGCATCCATAGAAGCAGCATGCACTTCCAGTGAAGACCATCCCAGTCAACAAAACTAGAAGTTGCCTGTATTACCACCATGTAGCAGAAGTGAAAATTCAACCTTAGGACAGCCATGCAGCCTAAAAAACAGGGGAAACATCGCTAGAGACTATTCAGTATTTCCCAGGAACTCAAGTGAACGACCTAAGAAGAATTGCAAAGTTTGAATATAGTATATTAATGTGGAAAATAAGAGTTACATGCTATAAAGCTGAACAAATTCCTACTATCTCTCATTCAAACTGAGGTTCATAATCACATATCCTGTGTTTTACTCTCATGCAAAAAAATTCAAGAAAATAATGCCTGGAGAGCATAATCTCTTCTTGTAGAAGTGACTCAGTGATTCACAGGGAGCCAAACTGGAGATTAACACATAGTGAGGACAACTTCTCCAGCATTTTTGTAGTCTACGGTCATTCATTTCATACTCATTGGCACAATGGTGCGATATCACATCATTAAGAATATTTTGTCAACAGAAAATAATGAGAGGAAACCTTTAAATTTAAGTACCTAATTCATGATGCCCCACTCAAAGCTGTAGAGAGCAATGGTTTTCCTCCCTTGCAAACACAGAATGCCATAAACCACAAGGATTCCTAACCTGTTTTTATCATCAGACACCTGTGGAAGGCAGAACACCTTTCTCAGAGCACAAATTTACTCAAACATTTTCTGCAGGTGAGTCTCCTATTTCCTACACATTAACATTAGCCCTGTCCTTTGCACTCATGTTCTCGGTCATGACCAGAGCAATTCATCAAGCTGCAGTGCACATAAGAAGCACCTTATCACCAGTTCTTCAGCCAAAAGCACCACTGATGTCACAGAAACACATGCATCCTGTCTGAAACATTACTCCTGACAAGGCAAATTCTCTCCAGGCTAAAGCCAGCATAGAATTAATTTTCTCTTACTCACAGACATATAGCATTGGGACATAGCATAGGAACAGCCCTTGATGAAGAGTTTTAAACTGAAAAACATTCTGCATTCAGTGTAGATTAGACTAGAAATCTCATATGTGATTTAAACATTGCAGTTTTTGTGGGCTAAGAAGCACAGTGCTTATCACAATAGCTGTGAAACATGGAAAGAATCAATGCTCCACAATAGTGATGTGCACCATTAATGCTCCACGTGTTTTCCAGGAAAACTACCTGGTGGACAATCTCTTTTTTGTGTGTGTATTTTGCATTACCAACAAGAAGTCAAAACAGAGCACAACCCCAGCTCCAGTAGACTGAGGCTGAACGTTACCAAAGCGCTGCGGTGACCTAAAGCCTTGCTTGCTGCTGCTGCTTCTCCCCACTCCTGGCTCCCTCTGCCCCCATGCAGTCACACCCCCTTTGGTACTGGCACCTATTGACTCTCTCTTGAGTTGGCCCAGCTCTCCAATCCAGCAGAAAACAAACTTGTTTCTGCTGAGCTTTTTCCTGTTGTAACCAGGCTGGCCTGGCTGATAGAGGAGCTGACAGGCACATGCACACAGGGGAGATGGAGGGGGATCACCACTTCCAGTGGTGACTTCACTCAGCCCACCCTTGGAAACCTCTGTAACAAACCAAAACCAGGCATGTACTGATGGGTTACTGCTGTGCACATAACCCTTCTACTAAACTTGCAAAACTTAGAAAGTAAAAGCTTGTTAAATGGAAAAAAAAAAAAAAAGAAAAATAGAAAAAATTCCCCACATTTTATTTATGGTAGTTCTTGTTTTTAATAATTACACTACCTCCAGTACATGAGCAACACATTCAATAACATTTTTGTTATTGAAGGGGTAAAAAAATAAACCCACAAAACTTTCTACAAAACTTACAAGACCACCTATTGAAAAACAGTCGCCCATCAGAAATTCTAAGAGCAACCTGTTCATGTGAACAATTCAGTCACATTGTAAAAGCATCATTTTTTTTTTATAAATATGACACAAATTATTCATGTTCTTACATAACAGCCAGTTAAAGGCATTCCCATCACAGCCTGCCAAGATGGCTCACTTTTATAGATACAGAACAAAAGAGAACAATAGTACATAATTGCTTTACAAATGGCTTTAGAGTGTAATTATATCATTAGTCCTGAGTGGTTCCATCTTCCAAGTGTTCTGCCAATGATCTTTTCAATACATTTTTGTTAGGAATTAAGTGGATATCACTAGAGAAAAAACTTGCTTAGTGGAGAGCACTCCACTGGAGAAATCTAGTTCCATGCAGCTCATGGAAAAAGAGAAATTTCCTATACACATTGTCCTGGAAACAGTCAAAGGAGGAACAGTGAGAGTTGCTTCCATGTACCAACTCCGTAGTGACTCTGCTCCCAAAGCTTTACACCTTGAATGTTATCTGCCTTGGTACAATCATTTGTGGGCAGAGGACTTCCTAACAATCTGTCTACCAAGTAAGGTCAGTCCAAAAAGGCCAATAGGACACAGGGCACAGAACTTCTTCACAGGTCTGGATGTCCTCTAGGGACATCTTCAACTGCTCACAGAGCCTCTACAGCCATCTCATGTGCCCAGTTGCCCCTTCGTCTTCAACTTCTGAGGAAGGTCATCTGCAACTGTGCTCACAGATATCTGAGGTTAGAGCAGACACTGCAGCTGCAGTGAACATCTGTTACCTGCTAGTCAACTCCAGCATGCAGCAAAACACATCTGGCTGGCCAGAAAGAGCAGATATGAAATCCATTCAATACCTGCTCCCTTTCAAAATCTTTACTTCTACAAGACCTTTTTTTCCCCAACACTACTAACTATAAAGCAACACTTCAACATGAATTCTTTCAATGTCTCGGTACCTTTCTCTTTCTTCTAAATACTATCTTTTCAGCTTGATTTTAAGAATGAAAGTCCCTTTTAGCTTACCAGAACAAATCTAGAGCCAGTGCTACTTCTGACTTACAAGACATTCTTGTTTGATTTGCTTTGTTTTCCTCCTACCCACGGAATGCCTCAGCTAACATCTTCATAAAGGTTACCTTTTTTATAGCACAAAGGCAGGACAAGAATAAACACCTTATTATTGAAGTAATGTTACACAATTACACTATTACAGTCATGCCAGCACTGAAAGCAAAAAGCTCAAGTTCTCTTGCAATTATTCAGTGCACAGGCAAGAACGGCTTCAGATTTCAGTTCCATTTCTTGAAGTTGTCTTCAGCAGAGAGATCCAAGTTACTACCTTATTTCAATGTAAGAACCATATTAATCATGTGCAGCTCACCATGACGTAACAGCCAAATTTAATAATAAGCTACATTTTATAATCTCCTACTAAAATTTATAAGCTACACACTGCTCAGGAATGACTTACTTTAAAAGAAGAAAAGAGGGCAAGCACCATTCACATACAAATAATTTCTGGAGATAATACTGATGTCAGAGAGCCACAGAACAGCCAAAGTTAGAAGGGACCTCTAGAGACCCTTCAGTCCCAGTCTGCTCAAGAAGGGTCAGCAGGGCCCTGTCCAGTCAGGCTTTGACTATCTCCAAGGACACATCCTTGTCTCTGTGGCACTGGGGAGTGCTCACCAGTGCTGTGCCGGAAGGACCAATCCTTTCCCTCAACCTGCTGGTTACACTCTTTCCAAAGCTTTGGCCTTTGTTGGCTCCTGCTCAACTTCTGGTCCACAAGGACTCCTAAAGACTTCTCTGCAAGCTGTCTTCCTGCCCATCAGTCCTCAGCCTACACTGGGGTATTTCTTCCAGGTTGCAGGATTTTTCTCTCCACTGAACTTCATGAGGTTCCCATTGGCCCAGTGCCTCTCTGAACAGCAGTGCAACATGTGGTGGATCAACCATTCCTACCAGCTTTGTACATTCTGCAAATGTGCTGAGGGTGCACTCTGTCCCACCAGCCATGTTACAACAGGATTGCCCCAGTATCACCTGATCCTGCTTCCACCTCTTCTATGATTTTTATGTTTGTGTTTGGTCAGGACTTTCATGTTCATCCACATAGGCCTCCTATCACTCGTACTCAATGTCCTGCTCATCCAGTTGGTCCACTCCCGAGCTTGGAGAAGATAACCCTTAAACATTAAACAAGCAGGTCCACAAACAGGTGAAAGTTTGTGCTCCTGAAGCCCCACAGTTGCAGTCCTACAGTTTGCCTTGTTGCTTTACTTCAGGATCTTGAACTCCACCAGGTCAAGCTTGCTGTCTCCAAGATAGCCTCCCCAAACCCATATGCTCAGCCAGTTCTTCCTTGTTTGTATGAGGAACAGAGCACCTCCCCTCGTCAGCTACTTGATCATCTTGCTCAGGAATTTTTCAACAATGCACTTGGGAAACTACTTAATTGCTTGTATCTTGCTGGGATGCCCTTCCAACAGATATTGGGGCAGTTAAAGTTCCCCATGAGGGCCCAAGGCTTCCTCCAGTTGTCTGAAGACAACCTGACCTACTTCTTCTTCCTTATCATGTCATGGGAGACATCAAGAACAGTACTGGTAATACTGGTCTGCCTGGTAATCTTGAACAGCAACTCTTCAGTGGCTCATCACCCGCCTGAAGGCAGAGCTCCAGGCATTCCTGCCAGTCTTGCAAATAAAGGGCAACTTTTCTTGCCACTCTCCAGCTTGACTGTCCTGAAGAGCTTGAATCATCCATTACAGCAGTCCAGCTGTGTGAATATCTTAGTACCTGTCTGTGATGCAACAAGGTTGCAGACATAATACCTACAAGTGAGAGTACCTCCCCCACCATGCTGTCCTCAACAATTTGTCTGTTAAAGTACTTTTACAGCAATTAAATAAGATCCCTGGAGTATTTCTCCCCCAATCCCTTTGATCACAGGCTAAAAATGCCTCACATGCACTGCTTAATACAGCTCATACCTGGCAGGCGTGAACAGTTATATTGTCACATTCACTCCTCTGAAGCCATTAATGTAGCACAATGTGATCGACAGTGCCAGGGGTTCAGTGAGGTACAGGAGACAAAGAGCAGAAAAGTGAAGGTTAAAAAAACATTCTGGAGACAGTTGAGCTGAAACACTGCACAGGTCCAGAAAGCAATCTGCAGAAATGCAGGTGAGGTGATCACTCAGGTTAGAGACCCAGCTGGGGTATTGTTTCAACAAACGGGACTGTTTGGCAGACAAGGTATTTTTACCTCAATATAATTAAAAAACATTTGAGCAATCCCTGGAAAATTTCTAGCATTGTAGTTGGTTTCCCCTCACACTGACAAAACAAGCACAAACCATATTATCTCAGCTGTGCTATGAAAAGAGGAGTTATGGAGCCATCCTGAAGGGGAACATGGAACATCCCTTGGTGTTTAACCAGAGGGAAAGGAACTACATGAAAGCTAAGAAATAACCTACTTGGTAATTACCATGAATAGCATTTACCTCTTACTGAGAGCTTTACATTTCTTAAATGTTTTCCAAACAATAATTACTAAGGCATGGGGGAAAATATGTCATTGTGTTATGTAGAATATACTAATATATTAATTATTGTGTATGTACCACTGTTCCCTGAGCCCTTCCATACATATAGCCCAGAGGTACATGTGGTTTGAGCTTGTTCCCTGCCGTAAGGGCAGACAGCATTTTTGGATTTTTTTTTTTCTTTTTTAGTCCACTTCCTCCCAACCCAAGTTGCTAAATATGGATTATTCTGCAATAGGAACTGAGCTAAAAATAAAACTTGTTTTAATGTAGACTTGGGGTCCCAGAAAGCTACATTCTAAATTTCCCAGAGTGTAACATAATAGCTAAAATAGCTACAAAATTTCACCAGGTTTCCAAAACAATAAGACAACACAAAGCTTTTGCTACCTCAACAGGCAGTTCCACAAATCAAGGACACAATTTGCACTGCCATAATCACTACTTCCAAAAGCAGAAACCTACACTTAAATATTTTTTAACTATAAAAACAAATGCCTTGAAATGAAGAAAGGCTGATTATACTAAAAATAATTAGAAATGCTGAAAGTAATACTACTACTTTTCATCAAACTATCATTGTTCTGACTGTGTAACATAAACAGGAAATTTACCCACCTGCTCCCAAGACTTCCCAGTGAAAATTTCATTAAACACTGCTTATCTCAGGGGAAAAAAAAAAAAAAAGAAAGAAAAAAAGGAAAAAGACCTATTCTTAAGGAAATAGCCTAAAGAGAAAAACTTTTATTTTTTTTCCCCATCATTATTAAACATATTTTTTATACTGGGGCACTCACAATTCCTTCAAGCACATCTCACCACTTTTCAAAGCTTTCTTTTTCATCTTTTCCTAGATCAGCTCAATGTACCTCTTGTAAGGAGTCCCACTTCCTTGGGAAGCTGCTATTAAATCTCAAAGTCGTCTTCCTGAGCTAAGTCTGTTATGACTGTTATAAGCCCAGCAAGGCACATGACATAACTGAGACAAAAAATTTGAAGCCTGTTGCAGAACTCAGTCCTCCAGGTTCCCACAGAGCTCATCTAAATTCAGGCAGCACTTCAGTTAATTTCTATAATGGATTTAAACTGTTATACCGAAAATAGGAAAAGGAGTTGCCATCCAGAGCTCCTCAGCACAGACTTCTCAACAAGGTGGAAGCTCTGAAACCAAAATGCAATTAATGTTTTCCTTATTATCAGTGTCTGAACCATGGTGGATACTTTTTAAACACACAAAACCAGGGGCACTCACTGCCACTCTTCCCTCTTGTCTTCATCGTTTCCTGTGAGAATACTTTGAAAACAATTTGTTGCCAAGCTTAATATTAATATAAATTTACTTTTGTAACTGTCATTTTACTATAGATGCTGATTTTGAAAATCCAATTAAAAATCTAATACTTTCTGCTTAGTCTCATTAGCTTTCATCCTATCTGATGATCTGAAGCAAATTAAAGCCTAAGCTGTCATTTAAAGGCAGAAAGAGAATTGGTTTAATTTAAGGAAGTCACTTTTGAGGAAACACAGTTGTGTCTGACTCATACTTTTAAGGTATGTGCTAAGCATCCCAATACCCTGTTTTGTACAGGGTTGTCCAAGTCTGAATTCTGATTTTAACCTTTTAGTTATTTTGTACGAAAAAGGTTTGACAAAACTGACAAGCAGTGACTACATCTGCTCCATTTAACCCAAGGAGGCAAAGGCATGATGTCATTATGGTATTAGAAACTCCTAGTTTAATTCTCTCACTCACCAGGTCCTTCAGAAAGCTAAAGAAATCACATAGATCAGTTCTCAAAAATACTAAAGACTTAACTGAAACAGGAAGCCTTTCACATTTTGAGATATTTAAATAAAAATGCAAAAAGAAATAGGGAAATAGTCTAGAAGTTGTAGAGATCTCTCCAGAAGTTGAAAAACCTATCTCAGTTTACAGGTCTTGCTCTATATTCTCCATTTGCCAACAACTTGAGAATGTGAGCATCTCTCATTCCAGATGAATTTGTGAAGACAAACTACAAAGCAATCAGATATTAGAGTGATGAGGAACACAAGTGCCCAAGACCTCTTAAAAATGAGGCAGAGCACCTTCAGCAAAATGGCCTGCTTCATATGAGCTGGCACAAACTGCCCTGAATTATCTGTCTTGATCTCAAATGAATGATTATTAAAATACTGGTGCTTTTATATCTGTGAGTTTTCTGTGAGCACAAAAATAGCACAGCTACACTCAGCTCCACTCCCATTAAATAGCACAGAGCTTGCTGCCATCACAGCCTGCACTTCAGCCACTGCTGGGAAATCTTCCCAGCTGAAGTCCATTCCTGTTTTTTTATAAATGAATGTCAGAGAAGCCCAAATCACTCACTGCCCCTCGGTCCTCAGCTGTGCTCAAGTTCACAGTGACACAGTTGAACAAGGGCAGTGCTTGAAGCCGTTTGCATTCGTGACAGGACACGGAGCTTCCATCCAGCTCCACTGATAGGTACAGGTCAGCAGCGTCAAAAGATGAGGAGATCACTAAAAAGCAAAATGTTACATCTTCCAATACTGACCAACAAAATAAGATCATCATTTAGCAAAGGAAACATTGAATGAGGGCAGTGATAGCCTCTATTTCTGTATAGCATTGCTCAACCAACCCAGCAAGGCTCCAGATCACTGACTGCAGGGACATAGCCACGAACAGGCCACTCATATCTGCCTCTTTCTTATACTCCCACCCCAAGCATCTGCTACCTCCACATTGAAAAAGACCCTGGGACTTCTGTCTGACCCAACACAGACATTACATGTTCTAAACACTTTCCAAGAAGACTGTTTTCCATAGGCTCTCAAGCACTAAGATTAAGGGCAAATTAGAAAAACTCAGCCTAATACCTTTATTCTGCCTCATACAAAATTTCTTTACACATGATCAAAAACCAGAAAATGGCACTTAAAACTGTATCATAAAGGAAATTCTTGTAAAATCTCTTTCGATATCTTGTCAAAATCAGCATGCTCTGTGACTAGACGACTGTCAGGGTGATCTATAGCCCCCAGCCAGCACTGTAATATAAGCTAAATTGCCTGAGCCACAAGCAACGATAGAGTCATTCTACAGGAAATTGGAAATCAATTCTTGTCATCACTGTACATAACTCCTTTATCAGAGATCCAGTTCACCAGTGTAATGCAAGGCAAGGAAGCTGGGAACTGACAATCATGACAAGTTGAACAGTTCCACACATATATTTAAGTATGGGAGTTCTGTTTCTGGAATACCCCTTTGCATAGGGCACATGACAGATGTGAGCAGCCTGAACTGGTGAAGTATCAAAGGTTAGTGGTAGTCACACACTGTAGGTGTGTTGTAACTTGTTCCATGAGGTTGATGTACATACCTAGGATTTGGGCCTGAAATTTGAGGCCCAGTGCAGTGAGTCTTGGTAAAACAGAGGGACAACCTCCTGCTAAATCTCACATTGGAATTCTTTCAGACTGGTACTGGGAGATTCCTTCATAATCATGATCTAGATGTTGCAGAAACTAGGGCACCAATGTCAGCATTGGTAAGCTTATTCACAAGTTTGGCTATCTGCAATGCTTGTTGTCGTGGTTTGAGAGGCCCTCCTGCCCTGGAGCTGGAAGATGGCTAGTTCCAGGGGTGGCATTTCCGATGCAGAGCCAATCAGAAGCTTGATTACGTCTCTGCAAAATGACATATTTTGATGCACCAGAAGAGAAGCTGGTGGCGCAGTTTGAATTACAGACCACAAGGAGAGAGAGAGAGGCCCTATGGCCTGGGGGCCAGGTGCAGCAGCGAAGCGGAGCCAAGTCCCTCACTGAGACTTTGTTGCACAGAAAGAATTAAGAGACTCGAGGGGTAGCTGAGGAGGAACTCCGAATTCAGGGGGCCCCCTGGGCCCCACAGCCCTGGCTCAACCAGGGCTGTGGCGTTTCCCCCACTCGCAGTGGCAGCATGGAGCAGCCAGCTGTGGCCAGGGCCGAGACTGGGCTCCTGGCCAAAGATATGCAGCTGAGAACCGAAGAATTCCAGAGGGCAAGAGAAAAGCTGCCCAGAGCAGGAGAGCATAGGACAAAGCCAGACCGAGGAATGTGGGAGAGTCCAGCTGGGAGCGCTTGCAACGGAGCAAAGAGAGAGAAGCCAAGCTTGGAACATTCTTGGGATATGGACTGAGCCGAAACCCCAAGACTCCTTTGAGCCGGGGAGAGGTGGATCCTGCTTGGAGAGGGATTCTCCGAAACTCCTCATGGAAGGAACCTCCATGGAGCAGAGAATAAAAACTTAAAGCTTGAAATCCCTGTAATCCATGGTGAAGACGCGGTGACACAGGTGACACCTGAAGCCCATGGTGAACCCTCGGTAGCATAGCCAAGTGGCTACAGGCAGAGGTAGAGACCCCCTGCATTCCGATGAAGAGAGAGAGAGAGAAATTTTCCAGCAACTGCAACTTGAAGCTGTAGCCCTGAGAGCGAAGGTGAAACTTCTCCTCCTGGACTCTCAGAGAATCATAGAATCAGCTGGGTTGGAAGGGACCTCCGAGATCACCAAGTCCAACCCTTGATCCACTACCGTTGCGGTTACTAGACCATGGCACTGATACCACATCCAGTTTCTTTTTAAAAATCTCCAGGGATGGAGAATCCACTACTTCCCTGGGCAGCCCATTCCAATGTCTGACCACCCTCTCTGTAAAGAAATTCTTTCTAATATCTAACCTAAACCTCCCCTGGCACAACTTGAGACCATGCCCTCTTGTCTTGACTTTATGGGGGGAGAAGGGGTGATTTTTGTAAATATATAGTTTTATCATCATAGGAGGATTAGTTAGGATTGTTATATATATTGCTTTTTAGTTTTTATTCTGTTAGCAATAAATTTTGATATTATTTCCCCATACTGAGTCTGTTGCCTGTCTGAAAACTTCTCTCACATTTTAGCAAATTTGAAGGGAGGGGTTGAAAATTGCCCCTGGGTCAAACCACAGCACTTGTGGTCAGGACTCAGTTGTTGGAATCAAGTGGTTAAGTCAGCTTTTGTTACCAACTTAGATTTTCAAACTAAGGGAGGAACCCTGATTCTAAAAGCTAAGAGGAAATAAAGAGTCCAACATGATGTTATTCTTAGAGCATACAATCAACCTTCTGGCAACAATGTTTTTCTGCATAGATACTCTGCTATGCCTCATTTTACCTGGACTCACCAGCTAAATTCACTAAAATGAGGTACAAAATTAGTTTCAAAACAAAGGCAATTTAAGAAAATTCTTTGTGAAAACATTTTCTATTTCCACTTCCTGCACAAAAGCCAACTCATCAAGTTTCCACTCACCTAGAACAAAGCCATAGATGTTTCCTTACACAAACTCACTTTCAACTACTTGACACAGTGTGGTGGTCAAACCCCAGGACACACAGAAAATCCAGAATGCTGGACTCTGATCAGTTCATATTTGTCCAGCACAGCATGTTTCTCATCTTAATGCAGAAGTCCTAATCTACAATAAGGGCTCCTTCCAAAGTACAAAATCCCAGAATGGTTTGGGTTGGAAGGGACCTTAAAGATCGTTCCACCCTCCTGCCATGGACTGGCTCCAAGCCCTGTGCCAGGGCCTCCCCACCCTCACATGGAGAAGTTTTTCCCTAATTTCCAACCTAAACCTACTCTCTGTCAGTCTGAAGCTATTCCCCCTTGTCCTGTCACTCCAGGCCCTTGCAAGTAGTATGTCTCCATCTTTTTTGTTGGTTCCCTTCAGGTACTCCAGGGCTACAATTAGGTCATCCTGAAGCCTTCTCTTCTCCAGCCTTTCCTCATAGGAGAGGTGCTCCAGCCTTCTGATCAACTTAGTGGCCTCCTCTGGACTTGCAGCAACAGGTCAATGGCCTTTCTGTGGGGTGAAGTCACAGCCCCACAACTGAAGTTTGAGGGTTTTGGAACATTATAAAGTGTTGGGTCCTTTTCCATGGGAGCAGTAGAGCTAATTAGATAGTTCCCATGGACACAGCCTTGAGCTGTGTGGCTGAGTGCAGGTGCCGCATTCCTGGATGTTGTTGTAAGAAAATGTTTGTAGTGTATGTGTGTAGGAAAGTGGAACTTAGCACCTAATAAAAAGCTACCTGCTCAGCGTAGTGGGCAGACATCTCTCTGGCTCTTCATCCTACTGTGTCTCTTCATCCTGGTGTGTGTGTCGTGTGTCTTTCTTTCCCCCCTAGGACCGAGACCTTCGACAGATACCCAGCGACACCTTTCTGTGCTGGGGATTCCAGAGCTGGATCAAAAGTTTAATATGAACTGTTCTGCATACGTAACAAAGTTTGCTTTCCTACTCTCTGGCCTGTTTGGGAGAAAGTGGTTTCTTCACACCCCAAAAATTTGTAATTAGACTAATATTGAGGATTCCTCTTCATGAGAGCTAAAGAGCTCCATGAAGCAAAAAAGCCAACCCCACCAAGGGCCTGGAACGCATGGCAAAGGGGCTGTGCATGCCCTGAGAGCTTTACTGCAATGTCTGGCATGAGTCAGGCATGTGGAGAGACAACAGGCTATCAGAAAACAACTGAGAAGCTAAATGCAATCATCTTGGGTTAATTAGCTGAATTTAGTTGACATCAGCCATTGATCTCTTTATCCTAAGTATGATACTGTTTATATTCTTGTTACTATGAAAAAGAACTCATCCATAAGTATCTTCTGAAGTGCATGAATACTTTTCAGCTCTTCTGCTCCCCTATTCAGAAATATTGTCATTCTGTGTTAATTTTTTATTTTTCATGAAGCAAGTAGTTAGGAAATGAATGCATATTTTGTGGTGGAATAATTGTAAAATTTAAATAATTTGTGATGAAAAATACACCTTCTTTTGTTTTCTTTAAAAGCAACTTGAAATCCACAATATCCCAAAAAGATGACCACTTCTATGAAAAAGTCTTACTTGATTTTAATTACACTATCCACCCTTAATGATGTGCCATTATTCATAAAATATTATCGAGTAGATAGAAATTTAGTCAGATTTTTTTGTTTGTTTAACATCATTACTCAGTTTTGAGTCCATGAACAAAAGGAAACAAGCTTTTAATTAATGCATACAGAATAAGAAGGGCATGAAAGCATAATATTTAATTTGCAGAGCGTAGTTACACAATGTGTGTTCCTTGGTGGCAAAGCCAGCATGAGAACTTCCCGCACCACTCCATTCTCCCTTCTTGCCCTCACTAAAATGCTGCAATTTTCTGCTCTTCCCTCAGCTGTGCCAATATAACTTCACGCTGTCTGTGTTCATCTCTTCAACCCTATGGATTATCATTCACTACTCCTGCAACAGTATTGGGTGTTCTTTTAATTGCTTCCAGTATAGCCCCATAAACACCACAATTGAAGGCAGCAAATGCTGACCTGGAAAGTGATTTTATCTGTATAAAACAACATAAGGATCAGTGTCCATAATGTACCATTGCACTAATAATATCCTGGTTCCTTATGGGCTGCCACATGGGCCTAACAAATTAATCCAATGTGATCAGCTTGTTCTTAACCAGCACTGCACGAGTCACTGGCTTCCAAAATTCACACTTGAGAGGGGGTGAGCACCCTCCAACGAAAGCTTTGGGTTTTGAGCCAGAAAAGGGAGAAGGCCAATAAAAAGCAGACCCTGTGGAGGCAGGATACTGCTTTTCATCACCAGTTGTCAGCCCTTACACAACCGGCTCTGTTGTGAAACTCATCCCCCAACAGGGAGGATCACATTTACATGGAACACTCACATTCACACGAAGGCTTGAGTAAATTCATCCCTTCTGATAGGGCATAACTGCCTCAACTACGCTGACATGAGAGGCAGCTGTCATGTCTTAGAAGGGACCATAAACCATCAAAGTCCCCCAAAATGCCCCAGACTAATTTCTGAGGCCTTCCACCAGAGGACTACACGTGATCCAAAAGTAATGTAACAGATCCATGGTGTTGCAAAAGATAGTGTAAATCTCCCCCACAGGGGAGGTGCTAGTGTGTTCTCATGTATATTTGAACATACATTAACCCATTGAACTCTGTTTCATGGGCATTCCCCCACCTCCAATGGATCAAGACTGAGACCATCAGTTTGACCACAGAACATCTAAATTGCAACAATCATTTTCTTAAGTCATATTTTTATGCTTTCAGATTTCTATATTACTTATAGATAATAATAACCAAAATGGCTACATACCTACTTTCCATTGCAACCAAATTGTTCTACATATACATGTTTTTAAACACCTATCACTCACTATTGTTTGTCTAATCTGCCCCAAGGGATCTATTAACAAGAACCTGGGTTACCCTTGTCTTCAGGGGCGTGTTGTAACAGTGAAAAACTCAAATGGACTCTGGAAAAGCTGCAGAGGTCTGTAAAGAACGAAAATTTCAATGCCAACAGTATATGCTGGGCAGCAGTTGCAGAGCTTTAACCATCTTGCAACAAGTCAAAGCAGAACTGCATTGCTTGCTAGGTTGTATTATGCACACAGCCAGAAGGTAGGAAGTGATCCAAAAAACCTAACAGTGTTAGAAACAGGCCAAGAAAGAGGGCGGTTATTGCTTATGAAAAACTAAATGAAATAGAATCTCACAGTTCTAATTATCTTCATTACTGGATCCTCACCCATTCTTTCTCTCTCCAAACTGAGGTTTACTTTACAGAATCAGTTAAAGAAACCAGGGGTGAACTATGCCAAACAGAAGTTTTGTAAGTCATGAATCTTCTCTATAACTGCCATCATAACTATGGGAAAATACTTTATAACTGAAATAATCCCCTTTAAAGGAGGTTACCAAAGTGAACAGTCATGGTTGAACTGGTCCCAGCTTTGTTTCAGTCCTTAATTTAGAGTCTTTAACTGCTAGTTATTGCTGAAGCACAGTGAATTTTGCTTGGTAAGTCATTTTAAAGGTTGTTTCTCCATATCTTAAAAGGTCTGAAAGAGAGGTTAGAAAAACCAATAAATTTTAATGTATAAAAAGCTATAGATATAAAGAAACCTTTTATCAACACACAGTATTTCAGTGAGACACATCCCAACATGAAAAAGTCATTTCCATGTTTACTGATGCATTGTGGATATTTGTTCAAAGCCTTTAACATAAGCTGTTAGTTACGCAGCACTGATTCATTTAAGTTCTCAAAGTTTTAATTAGTTCTGAGAAAATGTTTTATGTAGAAGCCACAAGCCACTGTGAGGCAGCGACTTCTCCGCCTTCTTCCTGGGATTCAAACCCTCATGGGAAAAGTCCTGCATATTAGACTTAGGCCAAGAACACTCCAAACAGAAAGCTGCAGCAACCCTGCATTTTTTAGCACCCAAAGGACTTCACAAATACAACACATTTATCCACATTTGGCAGATTACATCAAGCTGCAGAGAAATAAAGTAATTTCTTACGGACTAATAGCCACAGTTAAAACAAGGAAAAAAAAGGAAAAAAAGAAACAGCAGCAAAGGTTTTCTGACTGTCAGAGCAGCACAGCTGCAGCTGCAGCTGCAGCAAGATGAGCAAGTAAGCCTGCAAGGCCCCTCTTCAGGCCTGTGCCCCACATTTCCAGCAGCACAGACCACTGCCAGGAGGGAGCAGAGCTGCTCACATTCCCCCTCATGTCAGGACTGACACTCCAGGAGGGCTGGTTCAGGCCTCCCTCTCATCCCTCCCATCCCCCTGGCCTGGGGGATGATCCAGCCATCCCCACCTGTTGGAAGGGGGCAATATTCTCTACAGTTCTGCTGTGCAGAATCATGGCTTTACCTGCCTTTTTTTTTTTTTTTGCCATCTCACTGCCTTCCAGTGAAGAGCTGGATGATGATGAAAGCTGACTTTGGTATTTGTGGTTTGATGAAAACATGGACTTTCTGCAGCCTTCACCATATTAATTCTTATTCCCTTATTTTACAAAATTAAGTAATTGGAGTGCATTCTTGTGGCAATTCAAAAAGTGACTTCTCAGAAAATTGAGCGTACCCAATGAATTAAGTTCAACAACCCACTCTAAATCTTTTAAAACACTAATAAGTGCATTTTTTACATATGGTCTTATAATCTTCTACAAGATCTCTGACTTTTAAGTAACATCTAATTCTTGTTTCTCCATTTCCTTTTGTACATCCAGTTTTCACTTCCAGATCCTGTTTAGGACTAGAGCAGCAGAACGGAGAAAAATACCTAATGTCTTGTTGTCTGTAGCCTGGCAAGAGGGAAACAGGATCATCTGGCAAAAAGTTGCAATTCTGTAAGAATTCAGTTTCTGCATCAAAACAACTGTAAATCCTGTAAACCTGAATAACTAAGCATAAGCATCTGAAGATGCTTATCAAAGCTGAAGCAAACCTCTGTGTTCTGTCATCACTGCTAGAAATGTCTATTCTAACGATTCATGCATTTTCATAGCTTGGATATATAATGATTTTAGAAAGCTCTGAACAGAGGAAGAGTATAGCCCGTGAGAGTCAGAAAGAGCAAATTAAAGATTTCTTTAAAAAGTGTCTTTAAACTTAATTTGTCTGAAAATGTGCATCATGTCGGCCACAGTAGCAATCATTTGTAAAGAATTTGCAAGTAGCTGCATCACTAAATTTACTTTTGACATCAATACACAGAGTCAAGGTAGAACTTTTCCTTTCACCGTCTCTTCTCCCACCCCAATGCAAAGCTCCTTCAGTTTTTCTTGGATCTGTCCCCATTGTGTCTTATTGCCTGCTACTGTCAGCTGAGAGATGTGAGCACTCTCAGTGCCATTCTATCTATCTGGTTTCAATTAGCCAAACAACCAAAATAGTGCAAATCCGAAATCAAAGTGAAAGAAAGCGAGGGGATGGGAGACTTCACCAGTTAGACAGAAAACCAGAGGAAACTGCATGTGATGCTTCTTTGTTATCATACCACACCCAAAAATATCACACAGCTACACTGTAATTGAGGAAAACCTACCTGAAGGAAACATCTTTTGTCCAAGCCCTGGACTCTCTGCCACTGGTGACAGAGGCACTCTTGACAGCAAGGTTACCCACTGAGCTGATAGAACAAGAGCTAAGCATTCAAACGCCAATCCACTGGCAGCCTTTACCCCCAGCAAAGAAAGCTCACCTAGACAAGACCACCTGATGGCACACTCAAACAGGTGTTACAGTGCTACTATGTCTCAAATAAGAGAAAAAACTTCATTCTGCAACCATTAAACTACAACCTTTTTAAAATACCCTGAGTACTACTTGAGTCTTTACGGTCAACTTTGGCTGAGATACTTTAAACAAGCACTAAACTGATCATGGATTAACCCTTAAAGACAGTCAAGGGAATTCAGTATGAATGTAAAAGGCTTAGCTGGGAAATTTCAGTTAAAACTGAGATACCAAAGAACAGGAAGACTGCCATATCCTTAATTTCCACAATACTCTATGATTGCTCTGTACTTAAGAATCACATCCAAAATCAATAACGTGGTGAAAAGGCCATATGTGTAGAACTTCACCTGCCTGTATAGATCAAGTGAAACCAATCATTTAGGACCTCACTCTGCTTATGCAGCTTTCAGATTGCTCTGCTAAAAGCAATATGATGGCAAACACTGAGTGCCATTCCAAGACTCACCAACTGCTGAAGAAAACACTATCTACTTCAACATAATGACATATGATGGTGATTAAACCACTCACATTTATCAACCAGGAGCACACAGATGCTCAATTGTTGAAGTTTGGCTGAGGAGTTGCTTGCTAAGCTGCTGTAACATATTCACCGAGGATCTTATGAGTAAATACTAAGAGCTCCAACTGAACAGAGTCCAGGAGGTTGGTGTTCCTAATTGCTTTGGATGCTCTTGATTATTAAGACTCAGTAGAAAATGCAGTGCTCTGTGATGCTCCAAAGAAAAGTTACTATACTTCTACACATGGTCTTTGACAGCACATGCTGCATCTCATGGCCATACCACGACAATTTCCTGATGGTTACTTGCCTCTGTGGTGTTCAGGATGTGACATGAGATTTGCAGAAGCTAAAGGAAGAGTAACAAACAGTTTTACAGAACACTTTCCCTCTCCATATATTAGAGTCGATTGTATGAGTACAGCACAGCAGTACAGAGCACTCAAGAGGTTAAGATTATCCCAAATTTCCCCCTAAGAACAGATACTGCAGCACCAGCCATTCTTCACTGCGGGTCTCACTCTACGGAGCAGGAAGCCATTTTCTTTCCCTACTGTGGCAGGAAATCTGCAGTATATGAGAAAACTGTGGTTTAAACATGTTTCAAAATGGCTTTTTGTAGTCTCTTTGCAAACACATGCTTCTTCTTCCCAAGACCCCCCACGAATGTCCTGGGAAGATATCCTAAGGTGTTCTCATTGGCCCCTTTTAACCCCTTCCTGTTGTTTGTTAACCCCTTCCTGCAACCTGTAATTGGTTACTCTGTGAATCCTCCTAAGCCTATAAATGTAACCCCCCCAACAATAAACTCTCTCTTGCCTCCTCTCTGCGCCCTGTGTGCTGTCTCTGTGGCTGCCATGGGACCACGTGGGGAGGGGAAAGCACCTCTCCCCTCCAGGCTCAGGACCTGAAGAAACCCCTGGCGCTGGAGTCCCCCCTCATCCACATTAAGCCGTCAGAAATGGTTCCTCAGATGGAAATGGAACTAGAACTCGGCTGCCCCACACCAAGGGGGGAAGGAGATCCAGACCCTACCACTGCAAGTCTTGGCCAGGAGTCTCAAATGACAGTACTGTGGGGCTGAGCTCCATGGAAAGCAGTGTGTAAGAGAAGTGATTTTCTGGCATGGGAAAACTGCCATGGAGCCAGAGCACCATCACCTGGGGATAGGCCTGCACTGCCCCTTCCTGCTCATGAGATCACAGGGAGCACAAATATTTTATCCCTTCCTCAGCAGCACACAGCTTTGTATTAGAACACACTGCATGTAATTAGATTTAGAACGAAAAAGTAATCTTCTCAGTATTCTTTTTACCATTTCATCACTATTTCCCCCATCTTTCTAGAACCATTTGCGTTAATTTTTTCTTTTCCCTAAATTTCACAGGAAGGGATTTTCAAAAACACTAGATCTTCAAGTGAGTTCTGGAAAAATCCCTCATCCAGAAAAATACAAATAAATACCTAACCAGCCTTGCTACTACAGTGAGAAAGATAAACATAAATCCAACTGTGACTAAAATTCAATGGTTTTACAATGTAAAAAGTCTGCTGAAAAGGAAGATGATGGTTGTTTTACTGCATGTTACCTGTACTATTATTCTAACACATTTCTTAACTGCTAAGTTAGAGAGACATTCCTGCCCAGTGAAGGTTTATCTCTGCACCCCTTGCAATCAAGCAGGATGTGATGACTCCACATACTGTCTCGTTCTCCAAGGCACCCAACAAACCTGCCATGGGAGAACAGCAGAACAGAACTCTTTCCCCAAGAGGAGAGCATTGAAATCAGACATTGCAAGCTAGAAGCTGGGAAATAAATGAAAAAATCCCTGTAATCCTGTTGCCCTGAATGACATGAAACAGCTCTCTGCTTAAAACTTCTACTGCTTGATCTGCCACCCCTGGTCCTCAGCACTCCCTCTCCTCTTTCCCATTGAAGCACATGTTGTGGACATCCATATCATGGGACAGAGAGGCAACTATTGAATTCCTCATCCTGCACTAACAGCACACAGAGGAAAAACTGCAACCCACAATCCTGGCCTCAGCTGTAGTACAACATGCATGCACATCGTGTTTGGTCATTGTACTTTATGATGGCATTGAAGAGCTCCCCTGACCAGCAGCTCAGTGCAGCATGCACAGCTCCCACAGTTACTAGCAATCAGTCACTCTTGACATTTTAGACATTTACAAATTCACCTGGATTCCTCTATTCTCTAAATAACAGCACATTATGTGTCTTCTGCACTCATGACCATCCTCCCTAAAAAAAGTTAGCTTAGCCAACACCTGATTTTTGCCTGCTACTGCTGTGAAGAGGGGGATACACAGAGACAGCACTGTACAGAGAGACAATGTGAGAGGAAGGAATTTTATACACGAGACAGATTAGAAGCAGTCTGGCCTTCCAGTTGCCCTACAGGCCATAAGAAATCAAAAGTTTCTTGCAACACAACAAACCCAAACCATGCAGCAGGCTTTTGGTATCTGTCTCTGACAGACTTGAAATATCAGATTATCCTAGTTTGTATCTGCTTCTAAATGCCTGATGAGGACATGAAACTTCGAACTTCTCTTGCTTACCTTACTTCACATGCTCCCAGACTGCTGCAAAGCAGGGGCCCAGAGCAGGGCAGTGCACCTGCAGAACTGTCACTGCAGAACTCAGCCCAGGCACGAGTTTCCTTAGTCTCAATAACACTCAGTACTCAGGAGTGGGGGCTGCATAGCTTTGAGTGGCTAATGAAGACGTAATGGAGCATTTACCAAGTGATTTTTAAAGTAAACATCATCGATTTCCTTGCAAAATGTAGCACTTAAATGACCATTCAAGGAGTGGCTCAGCTACCTGGTCCCTGGGGAGCAGAGAGGTGCCACACAGAGTAACTTTATCAATCACTTTATCAATCTCTGTGTCCATCAAGCTGTTGCCTCCAGCTACATTTAAGGACCATAAGAATGAAGCAAAGCAAGGACTAGAGGATGCCTGTCTTCCATCGTGGATGAGTGCTCTAACTAGGCTTTTGAACAGTTACAGGGGTGCATCTCTTTCATGTTCAGAAGACTCATACTAGGAACTCTCCTTGAAAGTTTTAACCAAGCAACTAAATTTCAAGAAAATACTTTTCTCATTTTGAGAAGCCAGCATTTTTTAATATAAAAAAATTCACTGGAAATTCACAACCAGCTATAACTATTATCCTAAGTTATTATCCTGTTCCTCTGGGCATCTTGGGGGAAAGTAATTTAATTGTATTTTGCAAAAATGTTAAACCAAACTTGCTGTACCCTTTTCTTGACTTGGCTGCTCCAGTTTTGTGCAGTCTCCTTGGTCAGCAGAAGCTCAGTTCTTCCATGGCAAAGGAACGAGAACTGGTTGGATTTGCTGACTGCGGGAGGTACCACACACTCTTCTGCCTTTGGAAACTGGGCTGCTTTCAGCAACTGGAAACAATTTCCAGTTCCCCAGCCAGAGTTTTTGCAACCACTTAGAATCTCACTCTCTTTTCTCAAAGGAAAGAGATTACAGAACTGTTTTTCCCTAAACCACCACGATTCCCAGTCTCTTTTGAACCCTTCTACAGGCAGGCCACAAAAAACAGTCTATCAGCCAGTTTTTCAATGCAGATTTCTAATATTTATTACTAGTCTCACCCAAAATTATGTCAAACTGGTCTTAAAAGAATTATGCCAAACTGTCACAAAAGGGGCTGGTGGAAACAATTAATAGCCATGGGGAAATCACACCCAAACTAGGCCCAGATCCCAGGCTAAGGGTACAAAAGAGAAATCGCTGCAGACCAGTAGATTAAATGCTAGAAGTAACAAAATAATGAAGTCAGTTAAACCCCTTGAGAGCACACCCACTGAGGGAGAAGGCCATCAAAAGACAGTGACAAAGCAGCTGCATGAAAGGGTATTTCAGTAGACCAACACCCTATAATATGTCCGGATTTGTTACTGCTTCTCTCACCAAAGGACAGTCAGTAAGTGAACACAGTTAGCAAAGCAACCACGAGCACGCACACAAGATGATTGTGCTGGCACTGCACAGCTCATTGTTTTAGAGCACAATTGACATGACTCCTCTGAGGTAGATTAAATGCAGCCACACCCAAATGGGCAAGATGGACCAAGTGCTGGGGAAAAGAAACAGAAGAATGAAATTCAGCAGTCAAATGTTACCCATGAAAGGTTTTTAGTGAACATTTCAACATGCATCTTTGGTTGTTAGAGGAAAACCAGAATGTACGTCTAAAATTTAAATAAAAATTCACGAAAAATAAAGTTGTGAAAAAAGCCACTTATCTGCATTAATGGCTATGAGGAGAGTCCATACCAAGAACTTCTATTAATAGTCAGACTCTCTATATTTTGACAAAAAAGAAAGGATCACTGAACTTTTCGAGTTACAGTGTTTCTCCTAGACAGATTTTAGAGTCTGCAGGCATTTATCTCCACTTTCTAAAGCAAGTACAACTGTCTCTTGCTATATGAAAAACTGTAAAGCTGACAGCAATACTTAGGCATACTACAGAAAACATTCTGTGTGACTTCCATCTGGTATTCATCAATCTAAGTGAATGTAAGGATGGCACATGTTAGTGTTCTTCCACAGTCTAGTGTAAGTAATCTTCTTACCCTCCTCAATGCAAGTATCACATATTTTTGCATGAAGCAGGTATTTTTATTTATTAGTTTTTAACCTTCTCTACAGACTTGTATCTAGGAGAAGAATCAGGTTACAGAGAAAGAACCAGGTGGTTTGTACCACGGAGAGATTTGAGGCTGTCTCTCTGCCCCTGGAGTAAAAGTCATCCTCTACTCGAATAAAAAACCAAAATTCAATCACACTTTGTTTTCTATCATTAGTAATGTTAAATTTGCTGCAAGTCTTAAAACCACATGGAAACCCCAAAGTTTTTCAAGATTAAGGCAATAAAATCCTAAGAGGATTCTGATTTCTCTTTGTTGACCAATATTTTTTATCATTACAGATAGTTATTAGAGTAGAATTTCTTGCCAGCTTTTTCACAGAGGAAAATAGCTATGTCCATGTGATATTAACTGCAGAGATGTGTGTATTTGCCAAAACATGGACTGAAGGTTTAAAGAATTACCACAGTTGCATTTTTAAATGTGAAGCGAATGGATGAGCTGGCTGAAGTCTTATAAAACAAAGAAACAACAACAAAAAACCCTCACAAAATCCCACAAGTAATCAAATTTCTGACTGATAAACCACTACTACAGAGAGAGTGTGAAGTAAAGCCCCGTGAACTCACTGCAAGACTCTCTTCCACATAAATGGACACAGACCATGTTCCAGCTCAGGGTATGAACAGAGAGTCTGCTCAAGTTTCAGCCAGGGTATGTGTAGCAGAGCTTGGGTTTGGGGATTTGTTTTTTCTCATTTCTTGTTGATTTTGAAATTATTACTATTAAATAAATTAAACAAGAAACCACAGACAATGTTAGGAGAATAGACAAAGGAATTCATCAACTATTACAAACCAAAACAAGCAAAAAAAAAAATCTCAATATTTTGGACTCGATTAAATACAGTCTTTTTTCCCCCCCTCATGACTAGTTTTTTTTTAATCTAATGTTGCAGTCGTGGTCTCTGCATTCCATGGTATTAAACTCCTTGAAAATGAATGAGAAACATACAAACCCAAAGAGCAAGCTGGCAGCAAAATTGTACCAACTGCAGGGAAATATAATAAAGCTTTCAACATCACCAGCCAAGAAAAATCCAGTAAGGATTATTTCTAGAGCTTTGCAATTCACAGGAAAAAATTTTCACCAGTATAGCCAGAAAACATGATGTGGAGAAGACATCAGTGTGGAAAACGTGATCCAGATAGACTTTTCTGAGCTTTCCTGCTTTCCCATAGGTAGCAGTGTATTTATCACTGTAGGATATGCTTCAGATATTTACACAAATGGGTTTTTTTGAGAAACATGGAGTCTGCTGAGAAACCAGACTGGTGAGATAGAAACAAAATTATCTAAAAGTAAGCTTGAGGAGCACAAGGAAATGTCACACAGCAGACACCTGAGCTAGTTCATTCTGTCTCCTGTTATGAGTTCTTCATTCCCCATATAATTCCTGTAGTCCTTTATTCCCAATTCCAGTGTGAATTAATCTTTCTCAAAAGACAGCTCATAATTTTGCAACTACAGTTTAGTTAAGATCCTACTAACAAAACAGAGAATTGGTATCATCATGACTGATCTTTGTTCTAAATAACACAGGAGAAAAATATTATGTTATCAGAGTCTTTTCAGTGAAAAATCATAAAGTTCTCATCCCTTACAGCATGACACAGCTTCAGCAGTGTGTTCCTGCATCAGGAGCATCACTTCTGTTTCAATGTGACTACTTCTTTTCGAAATGAAGTCACAAATTCCTCAGTGAAGGATCCCCCTTGTCTAGAGGGATGTCCTTCTAAGGGTTAACTACTTCAGTGAAAAAATTTCATACCAAGTTTATAGTTTCAATAAAAGTTTCAGATTTCATTTCACTGAAAATGCAGGCCAGTTATAACAAGGTGACAGTAAAAGCCAATTTAGGAGTAGAACCATGGTCATATTAGTTACCAGAACCTATATTTCCCTTGGAGAATTTTTGTTTTGTTTTTTTTGAGGTTTTTTTTTGTGCTGGTGTTTGTTATTTTTTAAAATAGAAAAATCTTCAACCACGAGAATCATCTTCCAAAAGTAGCTATCAAACTGCTGGTTTAGCTCAAAGCAATGTGACTGAAGGAAGAACACAACCACCTGCAGAGGTGAGGTTGCACTGCTCAATTATCCCCACCCACCAGAACCCAGGTGATGCAGATCTTCCTTCACGTTCCCAGAAAGTCTTCCTACACATCCTCCTTTCTGCATTCTTAAAGACTTATATTCATATAAACTTGCAAGAAGGGGTTCAAATGTAATTTTCATACATGGGAGCCTTTCATGCGTAGACATCTTCCATAACCAACGACTTCCCTCATAACTCAGAGGAAATCTAAACTGCACATGTTAATTTTACCATATACATGCTTTGGAACAGAAGAAAACCCCAGTTATTTCAGTTATAACTGCCCCTTCTTCTGGGGGGCAGAACACAAATTCACTTGCAGGACCGACTCCAGTGAAAGGAATAGAAACAGAAGCAATGTTTTATAACAGTATCATATTAATGATTTGGAGACTAATCATGTCTTATCAAGCCTTGAGCATCAGACAGACAGGAAAAAAAATGGAAGACGTATCCTCAGGCTGCATATTTCAGCAATCTATTTAACATGTACTTTATTTTTATATCATAGCACTATACATGTTCAGTTGTATATTCTCTAGAAGTAATTAAGTTATAATAACTTGACACCTCGCCATGACTCTCTTTTTTTTCCACCTACATTTTACATCAAGCAAATAATATAAAAGTGAATAAAAAATCTGTGAAGGTCCTTTTAACCATGACAGTCTGTCACATTTTGAAAATCAGAGCAGCTCAAGAATTGCTCTTATTTTCCAGTCTTGCCTCTCATTCGAACACATGGATTTAAACATTTACATGCCTATTCATAATTTATTGGAGAATTTGCAGCTCATGACAAATACAGGTCTAGCCTGCAGGAAAAACAATGACTAATAGTTGAAAGAAAGCATTCCAATTAGTCATTAGGAAGTACACCCATGCTTGTTTCTTGGTCCTCAGGTGGCAGTAAACTCCAATAGGGAAGTCTGACATCAAATTTGTCATCTGGAAAAATATATCACTTTCAAATGGCAATAGCAGTTAGATCAGAGACTGAATTTCTCACCTGATACATACTAGTAGGAAAGTTTATCTTTAAAGAAGTTCCCAAAGATCTGGACCCCTTAAGGAGGTGGTGGGGAAAAGCTGTGCTCCGAACTGTGTTCCTGCTACTGGGATGCGCTGCATTCTGCTTCAGAGAACCTGTATTTTCTGTTTCCAATGTCAGTGTTAAGGGTAGAGACAGTGGAGCCAGGAGATGTTGTGCCTTCCTCAAGGATCCCACTCTGGCCACATTTGCAGGACACTATTCTGAAAAGACCATTTCTCTCAGCTCTTTCCCCTGTCACAACAGGGTAGTCTTGCCAAATGCCATTCAAAATATGCTTGGGTACCATCTTCAGCGTCCTGGAATCCTTAGATTCATGGATAGGAAACACATCCTCACTCAATCAGAAAGCATTGCATGTCTCCATATTGGGCTTACCTTTGTTCCAAGCTTGTGTTCACCTCCATGATCCTCCTTCCAAGACATTGTGCACCTCCAGCCTAAATCCAGATTTTCGAGATAAATAGAAGCCTAATTTCGCTCGTGCTCTGTAAACTTAGTGCAACATAAGGCATTCACAGAGTCCCAGAAGGGTTTGGGTTGGAAGCAACCATAAGGATGATCTACCTCCACCCCTCTGCCATGGCCTGGGACACCCTCCACTAGACCAGGTTGCTCGAAGCACTGGCCAGCCTGGTCTTTAACACTTTCAGGTTGTATTTCAAGGGGCATTTACTGAAAAAAACCACTGAAGACAAGCCAAAGCGGATATCAATTTACCTGAGGGCTAAGGGAGTCATGAGGTCTTTTCTTTCCACTTCCTCTCCCTTATTAGATAAGCTGACATAGAGCTGGCTAAGCATGTGCTACATGTCATGCCACAGCCATGGTCAGAGGCTGTGCAATCCAGATGAATACTAGGCCTACTCCAGTTTCCAGCTGAATGTGGCCACAATTACCATCTTGCTTTGGAAAGGCACAGGGACCATGAAAACAGCACGTTTGGAAGGGGTTCCTCATATAAAAATATCTATTGCATTGAAAGAATTTCCCATTAAGAGTTTTCAGTGTATTCTAGTAGTCCAGATGATAATTTCTAGGGTTTTAGTACAGAATTTTTTTACCCTCTTCTGGAGGATCAGGAATTTATGGAATCTGAAATATGGCCTGGCAGGTTTTTAAGTCAAGTTTTTAATTCTGGACAAGTGGCTAGGAACAAGGGAATAACAGAAAGATTTGACAAATTCTAACAGCCACCTCCATTCAAATAAAAAGCATGTTGTCTTCCTAAATACATTATGCTCAATCTGCATGTTAATGAGAAATATATAAATAGAATTAGGCATTAACTGACATTAATTTTTTTTTTTTAATGGGGAGGAGATGAGGGATGTTGTTATTAAGAGAGTTAAATTCTAACATCTGTTTTTAATTCTACCAGCTTAATTGTCTGTTTATACCTACAGGCTTTCAAGACATCATTCAACAATGCTAATTAAAGCTGACAAGTTTTGTTCACTGTGAAGCTGCAAGCCACTTACTCAAGTTGGTGCTGTCACTGCTGCTTGTCGAAGAGATGACAAGGGGCAGAGTGCCCCCAAAGGGATGAGAAGAGGTTCACCTTGTCTCCTGTCAGACAGAAGAGTGAAGAAGTGACGGATGGCAGTGACCATTGCTCTGGCTGTAAGCCTTTGTCTCTTCTCCAGGCTGGGTCAGAATCCTCCAGTTTTCCACCATGGCTAACATAAAACACAAATCCGTGGCAATATTCTCTACTGTATTTCTAAAATGCCACAGAAACGGGACTCTCATTTGACGACACATTGTAGACATCCACAAACACACATTCTGTTTTTCATTAGCAGCAGGAATCCCATCTGCAGCAATGCCCTCAGGAAACTTACTATTTGTTCTCCAGTCAGAACAAGATTCAGGAGAGTGGCAGAGTGCAGATGCCTAGGAAAGCATCTGCAGAAGGGGCTGACTTGGCTCAGGCAAAATGATGCACCTGATGTAAGAAACCACGGACGAATGACAAAAAGTTTATTCACTGCTTCATATGCTGGACTTCAGACTCCATAGATCCAAACATAGATATTATTAGCTACTCATTTACATATTTTCTCCTTAAACCAAACCAAAAACCCCATGTCAATCAGAGAATACTGGTGGAGGGTCAAGCAAGGAGGCCAGGCACAGCCTATTATAAAATCCCAGCCTCTGAATTCTGCATCATGCTGGCACACCATCCCCAGCGGAGCAGGTTCATGGGTGATCACTGGGATCCACCCCAGGCTGCACAGGCTGGAGACATGCCAGGAGGAGAGAACCCAGAGAGGGAACAAGATAAACATCAGCTGTGCACATTGTGACTCATTGACTTCTTGTCACACAGAGGTTTATCTTATTTTTCCCCACATACGAGTTTCACAACCAGAATAGACTTTTTTTCTTTTTTCAATAGCCAATATGCTTTTCAAATGTGTTTTTAAAACTGTCAGAGTCTGGAAGAGGCTTTTTGTTACCCAGACATACAGTGCTCAGTACCTGGGGGCTTGGTTCCTTAGGTGAGGTGTCCAGACATCTCTGCAGTGAAAACAGCACCACCCAGCACCATACCGAACCCATTGGTTTTAGCAGTAGAAGTTATTTCATGCCCCAGGTAGCCATAATGAAACACATCTGTTGCATGAAAATTATCCACTGCCAACTTGAGATCAAAGCACAGTATGTCCAAATCATCTGTGTTCTCAAGATCAGCTTTACCTCCTAGAAGAGTACATTAAACACCACGCATCATATCATCACCACCACTGCTTCAGTCACTCCAAAACTCACATGACATGCAAACGCACCTAAAAATTCACTTTGAGGAGAGCAATGTCTTTAAACTGGGAACAGTAACTTTGGCAGTGATATTCCAACAACTACTACACTGAACGTTAGTAATATATAAATTATATATTCCAAATACTTTCACAAAAACAGGTTAAAGCACTTCTCTCAATCCTCTACAAAGAAAAAAGTTATAGAGAAAACAACTGTTAATTCAAGCCAGTTTTTAGCTTCATTTCTCTACAGTTACATTTTCATAGTTCAATACACAAACATTATGACATATATGCAAATCTGATAATGTCAGGCAGGAAAGGTGAAATCCCTATATGTGAAAGGTTGAAGTCTGATCTTCAAAAGGAGCCTGCAGCTGGCTTTTGTCATCTTTCTTCCTCTCCTTGATTTAATAAGCAGAACCACAGTTTAAGGAAAAAGATGATTTTGACCACAACAGAAAAAGAACAACAGACTTCCCCATACTGAGCCAAGAATTCACCTTTTCTCTGGGAAAACACTCTAGCACTTTTCAAAGAAAAAAAACGAAGAGAGGGCAGAAATAAAAATCAGATTTTCAGGTTTTCAGCTACAAAATTTTGGAAGTAAATAATAAGAAAAAAGATAATAACATAAAAGTATTTTCCACTAATTCAAACACATTTCAATTTATTTCCTGCTTTATTTCCCCATCTAATCTAATTTTCCATAGTTGCTGAAGTGAAAAACATTTTTGGAATTGCCACTCTTGTTTTGCAGAATAAAAGTAAATATTCTTTCTTCTCACTCCCCCCCCCCCCCCCCCCACTTACAAGATGATTGCTGTATGGTTTTCTGCAGCCTCAAGTCAAAGAGACACCTTTTACATATTAATGCTACATCCCTCAGGTCCAATAGGCTAAAAGCCCATGAATCTTCTGTTAAAAAAGAAGCTACATATTTTATTTTACTGGTTTGGGATGCTGCGAGCCCCTGAATCACTCTTTCAAAAATAAAGCTTATGATGTCACAGGGTGTCACACCCTTCATTTGTAGGGCTGTTGATCACTTGAACATTTCTCTTTCCCTGTCACACTCCCTCCTCCGAGCCCGTGCAGATGCAGGGCTGTAACAAAATAACCCCTGCAGGCAACACCAGCCAACAGAGCATCAGCAGCGAGCAGCAGTGTGGAGATGTGCATCCAGACCTAAAATTGAGCTCTCCAGGCACCTTGATATCCAGTTATGAGACTTGCACTGCAACAAACCCAAATGATCTGGGCACAGAGTATGAAGTGACTCAAACCCTCAGGAGAACTGAGAGCTCACACCTCTAAGGGTACATAGCACATTCACACACAAACCTCAGAGCAGGTTGCTATAGGTATATCCATTACAAAGAATTAAAGGTTGCAGAAAAAATTTCTTAAAGAGACCTTTTTGAACAATTCAAATACATCAAAATGAACAGAAACTAAAATTTTATCAGCAAATCCTCACAAACAAAACATTCAGTCTAGAGGAGGCAATAGAATATCATCAAAGCACTTCTTTATTTTAGCAATGCTTTGGGGACGTGAGTGCTCCACATTTTCTTTTTAAATGTTGACTTGCCTAATTGAAATGCAGCTCATGTGGCACCCAGGTTTACTTCTGGATCACTAAGAAATTGGTCCGATTTAGAAACGTCAGGATCTGGTTAGCAATTCAAATGACCACAGTGGTAATTACGGCTTTTCATGTTCCAGCATGTTGCAGTGCATCAAAACTGACACAAATGCCGGGGTTTATAATATCACAGCATGGAAATAAATGTTCGAAATTATATGAAAATGTGCTGGTAAGAGATTAATAACTGTTCTTCTAGGAAGAAAGATGGCTCTTTTCAACCAGTATATTTTAAAAAACACTTCTCTGATAGCATCTCTCCTTGAGGAAAACTGAATTATATTATCACTCAGAAGCTATAATAATTTCTGTCAGCACCAGTCAGAATATTTGAAGGAAAGGAGGAGGAGAAACAGGGAATAGGTTGTGGGAAAAATAGTGCAATCTTGTAAATAATTCCAGAGAGATACTACTTAAAGGTTCCCCTCCAGTATTTTGTTTGCTCTCCCACCTGGCAGAGTAGAACATATTTCAAGTGTTTTATTTTGATCACAAAGTGGAGGAACTCTGTGGATAGGGAGCAATGCATTGTGAGTGATGTGCACAGCCCCCTGATCTGTGATACCAACATGGCATTTTGAAATACGGGCCTAAAGCAATATGCGCAAGGGAACCTTCTTTTCTTTTTCAGGGTAGAAAGGTCTTTTGAAGCCTCACGTGCCCCCAGAAGTCTGCTTATGAAATAAAAAGAATTAAACAAGCAATCTCTTCAGTAGTTCTCTTGTGCAGCAGCCAACTGAGTCATTCAACTGCCTTCTAGCTATGAAATGGTTTAAATAGAGATCAACACTTGGTACTGCTGCTGTCTGCAGAAAGTGTCTGAGGTGAGATACCAGTCATCACACCCACAGCAGCTGCACACCTATTTTGTCACCTGACAGATCACAAAACACAACACGCTCTCAGCCACATACAAGACCATGAGTAAAATGTACAGACCAGTGCAACGTCCTCACAGGCTAACCCAAGCCTCAGAAGAAAGCCTATGCTTCCTCTGCAGTCTCATATTTTCTTTCCACTCGGATAAGATGTTGGATGTCCATGTATTTATCCATGATGTTAACATGGAGAGATGTGTTGGACAATAGCTTCCCTCCTGCCCCTGACAGTGCTGCTGTTTCATGGGGTTTGCTGTTTGTTCTGAGCAGCATCTGCACCATTTCCTTTAATCCAGCATAGAAAAGTGGCTGATGCTAAAGCTGCAGGTCCCTCAGCATGTTACCCCACTGTAACCTGGTCCTGATTCCAGAAGGAACAGTTCTATATTGCCTATGCCTCTGGTCTCTCTTGGCCACTGCACCCTCTTATACCAAAGATGGATGTTCTTGAAATGACCCTGGGAAGCAGATCAGAGAGCTGATGGAGAGTAGACCACCCTGACCAGATAAACCAGTAGATAAACCAGGAAAGGAGAGAAGGGGAAACTTTTGGTTCGATTCACTTTGTCCTGTGGCTCACAGGTGTGTAACACAAAGAAGTCAGAAGCAGAAAGTTTCCTCCTGTAACAGTGCTCAACACTTAGGCCAGAGTAAAACCCAACAGAAGTGAACCAGAAAAACAAACAGTCAGTTACTAATGTTAGGAGGTGTCATGAAAAAAATACATAAGATTCTGCCTTGAAGAAGAAACACTCTGCAGGAGGTGGATCACGTCTCTCACATGGTGTTGAGCGCAGGGCTTACACTGACACGATAAGCCCAGAAAAATCCCAAAGGAAAGTGAACCTCTAGGTTTCCCTCTTACCACACAAGGCCCTTTTAAGCACTGGATTCAGCATCAGAGATACACCCTCATCTCTGTCATTGTCTTTTGCACACTCTGCCTCAATTTCTCCAGTTCTACAACTGTATGCCTATTTTTCTGCTTTAATTATATACTTTCCAAGAAGCAAGTGCCAAGCCTTCTCTTAAAACAAAAGACTAAAGTATTTTATCTACTGATCATTTGTGAAGTATAGCTGCCACTGAGACACGGCCGTAATCAAATTTAGTGAAATTTGCCCATATACAGGGAAATCACAGCTAGAGAAGCCCCTGTCAAGTCAATTGTACTGGGCAAACAAGCCAAGAATGTGAATCCATAGGTGAGCAGACTGCACATGACTTTAAGACACCTTCAAGTGACCAACTCATAATCCTAAACAAGTAATTTCTTTGTCTCAAGTACAAGTGCAAAACTTCAAGGAATGCAAATTCCACCAGGGACTTCAAAATTATATCCTTACAGAATTCTTTTACTATTGGAAATGCAGTAATCTTTTCTGAATAAAAGCAAGGCAGTGTAAGAAAGATTTTACTGGAATTAGCACTTCATCTAGCTCATTACCTGGTGAAATTTCATAGGCACATCTTCACTGTTAAACATCTGTACAAATTTTTGATGTATTTTCACAAGCACGAGATGCAAATAATGCACTGCCACACCAATGACCATATTTTCATGGTGAGGAAAAACTTTAGCAAGTCTAGATATCAAAGACTTGCCTGAGCTTCAAGTCCTCTATCAGTAGATACAAAATCTCAGCTGGTATATATCACTAGGCACAAAAACTCAGTATCTTATTCCTCAAATTATTTACTGCTATTGCCACATCTTACAGTACTTTGAATCCAATTTCTATCTCATTGAGAATATAACCAAATTCAAAACTCTCATTTACATTCAATGAGAACATTACAAGAAACAATGCATACTGAAAGCATTCAAGACAAAGTACCATACAAAGCATGAATCAATTCAGAGCAGTAGGGGAAATTGGCTGTCTACCTTATTTCTGCCCAACTAAAGAGGTGTTAATACTATCACCCCAAGAATGTTTTCCAGCATTTTCAGAAGGGAAGTAAGTTTTGGAGAGAACTGACTCTTAACTTTACAGCTCCTTCCAGACTTTGGAGGAAGAGAACTACAGCCAAGACTGCAAACCAAAGCTCCAGCCTAGTAAGGTACACCATTAGTGCTACACTCAGGCAATCCTTTCATCCCAGCTCTGCAAGAAAGTAATGTCTTTCTATGGTATGACACAAACAACCACGAGAACTTAAACTTCTGTTTCTTAAAAAAATGTATCAATAATATACTAACCAGTAACTGCAGAGTGGAATTAAGGAATCACTATTCTACCACAATCAAAAACCAAAAAGAAACCAATAAAGTGCACTATTTTTATCTCAGAAAAAAATCACATCTTACAGAGTAAGCAAACATATTTCTTACTCTACAAACAGACTGCTTCTGTCCAAAAATCAAGGCCTTAGTTTACAGCTGGGATACTGTATTGATTTAAGAGAAAACCAAGGATCTCTGCCGAGCCAATTGTGCTCTGCATGAGAAGGCATGCCCATGTGCCACAAGATTATTTAGAGCATTTCTTGTCTTTAGAGCATGGGAAGTAATAAAAAAAAAAAAAACTGCAGAAAAATTTCTGCTAGGAGCATTTTAGTGAACACTTTAGCTCATAAATTCAGTCAGACAATGAACAAGTGCAAAACTCTTCTTCTTTCTTTACTTTTAGATGTCTAACAGTGACTTAAAAAAAAAAACTATGGCGTTAGCAATGAGTCCTTTTGCCTTTGTATGATCCTGAACATAGACTACTATATACTAATGTCATTTAGATCAACAAATATGGTACTACAAATTTAAACATGGAAAAAGAAACACATTGCCTATGTGAGAGATTCTCTTTCTGTTGTCAAAACCTGAGCTCCTTCATTCAAACAAACTGTCACACAAGACTGGACCTCAAAGCTGACAGCTGTGCACAGCATGTGACCCTAGTCATACTCAGATGGCTGTCACCATTGCAGAAAAGTAAAAAATAAAAAAATTATTTGGACATAAAGATAAAATACCTCATTTAAAGAAGTTCATTTTGTGTGAGTCAAAACCAAGAAAGAAGAAAGGTTTACACTATAAACTGTAGAGAAGAGATTTTTTTTTTCCATACAGGTCTTGATATAAAAAGGGCCCACGGGCTCTGAGGTGAGAGTTACAAACAATAATAGTAGTAGTAATTAAAGTAAAAAAAAAAGGCAAATAGGCAGATTGGATTCCCAGTAGATAAAGGCAATCTAACAACTTACAATGAACACATGTTTGAAGTCAACTTCAAGTAATATGTTAAAAGGAATTATGCACATCTGTTTCATGCTCACTGAGAATAATATCATCAAAACTGAATTTAAATGTTTCAAAGCTACAGAGAGCCTGAGCTTGTCTGACTAATTACAATTAACCATGTTACTGAGTTACAAGCTTACCCCATTGGACGAGCAAATTCTGGCTAAGGTCACTTCATCAAGCAAATGTCTGTATTTAAAAGACATTAACGATAAGTTTTTTCTAATTAACATATTACTAGATTGTGGTGGGGGGAAACAGTTTTCCCCCCGAAGTTATAAAATGGTAAATCCCCAGGGGGTGGTAACCCTTGAAGTTTGAACCAATGAGCGCTTTTGCAAAATATAAGCATATCACAAGCAGAATGGAAGAGAAGGTAGTTGTAGTTGTTGTTGAGGAAGTAGCCATGTTCTGAAGCCACGAGGAAGGGGCTTGGAGGGCCCCCCCCTCCTCCCCCCCCCAGCCCCCAGCACGGGGGCTACAGGGACTTGGAACAGTGTAAAACTGGGCTAAGTACCTGTAGCTGGAAAGCTAAAGAAGTTTTCCCACCGTGAGTGAGCAGAGACAGAGCAGCAGCAGGAGCAGCGTCCAGAGACTGTGGTTGAGAGCCAAGAGATAACGAAGAAGCAGCAGAAACAAACATGCAGCTGAGCAGGAAGACACAGTGTCGAGAGTATCACAGAAAGGTTGTTGATAGAAAGAGGACACGAGAAAGATGCTATAGCTCTGGTCCCACGGTAAGGGAAAACTATTGGAAGGTCACTGTATCTGTGAAACTGCAGACGTGACAGAAGAATAGAATAAAGCGGATGGGAAAGCAGAGCAAATAGCAAACAAGTAACTATAAGAGTATGAAACAAAACAGCATTCACACAGCATTTGCGCAAATATGTTTTAGGTAATCAGAAGCCAATGATGAGCTTAGCTTTTGTAATATGTATGAAGCTAATTATTAAACCTTTATAAGCACAAAGCACGCGGCAATAAAGTTGGATAAGTATGGATCAATTCTGTGGTCTAAAGTGTCTTTATCCCGCCGTCTACAACAACACAGAGTTGTCTGAAGAGAAAGAGAGCCAGCAGCAGAGAGAGCAGATCTAAGCTCTACAGACAGAGTTTTTGGGGTAAGAACTGAACCAAAAGACCCCAAACTCCTTGGAGACCCCTCCTAGAAAGGAGGAGGATGATGGACTCTTACTTGAAAGAGTCTTAGAGTGTTACAGCACTGCAGAAAGGAGCTGCAAAGCTCCGAGAAGGAATGCAGAGAGGGTGACCTTGGCCCCCCCCCCGCTGCCTTGAGACAGAGCACAGAGCTCTGCAGGGAACTTGAATCCCCTGAAGATAAGGACTGTCACAAAGACCCCTGAGTTTCGTGATATGACATAGTGAAGTGACCCTTGTCCCGGTGAGCACAGCCTATGGAAGGAGACCCTCACTTGGAAACGAGTGGCCAAGGGGGCTTGGATACCCCCTCGTGTGTACTGGCAGAGATCCAGCCACAGCTGCTGCATGAGAAGAAGGGATACCTGCTACCTTAGAGACATTGCTGCTCTGAAAGTAGAAAAGATCTTTTCCTTCTTCCCTCCTGGACTTTTATTTGGAGGGGAGAAGAGATTTGATCCATTGTAAATAATTTTATGTCATGGTAGAGATAGCTAAGATTGTATATAATGTATTGTAGTATTTATTTGTACAGTCATTGTAATATATTATCCCTTTCCCCCATTTTTTGAGTCTCATGTGGTGTCTGGAAAAACCATCTCACACTGGGTTGAGATGTGGGAGGGGGTTTGGACTAGGGAATTGGGTGTTGAGGCGCTCAAACCATGACATAGATTGAGAGAGATTTTTGAAGTTATTTAGATTTTGGAAGACCCACAATAACACTCTTTAGTCGTAATGTATGAAGACATAAAAATATTCAATAAAATTTAAGAAAACAGGTCAAAACTAGAACCTTAGCTGAATTACTAATAAGGCCAAAACAGCACTTGATATGAAAACACCTTTGTCATAGGTTTACTTGTTCTAAAAAAGCAAACAGGAATTTCTCTTTCCCCTGCCCCATTGTAAAAGAAAGATGTTGAATGGGGGAGGGCGGTTTGCCTTACATGATTGATTTACACAAAAGAATTAACTGGCAGGACTGCATTCCAAGCTGATGGTCCTCCTAAGAACTGTGGGGAGGAGTGATGAGGTTTTTTTCTTCACTCCTTGGAAACGGGATTCAGTTCACTTTTGCCTTAACTCAGGTAAGGTTTGTGTTGGAAAGGCTCTGAGGTCATTTTGTTCTTGGCTTGGTCATCTGTCTGCTTACTGGTTCCAGGTTTGCCTTCGTTTCCTGCACCCTGTTCTGCCCCCAGCCCGGACCTGTTCGGACTTCATCGGAGAGGTTTGACCCACCTACAGAGGAACTTTATGGAGAGGAAGTCGCCCTTTCCCTCCTCCGCTCCCATGTTTGGCAGCGGTTTGTGCCTATCAACAAAAAGGGGGAAATCCTGGCTACAGCCAGCCACAGACAGTGTGGCCTGCTGGCCATGGTTAGAATTGCACCAAAAGGCGGAAAGTACTGAACTGTTTCCTTTTGAAGGGGATTTTTGGGTACAGGGTTATTGTTCGGTTGGTTTTTGTGTTCTGCCAATATACATATATCCTTTAATAAAAGGTTGGGGTTTTTTTTCTTTCTCCATACTTCCTCAATTGGAGCCTCTTAATTTCGGATTTACAGTTGCTTAGAGAGAGGAGCTTGGTCTACCTCACAACTCATCCTCCTCAGCAAAACACTTTAGTCTCATTAAACTGAGACAATCCTATTTTTACTAAAAAGTATCAATTAATTTTCATTTTATTTAAAATTCAAATAAATAGAAAAAATGTAGATTTAACTGTGGTTTGACATTACTGAGGCTGTTGCATCTTCCACATTCCTTATGTAAATTATGGACCTTGTTTTCCTTGGTCAAATGTAAAAGGGGAGCAGAGAATTGGAATAGAAAGTTCCAGGTACAGTAACAAGTTCTTTTTTCCAGTCTTCATTTTTCCATAATATAATATAAAATGGGAAAGTTAAGATCACAATAGAGAAAAAAAAGGCTAGGTTTCTCAGAATGCACTATGCAGAAAACTAGATTAGCATAGTGGTAAAAGCTGAAAATTCTGACTCCACCAGTCCAGCTTTGTCCCGGCCGGAAGGTGCTGGGAGAGCTCGGCCCAGGTGTGCAGTTATCAGTCCATCACCACCAGTTCCGTTTCCCTGTGCAGTCGATTCCCTCTGATTCAGGCACCTCTGAGTATCACTGGAATATAGATAAATGTTTAGGTGGCAAACTGACAGTTTTAAAGACCATTATTTCCTTTGCAAAGCATGCCAATCCATTAGCATGGCAATCCATCATTCCCTGTGGGATCTGTTTCTGTCTGAAGACAGATTTACTCACTGTGTTACAACTGTCCCACATGACTGTAGGTAATTTTATTTTAGTATACTGGCACTAACAAACTGAAACCTACTAAATGAAAATAATTTTATGTCGCAAAATAAACCCCCCTCATTTTATCAGACACTGATCTGATTATTGTCTGATTAAAGCTAATCAGTGTAATTACACAGTTTAGAAGTACATGCTGTGGACCCACAGATCATCACAGACAATACTTCTCTTGGTGCCAGCTGTGTTTCAGGTTTACTAGAGTTTTCTGTAACTTTCTTTTTAAAAAACTCGGGGGGTTCATATTATTCTTTCGAATTTAATTATATAAATAGAAATGGAAGATGTTCCCTACCATTTGCTTTCCAGTGAGAACATTCCATTAAAAGGTAGCAATTTGGAGATGAAACACAGTAATTCCATGCATTGTGATGCTCCATCAGCAAAGGGCTGGATTTGGAAATCCAGAGTCCCACTTCATTGCCCTGACAAAACTGATCAGCAGTTCACTTGACTATTACAACATGGACATTATTGCCATAATTTAATATCTTAGCATTAATATGTAAGGCTACCAAAGGATTCTAATCACAGGAATACTGTTCAGGTTTAAAAAAGAATAAAAAGTAACCCACAAGCAGCTTTATCTAATTAAACAAAAAACAGATCAGAATGTACTACTGTCACTACCATAGGGACAAGGGTCAGTGTGATAGTATTCTCCCTTCTATGCCCTGTGGCAGGCAAAATTTGATCTAAGGTTTGCCAGAAATTCATTGCCTTTGATCTGGGAATTCCAGCTTCACCTTTATCCAGTGATCCAGCTCTGATCTGAAGTATCAGTGATGTTCTCTTGCATAAAGGTTCAGGAGCTCTGGGTTGAAAACCATTTTGACATTTCTGGTTTGGTATCCTGCCCTCAACAAATGAATCTGATGCTCATGTATCGCCTCCTGGCAACTCACTGCCACAGCCATCTGTCCTCATGGCACACTGCCTGTGGACTAGGGGATGTGCCAGTTTTACTAGGGCACAGATGCCAAGAATAGGTGGTTTTAAACCCACAGCTAGCATATTAATTCAGTACCATCTTGCCTTAATGCCCTTCCTCCACCATCTCAAGGAAGGCAAGAGTAGCCATACAAGAAGACACCAGAAGTCTGTCCAGCATCCTCTCTGACTCCAGATGCATGTCATTAACAAGTGCTTTAAAAAAAGGGTATCAAGACCTGAACAATTACAGAATAACCTGCTCATCAAAAGCCTGGAAATATTTCAGATGTAAACATGCATATGGGCTTCTCTGTAGGAAGTGTTATAAAACCTGGAGTGAATCTCTCATTTAAAACTGGAAATGACTCAATGCTGTTAATAATGTAAAGCAAATTAAAGCCACTCCAGCCCTGACACAGTGCCAGTACAGAAAGGTTTAACATTTAGTACATAGTTGAAATCATTTTGAAACTCCTTTTCTTTGTTTTCTTATCTCCATAATGGAGACAAGCTTTAAACTGAACTATTTGATTGCCTGAATATGATTAATAATGTTGTAAATGCAACCAGTTCTTCTATACCTCAATTTGTGTTAAGGTTAAAATCCTGAAAAGTGAATGCTGCATTGGTGCTATGGTGCTTAATTTTCATGCCTGTCCCCGTCTGCCAGTCTGAAGATTTCACTATTTGTACTGGGTAGGCAACCTTTTGCCTGGGGAGGTCACACAGCCCACAGTGAGGACAGAATACACTCCCACAACTCCTCCAGCCCACAGTAGATGGTAAATTGTTAAGTGAACTTCCTTCTGCTTCGTAAGAAAGTAAGTGAACTTCCCTGGGATCAGGAAGGACTGTAAACCTGTTTCCAGTCATGTTTAAGGAGTCAGTAAGGGAAAGAGTAGTGAAGAAGAGGTTGCAGACTATAATGATAGTGAGAGCACTTGCCCTGGTGCCAGGATTTGTGCCACTGCTGTGGCTGAAGCAGTGAGTTACCAGGTAATGTGAGTTACTCACTGCACACCTGCCGGGCCTCACAGCCAGCTGACAGCTCTGTACTGCTGGCACAGGCACAGCATGGATTAAGAACTAGCCTCAAAGCTAATGGCAACCACACAGGACAGATCAAATCACACAACATTAAAAAGCAAAGCTGATGAAGTTGCAACACACGTAGTTCCTCTGAGGAGGTGAGATCCAGCCAGCACATATAAATACGGCTGACTTTTTTTGGCAGAGATTTTCTTAAATACGTTTGATTTCCCCAGTTATATGGCACACAAATGTGCCAATTTTGAAACACATTTGAACACTGAGTACAACACAAATGCTTTCCAGTCCTGAACCAGGAATTCTACCATATTTGGGCAAAGCCCATTTGAATAAAAAGCTAAACCACAAAAAAAGAAAAGAAAAGAAAAGAAAAGAAAAGAAAAGAAAAGAAAAGAAAGCTAAACCCAAACACTTCATTCATTTTCTGCTCAGGCACCAGAAATTATTTATACTTTTCCTTATGACTTCATCTTTCTCTCCAGATATCTCCTCCACTCTTCCCATCCAAATTGCTCAAACTGCTGTACAGCTCTCAGATAACTGAAGACCAGAATTCCTAAATACCTGTATCTGTCAAGTCACCTACAGCAAGCTCCCTCACAGATGTCTGCTGCACCAAAAAAATCCTGACGTAAGCCCACAGAGTCTGAAACACCAGTGAGCATAAGTTCCCTGAACTTCATGAAACTCCAGGTAGACTTACCACAAGAAAAGAACAGTGTTGAGTTCCACCAGCTGAGTTTGCCTCCTTCTCCTGACAGGAGGGGCTAGCACTTCAAATCACAGGATTTCATGTCAAATGGTGAGAGCATGGTACTAATAACACCAAGGTCCACAGATTCAAATCCCATGTGGGCCATTCACTTAAGAGTTGGACTCAATGATCCTCAGAATATTCTGTGAAATCTTAAATCTGTGCAATATCAAACTATTTAGCACTTGCATTATTAGGTATATTAGCAAATAATATGCACAATTCAAATGTCTTGTCTGCACCCTGCAGTCGTTGCCATTATTTATGGATGCATAGTTGTAGTCCTAGTCATTAAAAACATTTCAAGTCTTGCATCAATTGTTTATGCTTTTGGGCATCAGGTCAAGTAAACTTACACCAGCCATGTTTGCCTCCCTCACCCTCCATAGCCTCCCCGAGACTCCGCCCTTCACAGAGTCAGATGCAGTCCTCCCCAAAATCCCTTGCAACTGGCAGGCAAGGCACATGCACATGCACTTACTGAGAAACTTAGTTGTTCTTTAACAGAGTGGGGGAAGGAGAGGTCCCCACTGGCACAGCAGTAGCTCTTTACCTGCTTTTTTGACAGTGAATTAGAGCAACCAGCAGAGGAAAGACGCTGAGACTTTCCCAGGTAGTTCAGGAGCTCTTCAGGGCGATTAGCAGGTATCTTGAAACTAGTGAGGCTCATGTAATGGGCAGCCAGTACTAAACTGGTCTCTTGAACCTGAGGATGAGGAAAGCAAAGCGTGGCTTTTTCTCTCCAACCTTCCTCTCAGCTCCACTCCAGGTTCTCTGCTAGGACAAAGAGAGCTGACCTGCACCCGCCTCTGACAAGAAGTCAGTCATGGGAGCTTCACTCACTTTTTAAAAAGAGGTGGCAAAACTCCAATGTATTCCTCCTGTGCTGCCTGCTCAGAAAGGGGTCAGAACCTTCTCTGGGTCAGAATATTTGTTTCATACAGTGTATGTGTTGCTCTGTATGTGCCAAGTTTCCTGTAATATCTGTATTTATCTCCCACTGGAAAATTTGTTGCACATTAAGCCAAATTCCTTCCATTCTTGCTATTTCTACTCTATAATTACATTACAGACTTCATAAGCTAAAGCTGTGAAAAGCAGCAATCCTCTCCATTTGAATGGGACCAGATTACACTTACTCAGAACTCTATAGGATTTGTTTATGTTTGCATGATTACAAACCGTTTGGGGGAAAGAGGATTACTCTAGCACTATGCTTGTTTGCTTTTTAAATTGCTTGTTTTTCCATCATGTAGCAGATAACATCTCTAGTCATCCTGCCTTAGTACACTGAGCCTCCAAGACAGACAATTATAGCAGAGACAGATAAGGCCTGTTAGCCTTACATCTCAGCTGATGTATTTCTGTGCAAGTACAAAAGTCTCCAGTGCCGCTGTCTATTGGCACCCAGCTCAATTTAGTTTCTTGAGTCCCAAAAAGACAACCTCCCCCTATTTTCCTTTCAGATATTTTAAGTTTTCTGAAAATTCCTTTCCCTGTTCCTCACCAAACCAAAACAGAAAAATTCATTCACACCTTCCTTCTTTTATACCCATATGAGAAGGAAGCACCTCTACTCTGGGAACCAATGGCAGAGTCCCAGGTCATGCAGGGACTGAACTATATGTGCTTCTGAGTCAGAATTCCACTTCCCTAATTGCTGAACACTTCAGTCTTCCTTCCACAAGAGGGAGTTGCCTTTCCCCATCCCCAAAAATCACTGATCTTTAGGTTACCCTCTTACTTTTAACAAAAGCTTGAGAAACCCTGCTGAGCATCCTGCCTTCATAGAGCCATACCCTGACACAGATCTTGGCAAGGCTCCCTCTGAAAAGGAAATTGTGTGCATGTACACAGGAATGGAAAAACATAATTCACAGTAGCATAAACCCTTGGAAAGCACCTTAATCACGTTAACCAAACTAGATACTTAAATGAACAACAACAAAAAAGGCCACAAAGAACAAATTCCAGAATCCTGTGTCTCTTCTAGACACCTGTTTCCTTGCATGAAAATCAGACTCATTCTGTGAAGTAATGTTCTTCAGAAGGGTTGGTACTGTGCACAACAAAAATTCCCAGGCAACTTTGACAAGCAGAGTCCCCAGAACAAAGTCTCACTGGTGCTGCAAAGTAGGCAGAGGTAAGTTACACAGAGCTGTGTGTCACAGCCTGAGATAATAGCAGACAACCTTACAGACTGCAGAAGGTGCCACCACACTATACAAAACCAGACATGAAACCAGGGTACCTATTGATGAAGGATGAGGGAAAAAAACATTACTCAAAAGGATATATAAAGCCTATCTGTTCAAAGGGTTTGATAAAGCAATTCTTGAAGCATTAACTAAATCCACCATGTGGTAAGAGGGCCAGCAAGCCACTTGTAATTGAACACAGGCAATCCTTAAAAGCTCTGCAAAAGCAGAGGCTGAGTGCAAGGAGCTTTTATGGGATTGTAGTGGGTTTGTAACCCTCCCTAGGAGGGAAATGGAACTAGGATAGGTCACCTGATGTATATTTTTCCAGTAAGCTATTCCATACCATGTTACTTCAGCTCATATATAAATAGACGAGAAGGAAACAACTTCCCTCTTCTCTTCCGGGACAGTTGCGTGGGATCCATAGCTGTTTTCAGAGGAGGAAAACACCTTTCGTGGGGAAGTAGTCTTTATTGTTAGTTTTCCCTGTGTGTATAGTGCTTATAGTTCTCTTTTTCTTCTCTGTATCAACATAAAACCGCCTTTCTCAGCAGCCTTGGTTTTGCAAGGTTTTTTTCCTTCCCCCTCCTTCTCTCTCTGGGAGGGTTGGGCAGAGTCTCAGTGGACACCAGGCGTTCTACCAAAGTAACCAATAACATGGATCTGCAAAGGGCTCCAAATGTGATACCCAACTAACAATGGAAAAATGGGTATCTACTAGGTGCAGAAATGTGTATTTTATCTCTCTCAAAAAAAAAAAAAACCAAACCAAAACCAAACCAAAAAACAAAAAACAAAAAACCAAAAAAAAACAAACAAACAAACAAAAAAACAAACATGAAAACCACACAAAAAACCCCCAACCAACCAACCAAAAAAAAACCCAAAAAAACCCCAAACCAAACCAAAAAAACAAACCAAAAAATAAACACAAACCTGTTGCTGTTCAGAGCTCTTTGCTGCAAACAGGACTGTCAAGGGGAAGCAGGACAAGGTATTTGGCTGCAGATCCATATTTTAAGAGACCGGAAAGGACCTCAAAGACCTGCATTGCAATGGGACACTGCAAGAGAGAGCAGAAGCTGGAGTACCTGGGGTCTATGACCAGAGCAAACTCACACTAACAACAGTATCTTTGTATGGGATTTCTGTTCTCTATGCTTTTAAACACCTTTTGTCTTACTTGTACTGATTAGAAATTAGAAACAATGAATTGCACCTTTATGAATGTAACTGACAACATAAAATTACAATAGAAATAAAAACTGAACTTTCCACCCACTGTTAATGGAAGAAACCCAAGTGCCATTACTTGGCACAATAACCTGCTACAGCTCCTGTCTTGTGTTCTGTTCCTGTCTTATTGCAATGATTTGGATTTTGCAGTTTTTGCTCCAAGGAAATTCCTAACATGAAGAGAGGAGAGTTGGTAAAAATTAAAATTCATGTATAACACATAGAAAATGTTTCCTTTTAAGTACTATCTCCAAGGACCATTTTCACTTAGACATCTCATTCTTTCCTCTAGAGAACCCAAAAACTTTGACTAAATATATAAACCCTACTGGATACACTTGGGTTTGGAAATATCATTTCAGTAATCATAAACCCATTAATATGAGAAAAACTGATATTACTAGAGTAATACTATGCTGACAGAAGTAATTGCACGTTAGTAAGCATATAGTCCTTGTAACAGCGTACTTGTAACAAACATGGATAGAGCCTTCCTAAATCTTCGTTCGCGAAGCCTGGCCATGAGTCCCTGTAAGAAATCGCCACATTACTATACAAATTGCCTTTTAAAAAAAATAAAAAATAAGCTTTTATTCCCCCTTCTTAAAGCAAAAGTACAGGTCCTTGCTGCATGTAAAATGTTTTAAAAATCAAATCAAATTTCCCAGAGTTTTAGTTGGCTTCTGGCTTGACCCAATAGCTGAGCAAGAAAGTAGAAATTTATCAACTATAATTACAAGCAACTTTGTTAAAACAAATTCATGTGCCTGGAAAAATCTAGTATAGAAACAAAATGTCAAGTAAAAATCACAATGTAAAGGTTAAAAAACTAAATTTTAAACACATCTAATTTAAATCAGAGTGACACTCAAGATAGGAAAAATTCTCTTATTCTTTTAGTTGAAACAATTATTTGACACAAATTTTACCAGTCTTTGGTCCAAAATTATACAACTTTGGAAAATAATCTTTGTTCAGCCACTGATATATTTTTTAGCTTCATAAATATTCTGCCTAATAATATCTTCATTTAAAATACATTCCTCTAAATGGCTTTGTTCCCAAAATGATGACTGAACACTAATTAAGAATTCTGAATTATTGTGAGAGTAACATCTATGTATTGATGCCTCAGAGCTTTTTCGGTTTTTTAACTTTTGAGATTTTAGAAGGAGTTGTGTAGTAAATGTAATTTTAGTGTAGCTGTGTTATACCCCTTACCCTTTAGCATAATAGTTTACAGATACGCAAACTTATTACCCCATTTCATATCAATCCCTCTAAATTCCGTTAGCATGTTTAGTCTTCAAGATAGAATTGTAGAAAATCACCTCTGTTTAAGAACAGTGGACCCCAGGCCTGGAGCAGAAGATATCACACAGGCACAGCAACTTTCAAGCCCAGAACTTTGGAGGAGCTCCAAGGACTGTGCAGGCTGCAAAGAAGATGAAGATGAGGAAGTAGGGGTCCCAAACACCCCCAGACCTGATTCCCACAGGGCCATGTCGGGGGGCAGAACGGGGATAGATCTGGGATTGGACGGATGATATTATAAAATCATAGAACCACTCTCTGGGTGCGCCCATCAGGTTATTTTTACCAGTGCCATGTAAACTTAATATATACTGCCATTAAATGACAGCAGCCTCTTCCAATAACAGTCCCATTTTTCATCAGAAGTCAGGGAACTTTTAATCAGTCACAGAATAAATCATTAGCGTTTCCTACTCTAATGCATCTAAACAAAGACATTCTCAGCTCAGAAAACAGGAGACACTCTTAACGGGTAGATATTCAGGATACTGGCAGACAGAGTTAACAGCTCTACAGGTTCCCAGGGACCACATTATTGGTTGCTCTGGGGAATCAAAGTCTGTCTCTCACACCAGGAAATACTCAGTGAATCATCAGACACGTGGTCATAACCTCTTCTGCACACACAGCTCCAATCCTTATCTTCCTCGCTTCTGCACCTCAGATTCTCCTCCTTCAAGGATGTAACATTCCTCCAGGAAGAACATGGTTTAGCTCTTTTGAAGCTTAGTGACTATTTTATATCCACTTACCCAAACACTTCCTTAATTCTGTACAGATAAAGAAAAGTCAAAATTCCAGGACATATTCAGCATTTGCAACAAAAACTCTCATGCTACATTCCATCTAACCCATACTGGGGTAGAGGCCAGCACATAAATGGCTTTAACGTCTTTTAATTTTAAATCAAAGATTACAGCAAAGATCTTCTACCAAGTTTTCAGGGCCTCCATACTGAGGCTGCAGAATTTGCAAAGGGGTGGATGACCTAAAACAATGAAGGCTTTTAATCCAGCTGAACAACAGTCCTCACGGACTCTTCATATCTAGTATTTCACACAAAAAAAGAGAAATCTATGTATGGAACATGAGCTTTCACCATTACAAAGATGAGAAAAGTCATTCATCGAGGAAGAAAAATCAGTCCCTACCTGTAAGCAATTAGGGAAAGAAATGTATTTTACATTTGAGGATGAAGGCAGCCACACATTCCTGTGAGCAGGCCGCGAGTGTGCTCTAGCCATGCTCCAAGCTACCTGGGAATCATGGAACCATTAACCTAGCACTGAGGACCATCTAGTAGCCCTTGTCTTTTGAACAAGGGTTGTCAGATCAGCGTCAGTGTGAGTGTGCCCCACGCCTAATTGCTTGGATGCTGCCAGCATCTAGAAATACTGGACAGATGCATTGTAGTGGGATACTCCAGGAAGGTAAATTTCTCCTCAGGCTCTCCAATAAAACTATGCCTGAAACATAAAGTGGGAGTAAAAGGCAGCAGGAACTGGCCACAGGTCTAACTCTATGGTCACCCCTGTTCTCCCTTAAATCTGACCCATCTATCTCAACTTATGTAACAAGATAAAATGGTGAGCTTCAGGAAAGCACAGCTCCAGACTGTTTGGCTGCAGAGCTAGGAAAGGTCATTCCACGCTTCAGAGAAGGGGCCTGGAACGTTTTCATAGGGCCTTCTCCAGGGGGGATAGAAATGAAGGCTGTTCTGTTTAAATTAGAGTTACTTTTTGTTGTGTTAGGAAACCACCCTGTTGGCACCTTTTTTCTTTTCACATGGATTTTTATTTTCAGAAAGAAACAGGCACCTGAAAGACACACAGAGATTGCTCAGCTTAAGATATTCTTTTATATCTGCATGGCCACTAAGGCAAGTGGTTTCCTGCACCATGAGCTTCATACCCTCAGGAAAGCACGGATGTCAGTGCAAGGGAAGGCCAGCTGGTCTCCAAAACATGCAGTACAGTACCAGTTCAATAGAGTATCATCACTGCAGTTAAAAAGCAGACTGCCACATTTGGATTACAAATCCTGCACAGTCAACTAACAGATTTAGAAAAAGAACATAAGATGGAACAACCCGAAAGGTTAAACTCATCTTGCCAGGGACACTGTGTGGCTTGCATGCAACAGCTGAGAATGAGGATATACCACCTCTACACACAGCAGCAGGGTAGGGGTGGAGGGGGGGAAGGGAGGAAAAGTAAGGTAACCCTAAAAAACCCAGTAGTCTTTGCAAAATTCCTCCATTGAAATACCCGAATCGTTACTCAAACACCTGAAAACATGGGCTTGCTTAATATATTTCTTTACCAAGCAATGAAAAAAACACCAATAAAAACTCCCTTCAAAACTTCATTGAGTTGCTATCTATGATCAGTTATTTGTTTGCTCATTGGAATAAAAGTCCTGTTTCTGAACCCCAGTTTCAAACAGCTGCACTGACTGTGAGCAATGGTTCCCATCTTCATGGAGTCAGGATCAAAACAGAGGTAGTCTGACTTCATACACACAAATGCAGGCACACCATCAACAAGCCACACTTAACACCAGCATATGGTATAGCATGGAAATAATAAATGACACATCAAAGCACTTCCCAGCTGTAAAAGATTCTCCTTTTTAATTCATCAGCTCATTCAACTGCCAGTTTACTTCATTACAGTTCACATTCAATACAAAGTAATAAGAACTATTTTACTGAACTAAATATGGGCTAATTTGTAGCAATCTGATCCAGAAGACAATAATAAAGTCCTTAATATTGCCTTTTCTGTCATTAGAAAGCATTTTTATGATAAAAGAAAAGTAATTCACCATTTGGTCCTTATGTACTTAAATGGAAAAAATCCTTAGAGGTTTCAAAAATCCTAAAATAGAGAAAAATATGCTAAAATTTAGGTGCAGCTCTTTAGTGAAGAGGTCCAATGCTAGAAACACCATTATTGCAAGCTTCCTCTGCAATCAACAAAGAGTTTGTTAAAAAAGCCATGGAAAAGGGTGAAGCATTGTTCAGATTCAAAGTGCTTTTTTTTGTTTTGTCTTTAAGGCACTGACATCTTTTGTCATCAAAACTTGGAGGAATTTTTTTAATTTAGTATTACATAGGTGTTTAAGCCAAAGTCTAATCAGGCCATATCCCAGTCAAGCCCTCATTTGCCACTGATTCAAAGCAGACAGAGTTGTTTCAGGTATAAGAATAAAGACACCCGAAGTCTGGTACAGGAGGCCTGCTGTATTTCCCGCTTAGCAACTGGAGTCACTTCAATGGTAAAAAAACTGACTCCATGTTAAGCCTATTACCAGCTTTAGGTTCTTTTATACAACTCTGCACAGTAAAGTATCTCACATGGCATCACTATACTGTTTTCCAGTTGGGGGGAAAACCTGCATGGCATTTAGATAAAAGACTAATCCATATGACATTACTATAAATTTGAGCCAGAGGAGTGTGAATGTAGACTATTATAATCCTTAGCCACAGTGAGGAAGGCGGTGTCCCTCAAAGTCACCAATTTTTTAATTGAAATTGAAATGAAAGGGACAGATAAATCCCATTTTTTCAGCAATAAAAACAGTCTCTAAACCTGCATAAGGAAGGTTAAGATTCCTGCTGAAAAGGACACCAACTGTTAAAATGAGGAAGTACAATTTATTACTGTACTCCAGAGCAATCTGAGCCTACCAAAAAAAAAAAAAGTGAAAAGAAAATACGAGACTCAAAACAGAGGGCTTATGTCTGCCTGCCTAATGCTATCTAGTGCCTGTGAATATAATGCATACTATACACTACCTTATTGTAATAACGGCTGCCCTTGTATGACAAGGAATGATAACGCTCTTCGAGGTGGTGTGGTCAAAGAGGCTTTATTTCAAAATTCCCACTCCTTATATCCCTGTTTACCATGTGACTTCTTCAGCCAATAGAGTTATATGTGACCTGCGCATGCTCTCTCGGGCCCACTGCCCTGGCACATCCCCTGTGCCTTCAGACATGCTCCCTACATATCCCCTCTCTTAATTATCTAAAGAAGTCACAAAAACAGTGCAAAACAACAGTGTAAATAACAGTGCAAACATTCAGAACATTGTAAACTGTCAAACTCGCAGTAACCCAGCACACTGCTTGCTTGGCTTCTTATACTTCTATTGTAAACTTTTTTAGAACTTCTTATAGTCCTATAGGGTAGTGCATCTTGGAGAATAACTTTATTAACTTAGAGCCTTAGCCCAAACCGTGTGTAAACTATAACTTTTATTAACCTGAGGGTTTTTAAATAACTGGGGGTTTCAAACTTTATTAAGAAACAGGGTATGCATAGCAAAAACTCAGTTCTCTCAAAGTGACCTTGTGGTGTAGGTAATGTGGTTTTGTGAGGTGTTCTGTGTTTTTATATTTGTCCAGTCACACAACTCTTTTATTCATTCACACATCTCATTCACTGACGGCCGTCATCATTCACGCACACACATACACACACCGATATTTGTAGATTGCTTGTTACCACATTGGTCATTAATATAAACTGAAACATAACATAACTCTTTTTAAACTTCTGCGTTATCTGGTTCTTGCAGCTGTGATTGTGTACCTAAATAGGGCTTTACACACCTGGAGGGGATCCACTTCAGTTCTTTTCCTGTTGCCACGCAAGCATAGCCTCTCCCCCAAGTCATAAGATCTAAAGGTCCTGTCCATTGCCCTGAAATCAAATCTTTTACCATGACTAGTGACCTGGGAGAAGCAAACACCTGAGATTTGTGCTGCTTCTCATATCTACTTCTTTCAGCACTGTCACAATTTAAAAAATTGATCACATATGTGGCTTTCCACAAATGTTCTTGTGGACTATATAGCTTCTCCCCCCCTTTTTGTTTTACTAACATCTCTTTCAGTGTGCGGTGTGCCCTTTCTACAATTGCTTGTCCGGTAGGTGAGTGTGGGATTCCTGTGATATGTGAGATTCCCCATTCTGATAGGAAATTCCTTACCTTTTCAGAGACGTACGCTGGTCCATTATCATTCTTTATCTGTTTTGGAGTGCCAAGGGTAGCAAAACAGCTTAGCCAGTGTCTTATTACATCCTTGGCTTTCTCACCTGTGTGTGCTGTAGCAGTTATGTATTGTGAATGTGTGTCTACGGTTACATGTACATATTTTAAGGTGCCAAATTCGGGGATGTGTGTAACATCTGTTTGCCAAATCTCATTTGACATTAACCCTCTGGGGTTAACACCTTCTTGAGATGGCATGGGGGTGATTTTTTGACAATCTGGACAAGTTAATATGATATCTCGAGCCTGATTGATTGTTATTTTGAATTGTCTCTTTAAAGAGCGTGCATTCTGATGAAAAAATGAATGGGACAATTTTGCCTGTTCTAGGACCCTGGGTACTGTGTTAAACATTGCTGCTTTGTCAGCTTCCCGGTTCCCTTCAGCTATTGGCCCTGGCATGTCAGTGTGAGACCTGATGTGCATTATGTAAAAATCAAACTTTCTGTGATTGACAAGAACCCAAATAGAACGCATTTCAAACAACAAATGAGGGTTAGAAACATCCCGAAGAAATGAACATTCCAGGCGTGAAACTAACCCTGCAGCATAACAAGAATCAGTGACAATATTAACCGGTTGTTCAGAAAACTTTTCCAAGGCAATACGAATGGCAGCTAGTTCCAGAACCTGCACAGAGCATTGGTTCATGGTCTGTACCTCCCGTTCCCATTGTTCTGTGTCAGGATTTATCCAAGTCACTGCAGCCTTCTGTGATTGCCCAGATGCATCTGTAAAAACTGTGAGGCCTTTTACCGGCTCAGTTTTGCATCTGGTTGTGGCTTTTAAAGGTAAATTGTTGATTTCTGCCCAAAGTCTGTGCTTAGGGAGATTAACTGAAATGTCACCATCAAAACCTGCTAAGGCAGCTTGGAACTCGGCGTCCTCAGCCAGCATCCAATCCAAATTGTCCTTCGTGGCTGGAATGTAGATGACAGCTGGATCCCTTCCGTCCAGTTCCTGTAATCGTCCTCTGCCTTTAATAACAAGCTTAGCAAACATTTCATTAATCGTCCATACAGTTTTAGATGGTGTGTGGGGCAGAAATAGCCATTCTAGAACCATCAGTGGGTCCTTTTCAGTCTGGTCCCACTGAAACAGGACTGCAAATGGCTGGTACCTGCTGGGAATTAAGGCCAGGCAGATTTGCAGTTCAGGATCTCTCCTTCTGCTTTGCCTGTTTTCTATTGCCTTGGCACAAATGTCTAATGCCTGTTTGGCCTCTGCTGTCAGAGCCCTGTTAGACGTTAGGTCAGAGTCCCCTTTTAGTAACACAAAGAGAGGGTGTAGCTCCTCTGTGGTTAAGCCTAGAATAGGCCTTAACCAATTAATAGCTCCCAGAAGTTTTTGCAACTCATGTAAGGTTAGGGTGTCTTTTACCTTGAGCTGCAGAGGCTGTGGGGAAATCTGTTGCTGCATGATTCTCCATCCAAGATAAGTCCAGGGCTGCGATCGCTGGATTTTCTCTGGAGCAACCTGCAACCCTGCTTCTTGGACAGCATCAGTCAGAGCAGTAACAACAACATGCAGTTCATTTTCTGTGGCCATACTAATTAAAATGTCATCCATGTAGTGGTAAATTATTGCAGAAGGAAAACGCTTTCTGATGGGCTGAATAGCGTTTGCCACAACTGTTTGACATATGGTAGGACTATTCCTCATCCCCTGAGGAAGAACAACCCAGTGAAACCTTTGCATAGGCTCTGAGTTGTTCAGTGCCGGGATGGAAAATGCAAATCTCGGCGCATCCTGGGGTGCAGAAAGATGGTAAAAAAGCAGTCCTTTAAATCAATTATTGTTAGTGGCCAGTTCGCTGGAAGCATAGCAGGTGAAGGTAACCCTGGTTGCAATGCCCCCATCGGTTCAATGACTGCGTTGACTGCTCTGAGGTCCTGCAACATCCTGTATTTGCCAGTCTTTTTGGGGATGCAAAATACAGGAGTATTCCAGGGACTGTTTGTTGGCACAATGTGTCCTGCTTCTAATTGCTCTTTTACAAGCTTTTTTAAATGTTCAAGCCGTTCTTTTTTCAAGGGCCACTGGTCCACCCAGACCGGCTGGTCAGTCCTCCAAACTAGCTTAATCGGTGTTTGGGACAGCTGACCAATGGCCCTTATTGAAAAACCTGGCTGCTTGCAGGAGGTATTTGCATGACTGTGCCAAACTGTGAAAGTATGTCCCGTCCCCACAAGGAGCAAGGGATTGGAGCTATGAATGGAGCTACCTTTGCCAATTGTCCCTCTGGTCCCAAGACAGTGAGTATCTGAGCACTCTGTCTGGGCCTTTGTGTACCTCCCACCCCCTGAATGGTTGCAGCTGGGCAAACAGTAGGCCAGTTGAGTGGCCATTCTGAGTCTTTTATTATGGAAACATCAGCCCCAGAATCTGCAAGGCCTGTGGTTCTGTGTCCATTAACTTGGCAGGCCAGGAGTGGCTGTGCTGCTGTTATGGCTGCTGCCCAGTAAACCTGTGGGTGTCCCGTGCTGCCAAAGGCTCCTGAACCCCGCTCCCTCCCCCCCCCTCTGCAGGCGACGCACTGTAGAAGGGGATTAATTGAGCAATTTTCTGTCCTTTGGGGATGAAACAGGGTGGTGAAGGAGTCCATGCCATTATTAGAATCTCGCTATGAGAATCTGAATCTATTACACCTGGCAGCACAAACAAACCCATTCTGGTGGTGGAGGATCTTCCAATCAGTAGTGCGTGCACCCCTGGGCTAAGGGGACCCCAACGTCCAGTCGGGATTAGCACTACCTCTGTGGAAGTTATGAAGACTGTGTCCCTGCTGGATAAGTCCAGCCCAGCGCTGGCTGGGGTGGCGGGGCACAGATCCCTGGCTGGTGGGGGGGGGGCACAAATCGCCAGCTTGTTCCTTTGTGTCGCATGTGTTTGCTGTATCAGGGCGTGCGACATCGCCCCTCGCCTCCAGTTTTTTGGCACCCTCCTTGCTTTTGGGTGCTTGCGGGGTGCCACTACTTTCTGAGGGCAATCTCTTTGGAGGTGGTCGGGGGCCCCACAAATGTAACAACCATTTCTGGGTCTGGCCCCCTGCTGTGTCCTTAATTGAGCATTCAGTGCTACTGCCAGTAAGTCTGTCTGATGTGTCAAAGTACCAACCTCTTGGCAGGCAGGAACTAATTCTGAGATGCTGCAAGTTTCCCTTTTAGGAAGGGCTTGCAGAACTCTTTTACAATCAACGTTAGCATTTTCGAAAACCAATCTTCTGCTAAGAATTTCTCTGGCTTCCTCGTTCTCAATCTGCCTATCTAGGGCGGATTGTAGCCGATGCAGAAACTGTGTGTAAGGTTCTGTTGGGCCCTGCATTACCCTTGTGAATGATAAGTTTGCGTCTTTGTCTGATGTGGGTAGTTTTTTCATTGCCCGCATGGCATGTTTTGCTATGACTTCATATATTTCTCTATTGTACCCATTTTGTGTATTTATGGAATGGTAGTTACCCTCCCCTGTGAGTTGGTGTGCTGTTACCCCTGCCTGTGGGTCATTAGCATATGTGGAACAGATTTCTCTGAAATCGTTCAGCCATACATTATACTGTGTATTAGTGAGGCTTATTTTCAACAGTGTTCTCCAATTATGTGGCATGAAAATGTATGTAGAGCTTAGTGATTCTAAAAATGCGAGCGTGTTAGGGGAAGATACACCAGTTTCTCTCATTAACTGCCTCAGTTCTTTGGTTAGCTCATGTGGCAATGGCTGAAACCTGCGGCTTTGTCGTGGCCCAATAATTACTGGACATGCATGTATAACTTGTAAGTCCCCAATTCGCAATGCCTCCTCTCTGCACAAACCCCATCTATCAATGGAACCTTCTCCTTATGTTGCTTCCTCCCCTGCCGGCAAAGCTATCCCGAAATCCCCCTCCTCCTTCTCTCCCCATTCCTCCCATCCCTCCCCCCCTGCAGCTTCGGCGAAAGCGGCTGCCTGTGGGTGGGTGGTGGTGGGTGGCGGGGAGTACGGCGCGGGGGCGGGGAAGGACGGGTTGTTGTCCGTTCTGCGTGGCGGGCGAGATGGCGGTGCCCGCCCCTGGACGCGCGGTCGGCGTTCATCCGCGGGATGGGTTGGCAAGTACGCTGGGCTAGCCCCCCCATCGCCATTACGGGACCCCCGGCGGTGACTCCACAGGCTGGAATCTCGCATCTCAGGTCCCGTCCCCTCCCGCCGACCCGTGTCCCTTGGGCTTCCGGTTCCCTTCCCCGAAGTGGAATTGTGAACGGCTCCACCCCCTCCTCCCGCCGAGTTTTGTGTGTTTAAACTGCGGCGCGTAACAGTTGGGCTGCTGCTTGCAGCATGAGTGGGGGTGTGTGAGTTTGTCGTTCTTTGGTGGGCTCTGCTTAATGCAGTCATTATAGCTTGCCAGGCTGGGTAAGCATTGTTTGCTTGGGAGTCTCCTCCCTGAGCCTTGAGTTTGATGAGGTTCCCTATTTTGTCCCAAATGTGAATGTTGAGGGCTTCAACCAGAGGCAGTTCTGGTACAGCTGCTTTAATGAGCCGTACCAACTCTGTTAATTCAGCCCTTGTAACCTGTACATAATAAGGTTTCAGCAGTGTAGCTAATGCGTCTGTGTCTTGTGCGAGCTCAGTGGGGAAAAAGTTTCCCATTTTACCTTTGAGTCTCGGCGCTGCTAGTGTGCGCTGCTGAAGAGGGTCTGTCGGTTTGTTGATTTGTGTTGGCTCTCTGTCGGCTGGGCTGTGGCGTCCCGGTGGTGGCCGCTGGTGTCCCGGTGCGGCTGCGAGCGGCGGTGCGGCGGCGGCAGGCACGGGGCAGCTGTAGCGACGGGCGCGGGGCTGGCTGCAGAAGCGGCGCTTGGGGTGCAGGCGATCGGCGTGTGCGGGCTGCTAAAGCGGCGAACGGCGGCGGCGGCGCTGGCGGCGGCGTCTCAGTCACGCGGCGGCGGCTCGGCGCGGGTCCGGCTCCGTCTCTGGCGAGCACGGCGTTCGCGGCGGCGGCTTTTCGGCGCGGCAGCGGCGGCTCCGGGGCTCCCGCAGTTCGCTGAGCGGTGCGGGGGTCGGGGCGCGCTGTATCAGGAAGGCGCGGCACCTTCGGTAAAGCCTCACGCGGTTTGAACGCGGCGCGGGGGCTTTTTTGCGGCGGTGCTTTTTAAGCACGCTCGCAGGGTCAGTCAGCGGTGGTGAGCAGGCGGGGAGCCGCGGCAGTTTCTGCTGGACAGAAAACTGAAGCGGGGCTCCGCGGGGGTCAGCGGTGGCTGGGGATATTAAGATGCGGCAGCGGCAAAGCTGCTTTTCGCACGTGGTCCGGCTGGTGCTCTCGGCAGCGGCAAGGCCGCTTTTACCAGATTGGCCGACGCACGGGAACCAACAGGCTTTTCCCTGACGATCTTAAGGTGCTCCGCGGCCCGGGTCTCCGAGCTGCAGGCACACTCTCGCCCAGGGAGCAGTCTTAGGCGTGCGGGGTGCCTCCCAGTCCGACTCACCGCTTTGATGTTGTGTAGTCCCTCTGCTCTCTCCGGTTGCTGCTCGACCTTTCGGTTTCTTCTTCAACTTCTTTCTTCTCTTCTCTCGTGCACTTTCCTAATATTTTTTGAGCTCCTAAATTAACTTTCCGTTTCTCAGACGCTACTGAGACCACGGTTTTATTGACGTCAAGGTTTTTTGCGGTGAAGGCTCCTGTCTCCGAGAATTGAGACGATACCGGAACCACCGGCTAAACTCCTGGTTCAGGAGAATATGTGGCTTAATATAAGCTAAAAGAGTCCAGGGTAATTAGCTTAATATAAGTTAAAATGTGTCCCTGATTCGGGTTGCCATCTGTAATAACGGCTGCCCTTGTATGACAAGGAATGATAACGCTCTTCGAGGTGGTGTGGTCAAAGAGGCTTTATTTCAAAATTCCCACTCCTTATATCCCTGTTTACCTTGTGACTTCTTCAGCCAATAGAGTTATATGTGACCTGCGCATGCTCTCTCGGGCCCACTGCCCTGGCACATCCCCTGTGCCTTCAGACATGCTCCCTACACCTTATATAAGTTGGAGAAGAGAGTTAAAAGACTGAAACAAGGAAAAAGAACAGAGATGCACCCTTTTGCTAGTTACCCAAATCAATGGCTAGAGCAAAATTAGACCATCACATTTCAGACACTGTAACATCAATATTTCCTGTGCATTTTGCGCGTTTCCAAGCACTCCATCAACATCATAATGTGGTTCTATTTTTTTTTAAGAACATGATAAAACCTCAGTTTCATTGATGTTTCTGCTGGGAGAGGGAACAGGAAGGATTAGAAATGTAATTCACAACCATAATGTTGGTTAACAGAACAACAAGCTACCAAAAAGATTCAGATGGTTCCTAATTCATGATAATTCTTGGGTTTCATATATATCCTAGTTGATTACGTCACAGTTACTATGTGCTTGCTCCATTCCTATACTTACCCCAGGTATCCCTCACTGGCTTGTGCTGGTGACAGAGCACAACCTCAAGGGATCTTTCTTCTAGTACAGTCCCATGTTTATGGTTATCCTCCAGGGAAATCTTCAGCAGAGAGCTAAAGATATTAAAGATAAAATATGTTTTATTTTACTGACTTTTCAGATTAACAGCAATGGACTGAGGCAACGAAATTATTTTTATATTTTAATTAGTTGGGTCACAAGAAAATGGCTTGTCACAGCCTTACTGCTGCTGTCTGTGAGCACAAACACTATCTAGAATATCCAAGTGACTTTTAAAAGACTTTTATGGATATTCCACTCTCAAAGGATGCTAGATGAGATCAATGGATGCCAACCAAGATCATTATGTATGACTTACCTTGCCCATTTCCTTCCCTCTCTGCCTTTGAGGCTCTTTTAGTGAACTTAATATCTTCCTGGGGAATTTCATTTAATATCTTGGCAGCACACTCAATTCCTCCTGTCAGATCCTTGAGGCAGTCCTATAAATAAAGGGTAGAATGCTTTATTACTAGTCAGCAAAAGAATTGTGCACAGTGATGTCCTTATTCATACCACAACATTATTAAAATGTGCATATCCTTTCTGTGATTCAGAGGCAAAAGGAGGCAAGCAATTTTAACAAGAGCCTCCGCTCTCTCCGCTTGTAGATGTGCGTGTAACACTTGGTACTCTGAATTCAGCTCCACATGAACTGCCATCTCTGCCTGCTCTTCTTCTGCTAACACAGGCCCACATCTCACTGCTCTCGTATGATCACATGCTTCGTTTGTGTTTAATACTGATATGCAAACCATGCACTTCAAGTGTCAGCAAATGGTAGCCTGCTAGGACAGACATTAAGGTTAGAGCTCAGACGTCCAAATCAACTTTTGCATTTCCAGCTGCCCATAGCATGCCAAAGACCTGGAAATAGTCACATAGCCTGTTGCTGTATATCAGTGGGCTCAAAACTTTGATCTAAAGTAAAACAAGAGGCAGGTCATTGCTAAATGTACTAACTTAAAACCAGCCTACTTCAAAAAGACTTCAAAGTCCTTCCTAATGTTACAGAACAATCCAGTCAGGGAAGACTTACAGGCACACATTGCAGCCAGACTCATAATTTTATTTCATACACTCTTCCCATGGGCTTTCATGGTGAGGAAGACTTTTATTCCTTACTTTTTTTGAAAAGAAGATATTTCTAACATGAGGAAAACATTCAAATAGGACCCAAACCTATCATTTTACCACTCAGGAATTGTAGCCCTGCAAGCATTAACATCAAAAACTTAACCAGTTTTGAAGTAGGCAAGGTTGCTTCATGTATCTCCAGCATATCGCTCCCCCAGAATTAGAAGGACTTTTTCTTTTTCCTATTTTAAATTATTAAATAGTTTATTAAAAACTGGATTTTAGTACTGCTGCACCTCATAGACTGAGATGACTTGGTCCCACACACCTTGCATACAATGATAGACAGAATATCTGTACGACTTACACTGTGGTCCACCTCGTGCACTACAGTTACTAGTCATCTTATATTCCAAATCTAGCAAATAAAACTTTTATCTCAAATCCAGTATTAAAGTACACTTCTTCTCTTATTAAAATGCTCACCAAGGAAGAACAGAAAGTGCCAAACAGCAAAAGTATTGCTGTTGTAGGGCTCAGCTGATGCAGACCACTCTGACTTCAGTAGTCATTATTCAGTGCTTATTTAAAAAAACTCTTTCTTTTCAGCTCAATCACTGACTGTCTAAGCCTAAACAACATTCAAATGCTGAATTTTTAATAGTAGGTTTCCATGAGGACTGCACTTGTTGCAGAACTTCAGTAAAGTGTAATAACACAGTTCAAATAGACTTTACTTACGCGCATGGGCAGGTTTTTCCACACAGAGCCAAAAGAAAGATCTTTTCACTGGACATCTGTTGATGGTTTGTGGAAACTGATTTCCATTTCCATCTTGACAATAGCTAAAACAAAATTGTCTAAGGTCTCCGGGGGAAAAAATCTGTAAAATTACTCTTTTAGATTTGTCTGAAGAGCCAAAAAACTCAACATCAGTGCACCAAAACCAAATTAATTTAGCAACAGACAAATGTAGATAATAAATATGAAAAAGTAGAACGTTCACATAGATCTAATATATATTTTTCCCTACATACACACACAATATATGCAGTTGCACAGTCACGAATTAAACCAGAAGTTGGGTGCACTGACTTGCAGGCTAAGTAAAAAAGAAAACACTTTAAAATCATATGCATGTATTTTTAAACATGAGCATGCAATAACATTCCTTGTTGGTTTTGGAATGGGTATCAATGTCAAACTTGGGGCTGGAATGTCATCACTGCTGGCAGGGAACAACTGCGAGGACACTCATGTATGCAGTGGTCCCACTGACACCATCAGGTGTTGTTTATGCATGATACAAGTCTAGATGTCAAAGTAAAACAGAAGGAGCCAGCAGGGAATATACCATGGAAAAATGTAACAAGAGAAGGATTAGCTACCCAGATACCAATAAAAATTAAAATAACATTTTCCTTCTCTTTAAAAACTGGATTGTACTGCAAACAGGAATGATCCCAATACAAAAGAGCTGACATTTAGGCCTTAAAGACACTTAAGAGAAACCTAAAATTAAACACACTTTTCTACAGTTTAGAATATCTCCCCTCAAAAAAACCCAAAAAATTAAAAATCCTAACTACTGTGTTTAAAACAAATTTTTCTCTATTCTGCTAAAACATGGGCCCTTTTAGCAAGAGAAAGCCAACAAAATATGTATTTAAATACTCCCCATTTTTTAAACACAACATTGCCTGCACATTACTCTTACTTTCAATATCTGTATTCACTTTTGGTTTGAACTATGGAACAGCTTTAAGGGAGTAAGTAACTTACTAAAAAAAGATTAGATATCTCCAAAACCATTGTCAGAAGGTGTTTGAGTACTTTCCCAAAGGCTTATTCTTTCACTGCACAAAGCACTTAAACCCAAAGTGGGAAATATTCTGGTTTTTGGACTAGATGCATCTGTGTGCAAAGCAGTTCTGCTACTAGGGAATCAGACCAAATTCAAGAAAACTGAATTCCATCTTATTATTCTCCCTAAACTTGCTCTCCCAGGGGAGCCACAATAAATTACTTGATTTCTCCTCCACTTAGCTTCCCATACATAGATGACGAATCGATTTCTGTACTTTCCCTCTGATTGGAGAATCCAAATCCTGCTGATTTGGATTTCTATGTGTGTATATATTAAAATTGTGCAGCACTCTAGGATCCTAATCCTGTTTGATTCCCATTCATATATGCTACCAACAAAGTGTTTAAAGGCCCTACCAGTTAAAAAACCCCACACTTTTAGACACAAAACTGGGTTTACAGCAGCACTGTTTAGGTCGAGATGGAAGATCAGAGAGCTTGGAGCGGTGAGAAATAGCATACCATAGGTACACCAGATCATACTGCAGAGACAGCTTTCTTGTCCTCTGAGTTTGTAGGATATGGAGCAAGGAAGTAAAGTGCTAAATTTTATAAAAAGGCTACAAAATTTTGTAATCATTTAAATCATCATACTACAGTAGCCCTACCAATAAACACACATTCACTAATCTAATGTAGTACTCAACATCAAATTTTCAGGAAGATTCAAGTCACAAGACTTCTATAAATATTCTTCACTCTGCAACACATTAACTTGACTGATTTTCTCTTACCAGGACAACATTAGCCTTTCATAATGATGAGATATGCGTTGACAAACCTAAGATATGAAACCAGCCTCAATGCAGGGCATGCACTTTTTGGAAACCATCTAGATGAAGGACTGTCAGCCATTAAATCTGACCAGGGAAAAACTGGTTGACTTATTTGTGCAAAATCAGTGCCATCTTGAGACACCTTCAGCTCCCGTTTTGTTAAAATTCACAAGAGTCCTCATTAAAGAGATGAAGGTGTATTAAATTAAGGCAGAAATTAGACCTAATTTTAAATATGCACTGGTTTAACAGAACCTTGTAATCTGCTCAGATGCATTACCTTGTGATTCCTTAATGTTTCTTTAATGATTTTGGAAGGTAATTCTCTGTTGCACTGTAAACCAGTTTTGTTCAGACACATTCAAGTTTTCCCACAGTGGAGTAAGCAAGTTATCAAGAGAACTAATTAGCTTGACCTTCTGTTTGCCCAGTAATGAGAAATGCACCAAACAGGTCACACATCTGAGTCTGTCAATTAAAGTTCACACTTTCTATTCGTTACACTGTCCTCAAGAACATTTATCACAAGCACAGCCAATATAAGGAATGCCCTATCCACTCACATATTAACACTACCAGTTAATAGTTTTGAATTTCCTTCAGAGGAGGAAAACAACAGCCATAAATCATAGAAGGGTTGGAAGGGACCTCTGAGATCATCAAGTCCAACCCTTGATCCACTACCACTGTTCTTACTAGACCATGGCACTGAGTGCCACATCCAGTCTCATCTTAAAAACCTCCAGGGACGGAGAATCCACCACTTCCCTGGGCAGCCCATTCCAATGCCTGACTGCCCTCTCTGTAAAGAATTTCTTCCTAATATACAACCTAAACCTCCCCTGCCAGAGCTTAAGACCGAACCCTCTTGTCTGACTGATAGTCGTCTGGGACAAGAGACCAACCCCCACCTGGCTACAACCTCCTTCCAGGGAGTCGTAGAGAGTGATGAGGTCTCCCCTGAGCCTCCTCTTCTCCAGGCTGAACAACCCCAGCTCCCTCAGCCTCTCCTCACAGCACTTGTGCTCCAGTCCCTTCCCCAGCCTCGTTGCTCTTCTCTGGACCTGCTGCAGCCCCGTAATGTCCTTCCTGAACTGAGGGACCCAGAACTGGACACAGTACTCGAGATGTGGCCTCACCAGTGCTGAGTCCAGGGGAAGAATCGCTTCCCTGCTCTTGCTGCCACACTGTTCCTGATCCAGGCCAGGATGCCATTGGCCCTCTTGGCCACCTGGGCACACTCTGGCTCCTCTTCAGCTTCCTGTCAATCCCAACTCCCAGGTCCCTTCCTGCCTGGCTGCTCTCCAGCCACTCTGTCCCCAGCCTGTATCACTGCTGGGCCTTGTTGTGGCCAAAGTGCAGGACCCGGCACTTGTCCTTGTTGAACCTCATCCCATTGGAATCAGCCCAGCTCTCCAGCCTGTCCAGGTCCCTCTGCAGAGCCCTCCTGCCTTCCAGCTGATCAACACTCCCCCCCAACTTGGTGTCATCTGCAAATTTGCTGATGGTGGACTCAATCCCCTCATCTAAATCATCAATAAAGATATTAAACAGAACTGGGCCCAACACTGATCCCTGGGGACACCACTGGTGAACAGATCCCAACTGGATGCAGCCCCATTCACCACCACTCTCTGGGCCTGGCCCTCCAGCCAGTTCCTGACCCAGCACAGGGTGCCCCTGTCCAAGCCTGGCTGCAGCTTTTCCAGGAGAATGCTGTGGGAGATGGTGTCCAAGGCTTTGCTGAAGTTCAGACAGACCACATCCACAGCCTTCCCCTCATCCACCAGGCAGGTCACCTGGTCATAAAAGGAGATGAGGTTGGTCAGACAGGACCTGCCCCTAAACCCGTGCTGGCTGGGTCTGATCCCTTGTCCATCCTGTAGGTGCTGTGTGATTGCACTGAGGATGATCTGCTCCATAACCTTGCCAGGCACTGAGGTCAGACTGACGGGCCTGTAATTTCCCGGGTCCTCCTTCCGGCCCTTTTTGTGGATTGACATGACATTCACCAACTTCCAATCATCTGGGACCTCCCCAGTGAGCCAGGACTGTTGGTAGATGATGGAGAGCGGCTTGGCGAGCTCTTCCACCAGCTCCCTCATCACCCTTGGGTGGATCCCGTCTGGTCCCATAGACGTGTGAGGATCCAAGTGGCTCAGCAGGTCGCTAACTGTTCCCTCCTGGATTACAGGGGGGCTGTTCAGCTTCCTGTCTCTGTCTACCAGCTCCAGAAGCCAGCTGTCCTCAGGACAACCTGTTTTACTGTTGAAAACTGAGGTAAAGAAGGTGTTAAATGCCTCAACCTTTTCCTCATCTTCGATAACTGTATTCCCACTGTATTAGAGAGGGATTCAGACATACTGAAACCTGAAACCATGAGACCATTGCAAGCTCAACAAAACTGATATTTGTTACCAAGAGGTGGCCAACAAAATGAACAAACCCAAAAGGGAGGAAGGAGGAGAGAAATAAGCCCCCAGCACGATCTCCCCAGTTACCCAGCTGTTGCCCATAAAGTTATCTTACTGATCTAGCATGTCTATAATTACCCATAGCAGAAGCTGCATCCTTGGAGAGTCAGTAAGTTCACAAACTGGCAGGCGTCCCCGCCAAAGGCAACGTTGTCCTTGGTGTGAGGCTAACTCCCCCCCAAGAAAGTACTGTCTACTTTCGTACAATTAACTGAGTGACCTCAACCTGGGCAGGCGTGGTCATCACTGCCCAGCCGGAGGCCCTCAGTCCCACCCCCTTGGTTATGTAAGTGCATCTCTTCTGCACACGCGTGGCTTTCCCTGCGCCTGTGTACTGCACTCGGGAGGGGGTCTTTTCCAAATGAGTCTGGGGGTGTCCTTCATCATTATAGTCTTCAATCTCTCCTTCAAGCGACCTTGGAAAATGATTAGCCAATCACAGAACACCAATTAAATATCATTTATACAAAAACTCCCTTCAAGGACAAGGTTCCCATTTTATCAGTGCTTGTTTTCTCATAACTTGGCAGGGAAAGAACAAAACTTTCACAGGTGACTGGGCCAAACACAGACCAAAAGTATCAGCGTAATTAACCCCTGATACACCCTCCCAAGTCCAACAAAGAATGGAGGTTTTCCTTGCCCCTCCTTTTGCTATTGATGTATCTGTAGAAGGACTTATTGTTATCTTCACAGAAGTGGTGAGATTAAGTTCAAGTTGTACCTTCGTCTCTCTAATTTTCTTTCTACATGACCTAATTACATTCCTAAACTCTTCCTTTTTCCCATGATTGGTAGGCTCTCTTTTTTACCCTAATATCCTTCAAAATCTCCCTGTTCAGCCAGACCGGTCGCCTTCCCCGCCAACTTGCCTTTCGGCAGACTGGGACAGCTCCTGTGCTTTCAATACTTCCTTCTTGAAACATGTCCATCCCTCCTGGACCCCTTTGTTTTCAAGGGTTGTTTCCCAGGGTACCCTGTTGCCGTGGGATTTAGGTGCTGAAAAAAAATCTCCCGGAGCAGTTAATTAGGGGTGAGATAAGAAAGGATTTATTTGCCAAGGCTAAGACGTTACAAGACGTGCGCCCCTGTGCCTGAGAGGTTACATTTTTATAATACCATCCATCCAATCCCAGATGTGTCCACCCTGTGGCCTTTACTCTCGTCCGCCCCCTTAAAATGGGTCTGGGGTACATTTCGGGACCACCTACTTCATCACCTTCACCATCATCAGAGCACAAAGGGTACATAGTTACCTAAATCTTGACCGTATTCTGTGGTTTAGGCCCTGATATGCTGTTCTGCCAACAATCTAGGCCTTGCCTTGACAAAAGACTAAACATCTCTGCTAGATTCAGGAGTAGGGAGCATAGAATGGGGTAAGAGGGTTAAGGAATGTGTAAACAAGGGTGCTACAGGGAAAGGGATAGGGACAAGGGACAAGGGATGCTGCTTTTAGAGTCTACCTATAAAACTTACAAGGCTTACCAATATTAGAAAAATAAAAAAAACATTAGGGGCTTAAGGCATCACCCTCTGAACCAGTCTTCTGAATAGGCCGAAATCTGCCCTTTGGAAGTCCAGAGTAGAGGTTTTATTGATGGCCCTTCTTGCATCCCTGAGTATTGAAAACTCTATTATTTCATGGTCACTGTGCCCCAGACGGCCTCCGACCACCACATCTCCCACCAGTCCCTCTCTGTTTGAGAACAGAAGGTCTAGATGAAACTTCCTTTGCAGAAGACAGGTAAAATCCTTCTGAATTCAGAGTTCCTTTTGCAAAATTGAAAGATATAGACTCAGACAGTAATGGACCGTACGAGCAAGAGGAACACTCAAAACAATAATCATATCCCAATTTATTAGGAAATTCAGGAATTGCTACATTTAAATGAACTATAAATCCTGATTTCTCTAGTACTCTAATAGTGCAAACTTTTTTTGCAAATGTAAGCCCTTAATTCATACATTCAACTTCCTTTTACAAATAAAGCAAGTCAGAAGATAAACCACCAAAATCAAAGGCAAAGACCTGGGGACTAGCAGGAGCAGGGACCCTGCTGTACATTTTCCCTCATGTTACTCAGACAAGATCGTAACAGTCAAGGTTACAGGAGAATGACGTGGGAATCAATGGAGGGAAGTTATTTTGGAGAAGAAACAAGGTCAAGGTATTTTCTACTTTAAGGTAACCCACAGGTCACATATGTGCAATTCCAGCAAATTGATCCCAGAAAATGGATTTTAAGACCTAATGTAAGTCCTTGGCTTTCCATTCCACAACCTCACATCTATACATTCATTACATGTTCCAGACATACTCTTAAAAAGAAATCTGACAACAGATTTGGCAGTTCCATTGCTTAGGAAAACTTCTAGGTTTGCTGGATTCAAAATTCTCTGCCTATTTCATCCTGGGTATGCAGAACACTCGAGTTTTACAACCCTGATTATTCTCTTCGTAAAAGTGTAAGTGAACTGCACAGAAACCAAGGATCACCTTTCCAAAGAGAATTGTTTCTTGCGCTAAAGAGCATCACAGACCCTTTACCCATTCTCACCAGTGCCATCCATCGCTGTGAATGAGGATCTTAAACTCACCAAGAGCCCCATGAAGAAAGTCAGCATATACCAGTGCTGTTCACACAACACCCACACTAAATTATCATTTAAATTACCTTTTTTAGAAGGAGGTCCATCTTCCTCTTTTAGAGTTCACACATCTGACATCTTGGTGAATTGTCCACTTTGAACACTTTTCTACTGACAGCAGGTCAACTACCATTCTTCTGTCTGAAACATAACTGACATGGGGTAAAGTGACAATCCTCTTTCACCCAACACCCAGTGATCAGGGCATGCAGATAAGATGTAGGAAGTCCAATTTCAGTTTCCTTCTCTACTTAAAGGAGGTGCAAACTTTCACCTTTCACTATGCTACCAACCAGGAAACCTCAGAGCCTGGGAACTCGCAGTCAGTCCTGGGCAGGGAATGATGCAGGCAGAAACCAGAGGCGGGCACACAAGGGTAATGAATTCTGAGTTTTCTACATGCAGAAGACTGCCCTAAAAGCTTAGCCACATATAAAACACAATCTTTTCACCTCTCATATTTCTTCAGATTGGAACTGAAAGTTCTGACTGGTCTTGTAGTATGCATCACTATGTTCAAAACACATTGCACAAGATGTCCCTTGGAAACAGAAAGGCTGCAAGGAGCCTAGTGAAGAGTCATGAGACAGAGACAAGGAGCACTGTGCTATTCTCAAGGCAGTCTGGAGCACACACCCACACAGGGCCTTATGGAAACTCCCCAATGACCACAGGTGCCTGCAGGCTAACAGAGTGAATTTTAAGGAGTGTGCTTCTAAGCTTAGACATCCAAATTCTGCCTACATCCCAGTGTCAGCAACTTAAAGTTTGTGGAGACTTCTTCTCGAGCAATTCTTAACAGATCTAAGAGACCAAAACCCAGTGTTCCGAGTCCCAGACTCATTCCTATTCTACTTGGCAAAACTAGCCCACTTCTATAAATCTGCACCCAAATTAATTTCCAAAAGAAAAATCAATTTCCAGCAGTTTTTGGCACCAGTCAGCCATAGACGACCAGGTATTATTTACTCTTCAATAAGAACACACCACATTTTGGACAATAATATCAGGCATCAGATTCAACTGGTGTTTAATATCTTGTGGGTAAAGCACTGCCTAAAAACTGAGTCTCTTTCTTAATTCTGCCTTAGAACATGGTTTAAATCTCAGGGAGGAAATCAGTTCCTCTTTCTCCAGATGAGAAATGGAGATAAACAAAATCTCTGTTATAGCATGCTTTGAGAACTACATAATAGAAAGATTACATTAGTACTGAGGGATAATCAGCACCTCATAGTAGATGGCACTCCTTCAAATCCTTGGCAAAGAACCACTGCACTTCTATTTTAAAACGAAGCAAAACCAGGTAATTAGCAATAAGAGTAACCACCAGCCAGGCATCTTGTTTTCTCAGTCACAGTTTTATAACAATTATAAGATCTGTTGGTCCACATTCTCTGTTCCCTTAATTTTCAAAATGAGAGCAGACCCCAGCATTTTCACTCTGGGGCATCATGCCACCCAAGAGTTGATGCAGACTGCTCAGGTCCATGGTAGACCACACTGCAAAGTCAGAAGCAACCCTGAGCCCTTAAACATTTTCTTTTGCTCATGTAAAAATATGAAAACCAAGTGTCCTTTACCTTCCAAAAGACCTTACTAGACAGGAAAAACACAATTCAGAAGATTGTTCTTCTTTTATAATTAGAAGGTAATATCTTAGAGAAACATGTTACAAGGGCACCTGTCAATATGATGCTGCATTCTTCCGTATGAAGGTTATCCACATCATCTAATGAGAACAGACAGCCAGGACAGCTGGGTCAATGTGCTGGGAGCTGACGTGCTTGACAGGACACAGCATTCATGTGGCACTGTGCAAGGGAAGTTCTCCTTCCACAGTACTCACTAGAAACTATTTTGCAGTATTTGTATGACCCAGGAAGAAAACAAAATAGAAACTAGAAAAAATTTTAGCTTTATAGTATACCCATAACATTAGCTGCATAATCGAATGGCAAAACTCATTTGTTTATTACATCAGTATTTCTTTACAAGTGACATAAATTAAGCATGTTTTTGGCAGTTTTCCCTTGACAGGAACAATTCTTTTATTCATGAACCTACTCTTTTTAAGGGTTGACTCTTTAGAGCCCATTAGAAAAACATCAACACATTTTGTTTTTTTAATGCGAGGAAAGAAATGTTAAGTAAACTGCCATTCCCATTCTTCAAAATAAATCTGTTCTTCTCTTCCAGTTTTATACCAGTACATAAAACTGATTTCAGCAGTTACTTCTGATTTACATGGCTGTGGAAGCACTCACAAATCCACAGCATACGTAAAGGCATTTCTGTAGCATCTCCTTAAGCTGCTGAGTCGGCATTGCGTCTAACATGGGACAGCAGAGGAATTTCAAGTGCTGTACTGCCAAGGGGAAACGTGCCTTGCTTCCCAGACTACAGGTTATTATTCATATTGCCACAATGCCCTGAGAGCAAGACCCTAGGTACAGGTTGCTGTGCATATCTCCAGCCAGAACATTTTTTGTATATTTATCATCTAAACAGATAGTAGCAAAACCACATCTAGGAAGATGAGACAGAAACCTCCACTGGGTCTTCTTCAAGGTCTCCCAATGCACCTGTGAAAAGTATAAGTGCAGTTCAGGGGCACAGCACCATATTTCCTCTCCACTCGGATTCCCTCTGAACAGTACAGTGGTTTTTGGTACAACTTGGTATCCTCTGAAACTATAACACACAACTTATCATGCTGAAAAATTAAGGCTGTAACTTCTCATACCTTAATTTTTTCACATATTTGTGGGGAAACAGCTTTAATGAAAAAGGATTCTTTACCTTTGTAAGTAAATACATATCAATAATTGCAGGCATTTTAGCTCTCTCCTTTTAATGACAAATGGGGAAGGGTGGTGGAAATCAAGGAGACACATCCTATCATTTGAAGGTCTGGATCAAAAAAAAAACGCAGAACTAAAAAGGAGGTGGGTGTATCCATGGTGATTTCACAGTCTTTGTGTATATAGGCAGCTTTCCTGAAAACAAGAAGTATTCTTCTGCAAGTCCTTGGACTAAACATGTTTCAGTGAGGCATTGAAATTTATCAGGTACTTTTAAAAAAAATTTTTCTCGGTATTTATAGAACTCCTGCCTAAAATCACACACACTCCAGTTCATTAGGTACATTATTAAAACCTCTAGCTCCAGTACTTCAGTCAGTTATTGACTTTACACTGACCAAAATTTATTATCACTATTTGTTCATGACTTACATGTCTTTACAAAAAAACCCGGAAGTTCTCATTTCATGTTAACCGTACATTAATTTATTCATCAGTTGCAGATGAAAAGTAGAAGTATTCCTTAGCACGTCCAGTGCCAGACTTCCAGACTTGAAACAAAAGAGTTCTCAGACATCTCAGAGGCCATGTATTTTAACAGATGCTATCATTTTTGCCAGCAGCCCTAGCAAAAGTGGCACTTGCATTCATACTCTCCTCCAACATAGCAGCCCAATCCAAACTCCATATTTCCTCCTCCAATAACACAACAGTGATACCCTCCCACTTCCTTCACTTTTTCCTTCTTTATTTGTTTGTCTTGCATAAAACTCAGAGGGAAGCGAGTATGGAAAGGCCAGTTGGCTTCATACCTGCACCAAGAACACTGGTTGTTTACACCAGGCCTTCCCTTCATGTTCAGCAAACACGCAGCATGAGGGCAGTGGCAACTTATCTTCTCCTGAGTTCTTCTCATATGACAGGGTTTTCATGGATCAGTGGCTGTACATCACTACTTCAGTTAGAAGGTAATGCATTCCATTCCATGAGATGTTGGACTTGAGGGTCTGTGTCCAGCTGAAAGTCTGACCAGTTACCAGTCCTTTGCTTATCTTGAACATTAGACTGCAGCTCATTAGTGGCAGAGAAGTTGCTCTGGGTCTATTCTGTGCAATGCCCACAACGTTGCCCACAACGAATGTTCCAGTTCCACTGGAATCTCAAAGTACAAGTGTCACATAAACAACAAACTAGAACTTAAGCTGGGAACGGGATACTAAGCCACGAATTTTACGTAGCAGTTTGTAGCTCAGAGACTGCCTTTCCTACACATAAAATAATTTAGCTTTTTTTTTTTTTGGTAAGAATAAAAGTCAAACATGAAGAGTTTGCATCTGATTCACTGATATCTCCCAGCCCAAATCATGCTGCCTAGTTTTTTTTCCTGTTTTGCTGCATGACTTGGACAAAGACTATTTTTTCATTCTCTGCTCCTGATTTATGTTTACATACATGTACAACAGAAACCCACATTACCCTTTTGTAATTAGACACTGTGCAAACACCTGCCAGACTACCGTGTTTGAACAACTCACCATGTGCTTGTAATGGTACAGAAATCACTGGAATGCTGCACAGGGTGACAAACTGCTGTAAATATCTTACAGGAAGGTAGTCCTTTTACTTACATCTAGGATATAAAAGTCTACATACTACTCAAAAAACACCAATACTTAGTGGCAGAGGAGATGAACAGACAGGCAATGACCTCCTTCCTTAGCATTTTTTAGACTTGTTTTCTGCCTGTGGGCACTGTGAATGTATCACCAGTCTCTGAGGATGTTTACATCCATATTTCATAACTAATAAAGACTGAAAACAAATACAGTTTTTCAAATTCATCTGTATGGATGTGCACTATATGGAAGTGCTCAATCTGAGGAGCAAAATGATGTCTTATTTTCATCATATCAAGGAGTAGGGGAAGAAAAAATTCAGGCCCTCTCATCAGCATGTTCAAAAAACCCCAGAAATCCCTGTTTGTCCTGAAAGTGAGCTTGCATATCGTGTATAAGGTATTACTGAAACATTAGTGAAACCACTTGTGTGCTTAACTTCCAGATCAGAAAATGCTAAATAGGCATTTTCTGATCTGGAGCAAGAGCCAGAACTGCTTAAACAATCTCATTTCCTCTGAAATCAATGAATCTCTAGGAAATCAAGATGATTTGAACAACCAAACAACAGGTGAGCTCTGGCTTCAATTCCACAGTTTTGCACAGAGCTAAGGTGGTAGCCTGTGGAAGTTTTTCATAATAAGATGACTCTTAAAACCTTTTTTCTTTTCAAAAACATATTGGGTATTTTCATCACATATTCAATTACACACCCATTTTCTATTTGGGGACCAAAAAGAGAGCAAGTAGGAGCTGAACTCAGTTTCCCAGCCACCAACATGACACTTATATTTTCCCACCACATTTCATATTTGTTCCTACTGGTTCCCTAGGCCAAATGCACAGCAACTTCACTGGATATTAGGTCAAACCCTTAATACCAAAAGTGGTCTTCAGCAAAAGGCATACAGCCATACCAGATGGCAACATCTGGTCCCAACCAATAGCACTTACAAAAAAACCTGAGAGTCAATCTATAAGAAAGGATATTTGATTTCCTTCTGTGTCAGAACAAAAACTAAAAAGACAAGAAAAAGCAGAGGAGAACCCTGTCTCTAAATTCTCCTAAATAAGACATGAACCTGGAAGATGGGAAATTTAATTTCACTTGCTGCTTTCATCCACCTGAAGCAGGGTCTTGAACCAGCTTTCCTAAATGTTTGAGCAAGAGCACCAGCCTAACAGCTATTGCACTAGGTTGGACACTATTTTCAACAGGGAAAAACCACCAACAGATAAAACCAAAACCAAATCCACAACACTCTAAAGCTTACCTCCTCCAATCTCTCAAGTCTAGTTACTATTCATCTTTAAAATCACCACCACATTCAAGTAACAGTTACATTCCACATACAAACAGATATTCACTACACCCCTCCAAATCCTGTCCTGCCACAAGAGCAATCTTATCAGCTCTACAACAGTGTGTTGTCCTTTGTCACACACATTTTCACTATGCATCTGTCTATTGATCCATTCAAAGACTACTTTCCTTCTATAGATGGAAATAGTCTTTTTTTCTTGCTGTGGAGTAGCTGGTCCATCTAGGACACTAAGAGAAAAAACCTCAAGCCATCTATTATATGCAAGTGATTTGTCTTCATAGAACAGTCCTAGTGAAATGGATTGCTCCAACATTCATTTCCTCTATACTGCTTCTTACCAGCCAAGTCAGAGGGTGCAAATCACATCCAAATGTGGCAAGTAACAACAAACAAAGCCAAAAGAGCAGAGGAAGCCAAGATAGATAGCATACTCACAAGAAAAATAAAGAACAAACAGCTATTTAAAATACTTTCTGTACAAAAATCGCACCTACAGTGCATTTGACTAAATAAAGCAGCCTGCAAAAACTGCCAGTCACATACACATCCTCATAACTGCTGTTTCCCAATGCAGATTCAGCAATGTTCAGTCCTGCCTTATAAGTATCTCCCTTCTTAGCTAAGGCAAACCTTAACCCAAATAACACTTCTATTCTTTCACGTGGACCCAGTTATTTCCTCTCATCACCAATATTTCCATAGTCTTTAACACAAAATATATGGATAAATATTGAACCTTAAATGTTTGCTAAAGAAAAAAATTGTATGGCCAGTCTTCGTGAACGAAGATTTGGGAAAGGTCTTTACCCTTCGAGCCTGCACAGTGGATTTTTTAGGTGAGACACAGTGTGCGCTGAGCTGAGCCCACCCTTTAATCCTAAGGTTCATCTGCCGGGGCCGAGCGAGCTTGGACGGTGGCAGTGAGGTCCTCAGGACGTAGGTTTGTTTAGAGTGACCTTCTCTTAGATGGATGGCCTTACAGGGTTGACGAGGTCCATCTGCCCAGAGGAGTTCCCTGACCGGGAATCGAACCCGGGTCGTGGAGGTGAGAGCGCTGCATCCTAACCACTAGACCACCAGGGGTCCCCAAAGAAAAGAAATCGGCCTGAATATAATCTCACTGACAGTTGTTTGGATCATGCATGATTACAGAAAACCCTGAGTTGAAAGGAACCCACTAGGATCATCCAAGTCAAACTCCTTACCCTGCACAGGACACACCAAGAATCCTACCATGTGCCTGAGAGTATTGTCCAAATACTTTTTGAGCCCTATCAGGCTTGGTGCTGTGACCACTATCTGTTTGAATGCCTGACTTCCTCAGGGTGAAGAACCTTTTCCTAATATCCAGCCTAAACCTACTCTAGCACAGCTTCGTGATGTTCTTTGGGTCCCTGTCACTGGTCACAGAGAATAGAGATTGTAGCTGCCCCTCCACTGCCCCTCATGAGAAAACTGCAGACCCCAATGAGGTCTGACATCAGTCTCCTCTTCTCCAGCTGAACAAGTCAAGTGCCCTCAGCCTCTCTTCCTAAGGCTTTCCGTCCAGACCGTTCAGCACACTCGTGGCCTCCTTTGGACACTCTCTAATAGCTTAATGTCCTTTTTATATTGTGTTGCCCAAAACTGCCACAATATTCAAGGTGAGGCCACACCAATGCAAAGCAGAGGAGGACCGTCCACTCCCTCAACTTGTTGGTGATGCTTTGCCTGATACCCTCCAGGACATGATTGTCCCTCCTCGCCACCAGAGCACTGCTGATTCATATTCCACTTGTTCTCAACCTGGTTCCCAGGTCCCTTCCCACAGTTGTTCTCCAGCCTCTTGTCCCCCCATCTAGACACACAACCAAGGGTGCCCCAAACAAGATGCAGAATCCTACACTCGTTTTTGTTAAACTTCATGTGTGTAGTGGGGAAAGATGCTGAAACTGAAACCATACGCCATTGAAAACTCAACAAAAATTATTTATTACCAAGAGATCGTGAACAAAACGAAAACCCAAGAGAGAGGAAGGAGGAGGAAAATAAACCCTCAGTACGACTCCTCCTCTCACCCAGATGTTGCTTACAAAGTTTTGTTGCCAACCCCAGAATGCCTGGAATTTACCCAGAGCAAAAGCTGCACTCTTGGAGTGTTGGCAGCTCACGAGAGAGCGGGCGTCCCCACAAAAGGCAATGTTGTCCTTTGATGTGAAGCTTACTTTCCCACTCCTAGTACGAGCCATCTGCTTTTTATACAATTAATTGGTGACATCTACCTGGGCAGGTGTGGCCAGCACCGCCCAGTTAGAGGCCTTCAGTCCCTCCCCCCATCTCTTCTGCACATGCATGGGTACTCTGGAATGTCCCTGCACCTGCATACTGCACCTCAGGGGGTCTTTCCTAAAAGAGTCTGGGGGCTTACTTCATAATCCTCCTCTTCACTTTCTTCTACAAATGCCCTTGAAAGGCCATCAGCCAATAGTGAGGTACCAATTAAATATAGTTTATACAAGATGCTCCTTTCAAGGATGAAAATTCTCGTTTATCAGTGTTTGTTTCCTCCTAACTTGGCAGGAAAAGAATAAACTCTCACAGGTGGCTTGGTCAACCACAGACCAAAAAATAGCAGCATCTAAGTAAGTACAAATACAATGCAGTTGGTGATTGCCCATCTCTCTGATTTGCTGAGGTCTCTCTGCAGGGCCTCTCTGCCTTTGAGGGAGTTAACAGCTCCTCCAAATTTTTTATCATCAACAAACTTCCTTTGTACCCCTTCAAGTCCCGCATCCAAGTCATTTATGAAGATGTTGAAGAGCATTAGACCTAAGATGGAACCCTGTTGAACCCCACAAGTGACCAGACGCCAGTCTGATGCAACTCCATTCATTAGTGATTTGTAAATGATGTACCACTCCAAGACAGCATTCGTAATAAAATCTATGTTTCACAAAGGCAAAAGCTCTCTCCTGTGACAAAGTTCATAAGAACATGGAAGAAGGTGACAGTACCTTGTATATCACACTTGAAGATTCATTTTCAGTTTGCTTTCTTAATACCTAAAAGGACTGTAAGTACTCACTCGTGACATACTCGGGCACAGACCCCATGCAGTATAATGGAATCATTTATTACAGTTTTTTCATGGTTTATATACCCCATTACATCAGCAGTAAATTCCTGTTAATAACTTTTCTCTGTATCTACTTTTTAGTTAAGCATTCTCTGTCCATGAAAATATAAAACAGCAGTTTACCACACACAAGGATGCATCTCACCACATCTGCATTTATCTTGCCAAGTTCCCCTTATGTTTCTCCCAGGGTCATATAATCTCAGTTCCCTATATCTCCCCCTTCTTTATTTTCTAAGGCTTTTAAAGTTAAAACTGTATGGACTTGTACTACCAAGGCTTGATGTGTTTCCTTTATCATAGATCATAAAATCCCAGTCAAGCATGGGGAACAGAGAATCATCCCCAACAGACCCAACACTATAACCAAACCACACATTAGAATTTTTTTACTCGTGGTCCTAATCCCAAAGTCCAGTCTCATCCTTTAAGGGGGCTTTATCCACCGTTCACCATGAAATAAAGCTGCATTTGTCTGTTTTGCTAACCAACATCCTAATTTATTTAATGTAACTAAAGCTTTTGCACCTACCACTCCAGGTGCTAAGAAAGAGGCAGCAATTCTTGTCCCCTGATTCCAAAATTCCTGATTCTATGTTATCTCTACATTCACCGGTGTCTCTTGTAACTATTATGCTGTTTTAGGATCATTGTTGTAGTAGGAGTGAACAAGGTTAATTTTCCTACCATACAAGGTCCTCCAATAATTTGTGCTGGTTCCAAAACCCAGGTTCGATCTCCACAAAGGAAGAAAAGACCAGACAGTAAGGTCATGTGACCTGAAAAGGATAGGGTACTATTGTCTACATGTGAACACCATAGAAACGCATTACTAAATGATCTGGTACCTGTAACATTCCACGAGGTGCTAACATTGTTCCTAAATATTATGCATCTATCGTAAAAATTCCAACTCTTGAGGGGTATTTGTACATGGCTGACCTACGTGAGACCACCACCCATCCCAGGAGTCATAAATGTCATTTCTCATAAGATTCTGGCAGGAGGATGGAGTATGCAGTGAGTCATTATGTTGCCCGTAACAAAAACACAAACCAACAGAGTGCCAGTTTATGCAGTGCTTTATTTAGGGCCCGGGAACCTGTGGACTAGCGTCCCAAGTCAGGTTCCGATTCCCTCATTTTTCGTACAGCTTTTATACTCTCACACAAACATGTTTACATGCAGTTCCCACAGCAAAACAGTTACACTCAGTTACACACACTAACTCATATTTCATACTGATAACAATTAGTAATCATCCACTCTAATCATAAATCTGCTTAAGTTGTCTTACCTTAACAATTAGTAATCATCCACTCTTAATCATCATTCTGCTTAAGTTGTCTTACCCCTAGAAACTGTTTAACAGACCCTTACCACATCCTAGGTAACATTACTACATCCTAGGTAACAAATCATTATATACATGCTTGACTAAGTGCTTTCATTATTGTTTCCATTTCTATAGCACATTCCATGTTCACGAACAAAGTTACTAACTTACTACTTCGAAGTGTTGCTAACTGGGCCTACTCTCCTACTAAGCCTTAGCCATTCTACTACCAATTGCTAAACTTTAGTTATTTTGCAACAAGTCCTCCCTTTTGAGCATTCTTCAGGCTTTGCCTGCAAGGATGCTCAAGTATAGCAATCTTCAGGCTGCAGTTTCTTGATAGGCAGGAGATGGTCCATCTTGCGGTGAGATTACTTCTTTTCTTGTTATAGCTTTCATGATGCGTCTCGTATGTTGACCTTCTTTTACAATCATTCTTAAAAGACACTTATAAACAGTTATGGCTATGACAATAATTATTACAATCAATATTCCGTACTGGAAAACAGAAGATATCCATCCTGACACATGAAGACCTAGGGAGCTGAATAATTTTTCTATCCAATTGTGTTCTGCTTCCTTTTGTAGTTCATGAACATTCTCGTCAATTTGTTCAAGTTGATTAATGTCTTTTTCAACTTCTTGAGTGACATTTGGGATGTGTACACAACAATGCTCGTTCTTTGCATGCAGGTAGCCACAAACTCCATGTTCCTTAAGTAATATCAGGTCTAATGCTGTGCGGTTTTGTATGGTTATTCTAGAGGTGGCTTGTAATTGTAAATTTAGATCTTTAAATCCTTTCTTAGTGACTGCTGCTAACCTTTCAGTTTATCCCATTAATTTAAACAACATCTCTCTGTTACGGTATGTTGAGATTGGTGCAAACAGAGATTCTAATACTCATCCAAATTTAACTCCTGCTGATGGTTCATGCTAATCTCTCAACCCCAAGTCATCAGTATCTTTACTAATTTCTCTTTTTCCTCGTGGTTGTATTTCTACTGATGTTAACTTATCTTGTTTCCAGAATGGACAGAGGGTAGGTATCCCTAGTGTGACAGGTACAACCAGACCATCTATTGGCATGTGGGTGGTCCACTGGCCATGCCCCATTACCCACACCAAATTTCCTGGACTCTTAACTGTGGTGGTACGGCAATCAATGTTTTTCATAGATCCCTTCATAGTATGATTATATCCTCGACATTCACATCCTAACTGCAAGAGTGTTTTGACTGGTATTAAACCTATTTCATCGTCTGGGGTATCACATGTGTATATTCGAGTACAATTCCAATTCTCTTTTGTACATGTTTCTGTCCTCCAATTATGATTTCCTCTATTTCCTGTAGAATACGTTTGATTCCTTTTCCCTTTCCAGTGAATACACCACTGTACTTTTCCAATATAACTATAAGTCTCTAATAGGCTGGGTCCCCAAATCGTTTGCCACTCTTCCATGGTTGTAGAGCTAGTAATATTTTGACATACTTCTTCTTGCTTTTCTTGTTTTATTTGAACTGGAACTTTAGAACATGGGTATATTACTGAATCTGTAACTAAACAAGATCCCTGTAATTTGTCAATGTTTTCGCTTGTTACCCATGTTCCAACTACTACCCATCGGAAAAATCCAGGTATCTGTTCACATTGTTTTTTGGTCATTTTGTCCTGCATCAGTCATTTCTTTCCATGTTTTGGTTACAAATCTGCAATTCCATGTAATATTTTTAAACATTTTAGGAATTTCCGGTACTGGAATTATTCCCCATGGGATTGGGTCTCCTGCAGCATGAGGCATAGGGAGACATGCAGTGATTTTTGTGACATTCTGTACTCTCCCAAAATCACGAATTAGGCCTACGACTAGGTTTTCTTGTTCCACTTCTCTATCTGGAATCTGCAGGTTACTTACTTGTCGGGTTATTCTGTCAGTCCTTACGTAGACGGCAATAATTCCAGTGTCCTACCAGTCATCTCTACTTATCCAGCAAGTATATTGGCCCTCATCTTCTCCTCTTCGTATTTCTTTGATTTTCAAAACTATTGTATCTGCCTTCTTTTCAATTTGATGTCTCTTCCCGACTTTCAAGTTCTGTCCCTTAAACCACCACCCATATTCAGAATACTGTCCTTTTAAAATTTTGCAACTTAGAATCAAATCTCTTCCTTCTTGGGCCGGGTAAACACTGTGTTCTGGTCTGACTCTTACTCCTTGATGTGGTACGGCTACTGCTGTCCTTACCCCATAATCTTTTTCTTCCCCACATGAGACCACACAAAGAAATGTGCCTTCGGTCTTTCCTACTCTGGGATTGGAAATATTCAGCCACCCTTTTCCTCCCTTACTATTTGACCACCAGCTAACTCCTTGACTTTGTGATTCCCAAGACTGATTTGCCATATTCAATTTCCACTATTTTACTTTAACTGATTTTTGACAATCATCAAATTGGAAGGTACAATTGATTTTTTAGAGAGGACCATCCCACATGTCTGATTGTTTCCTGGTGGGCATAACTCGTACTTTGGTCACTGTTTTCTGAGTCGTGTTTATTGTCCGTATTTCTATATGTCCATAATCAAAACTTTCCCAAATCCAAACTACACACATATATGTTCCTTCCATAGCTTTAGACACTTTGGGTACCTGCAGAACAGTATAACTTTTTGTTGTGTAGCATCCTAAACTGTTGTCACTCCTTCTGTCATGATTTGATCTTGATCTCTCCATCTCCACTTGATGTTAACATTTCTCAATTCAGCTCCCTGGTCATCAGAAAATAGACAGGTTAAATTCACATCAGTGTACTCCGGTACAAATAAATAAGGATCCAGGGTCTCAATTCTCACGGTGGTCTCTGCTAAACTTATCAGCCCCAGGAATACTATGATCCTCAACGGTTGGCTCGAAATACCATCTTTGTAGGTGAGAGTGGTTCTACCGACCACGAGACTGGAACTTTCTTGATTCGGGTGTAATGGATCTAATTGTCGATTCCCTCGACTTTCACCGCCGTGTAAGTGGTCATTATCACCTGGCGAGGACCGTCCCATGTTTCCTTTAATGGCTCTACCGACCAGTTTTTTACGTAGACATGATCTCTCGGAGAAATGTCGTGCACTGGATTCTCCAGGGGCAAAGGTCCATTCCACTGCAATGTTCCTCTGAGGGCTGTGAGAGTCTTATTTAAAGTTAACACATAATTAAATATTGCTTGATCACCCACTATATGAGGATCCTTTTGGTAGGTAGCTGCATGATAGGGTTTGCCATACAATATTTCGTATGGACTTACTCTTATTCTCTCCTTTGGTTTGAAACAGGGCACATATAGTATGAGTAAGCGTTTCTACATGGTTCTACAACAACTAAATTACACAAATATATGTAAAAGGTGGGGTTTCTTGTCCCTGTAAGAGTAGCAAACACTTTTTGATTTTCCTATCTAATTAAACTCCATTTGAATGGCTCATGCGGGTCTCCTGCATTTATTGGTGCTGTCAATAGTACAATAGGGATAGCAATCATGTAAACAGTGCCTAGAGAAAAACGTGTTTCTTTATTAATTCTGATTCTTTTATTAATTTGGATATTACCAGTCTTTTTATCTTCACCAGTCCTGGGGGAGTTCAGCGATCGCGGCTTTCGTGTCCCACAACCTAGGCTCTTCCATTTTTTTGGTGTTTCCTCCTCTGCCTCGCCTGTCGGCTCGGTTGCTCCGAGTCACAGGGTGTTTCATCTTCTCGGCAGCAGGAGTCCCAAGTAGGAATATGCCTCTTTTTAGTGAGACGTGTTGTATATGCGGGCCACGAGGCAGCCTTCACCATAGGCCCGTTACACGACACGGCACTAACATCCCGTCGGCACTGGACTTTTACTATATCTACTACGAAAGGAGCTCCTACATAATATAAATAACAGAAATTTTGAGGGTTTACTCCATAAGTGTCACAATTCCAATATTCGGGGGAATCCCACAGAACTCCCTTTCTTTCTAACTGTTTTAATGCCCAATCAGTGAATTCTCGCTCTGATCGATAGCACTGATCACAGACTCCTCTAGGAGGATATCCGTCTCTACAGTCCGTCCACCATTTCTCTTGGTACTTTTTACATTTAAAACAAACAAACGGATAACATTTACAACCTGGTGTATTACACCACACTCTTATATCTCGTGTATCAATCTCTTCTGGATCTGCGTGTTCCCGATATGTTATATTAAAACCTAGCTCAACATATTTTAACAAATTTTGGTGCCCCAATTCGTAATATTTTAACACATTTTCATGCCCCAAATATTCCATAAATAATATACAAACAAAGATAGAATGAATGCCACAATAAATGCCAGTAGACACTTAATTCCTAGAAGTAAAGTAGTAAAAAAATTGTTTAATGTCTCTATCATAACTCTTCTTCTTAAGACTAGCTTGGTGTCTTCTAGTAGTGTCGACTACTTGCCAGCGTGAGGGATTCACTAGTCTTTCAATGCAACTGACATGTGTCCATCTATGTTCCGCAGCTTGAATTGGTGTTTTTACATTTTCACAACCCTGTTAGAAATATGCACTCACAGTGTATTTATTTAATAAGCAACATACCAACATCTTGGTATGAGACTCATCTTTGTCAGTATACTATATAGCAGCATTAAATATAACAGCATTAAATATAGCAGCAGTAAAATCCCCATTCACTCTTCTTGCCTCTGACTCTCTTCCTCTCTCCTTCTATACACTTTCTGGGCTTCTCTCAACAACTCATCCGGTTTTCTATCTTCACTGGCTTCTAACCATATAGCGACATAAAAACCTTCCTCTGGACAAAAGGGTTTTTTATCGCTAACATACCAATTTAAAAGTTCACAGACCCAATTCTTAAAAGTACCATATATGGGCCAGTAGGTATTATTTCCTATTCTTCTACCTCCCCACACTTCAATACAATACTCAATCATTTTCTCCTTTGATTTTCTATAGGTACTGGAGTAACAACTCCAGTTCTCTAAGAGGTTCCCCAAGGGACTCTCAGGGGGAATTCTCAGCATCTTAGCCTCAAAGTCACCTTTTACTAATCTTCTTCTCAGAGGACTATTTGTAATCTCTCTCTGAGGTTCCTCTTTTTTACTACTTTTAACTTCATTCAGAGGTTCCTCTTTTAACTTCTCTAAAAAGGCTGAAAGAGATTCTCCCCTATCCCGTCCCACTGAGTGCAGCCCTGACGAGTCTAGCGTTCCTGGTATCTCACTTTGCACTCCCTCCACCAACAATTCTCGATAAATTCCCAACTTTCTACAATCTCCAGACACATTTGGATCTCACCCGGGATCTTCCCGTGGCACAAAATCATCCACTGTTCCCCCCGCCACCCGGGGCAGAGTTCGAATTCTTTCTTTCGCTCTTTCCACTATCACTCTTAATACTATTTCTTTTTCTGTTGAATCCAGAATTGTATCTAACAATACCTGTAAATCATTCCAGTCCGGATTTTGAGTTTTTCTAACCATTTTTATAATACAAGTCACCCGCTCTGGATTTTCTCTATATGACCCAGGTGACTGTTTCCAAATTAATATATCATTAGGTAAAAAAGAAACTTTCATCATGACTTTTCCTCCGTCCGCTCCAACTGCTTCCCGCAAAGGGGCCATCAGTCTAGGGGGTGAGAGCGACACGTCTGTCTCCCTTCCCCCTCCCCGTCTCCTTTCTCTACTCCTTCCCCTTTCTTTTCGCCCCTTCCGAGTCCGTTCTGCTAGCGGAGTTCTGTCAAAATCACATTCTCGCCCCCTCGTTTCTTCCTCATCTGAGGACGATTCTAAGGGGGGCATGGTGGGTGATTGCGCCCTCACACGTGAAGGGAGACTATCTCTCGGGGGTGCACTTGAAGTTATGCTGGGGGAGACCAACAAAGACACATCTTCCTCTCGTTCTGAAAACTGTACTTTCCGCTCTTGACATCTTATGCATTTATCATCCAGTTCTTTCAACATACCACATTTTTTTTGCCATTCAATCTTACGCTTTAAATAATAAAACAAGTCTAGAAACGGTATTTCATCCCACATCTCGTTTTCCCGTAAATATTGCATCAAGGGGGTTATAAATTCCGGAGTCAATGAACCATTCCTAGGCCACTGCATTCCTTCTGTCTCATATTGAGGTCATACATTATTACAATAATCAATCAATTGTTTCTTGCTTAACTCTTGTCTGAAATTTCCTTCCTTCCAATGCTTTAACAAACAACCAAGCGGAGAATCGCTAGGGATATCATTTTCTGCACAAGATAGTGCCTTAAAGGTTTTAAACGGCATCATACTGACACACACACACACACACACCCCACAGTCTAACTTCAAAATTAAATTCACAATAACACAACGATATAAACCAATTACTTATTCCAAAACCAAAACCAACTCGCCAATTCTCCCTCTGAGTGGCGAGTGCTGGTACAGGGCGGCTTTCGCTACCTCTTACGACCAGCGCCTAGGCTTTCCACGTTACCTTTGCCCAACCCAGCGGGTAACTCCCCGTCCTGTCTTACAGGCAGGCTCCCAACCAACAAACCTAAAAGAATAAAGCACCTCCGGGCTTACCTGGATGGTTGTCCGTCGGGCGCGGGGTCGGGTACGGGTCGATGTCTCCCCAGGAATCACCTGGTTGCCGGCATGGAGTGGATCAGCTTGTGAGCCGCCCCAGCTACCCCCGGAGTCCCACCTGGGTCGCCAGAAAACTGTTGCCCGTAACAAAAACACAAACCAACAGAGTGCCGGTTTATGCGGTGCTTTATTTAGGGCCCGGGAACCTGTGGACTAGCGTCCCAAGTCAGGTTCCGATTCCCTCATTTTTCGTACAGCTTTTATACTCTCACACAAACATGTTTACATGCAGTTCCCACAGCAAAACAGTTACACTCAGTAACACACACTAACTCATATTTCATACTGATAACAATTAGTAATCATCCACTCTAATCATAAATCTGCTTGTCTTACCTTAACAATTAGTAATCATCCACTCTTAATCATCATTCTGCTTAAGTTGTCTTACCCCTAGAAACTGTTTAACAGACCCTTACCACATCCTAGGTAACATTACTACATCCTAGGTAACAAATCATTATATACATGCTTGACTAAGTGCTTTCATTATTGTTTCCATTTCTATAGCACATTCCATGTTCACGAACAAAGTTACTAACTTACTACTTCGGAGTGTTGCTAACTGGGCCTACTCTCCTACTAAGCCTTAGCCATTCTACTACCAATTGCTAAACTTTAGTTATTTTGCAACAATTACAGAGAGTGAACAATTCCTGTGTCTAGAGGAACACCTACTAAGCAAGTCAAAAAAGGATTGTTAGGTGTTGCAGAGCTAGGACACATGGTATCCTGACCCCTTACATTGGTTAATTTAACCCATATGTTCTCTTTCGGTTGAGCCACCAGCCATCCTTGAGTTACTGTCACTCGCGTCAGCAGTCCCAGCAGCTTTGCAAATATCACTCAGTCTCTCATGCTGCTTCGCTCTCTGGTGTGTTGTTGTTGCTGTTGTCTGTGTCAGCATTGTTGTCGTTGTTGACTGAGGTATCAAGTGGCTGGACAAAAGGAGCAGGGATCCAACTCAGTCCCTGACCTGTGGAGACACAAGCATATCCTTTCCCCCACATTATTAATTCCACTGGAGAACTCCATTGTCCTGTTTCAGAGTCCTTGTATCTCACATAAGATGTAGTTCGCCATGGGGGGCTACGAAAATGTCAAGAAACAGAAGTGTCATTATCAATGTGATTCAAAAAATTTAAAACATACATTGCTTTCCATAACTGTTCTTGTGGAGTGATACCCGGGGAAGTCCCCTGTTTTTGTTTATGTAACATGTCTTTCAAGGTGCGGTGAGCAAGTTCAACAGTTACTTGAGCAGTAGGAGAATGTCGAATGCCAGTAACATGGCGAATTCCCCAATCTTGTCAAGAAATCTGAGTACGTTGAGCCATATAGGCAGGGCCATTATCTGTTTTAATTTCGACTGGCACACCGATTACTGCAAAACAAGCTAACCAATGACAGCAAACATCATGGCTTTTCTCTCTGGTATGAGCAGTGGCAAAAAGCATAGGTGAACAGGTATCAACAGACACATGAATATATCTTAGTTTGCCAAAGGAGGGATAATAAGTAATATCAGTTTGCCAGATGTCACAGGGCTGTAAACCCTGAGGGTTCATGCCATGTGGCAAAGGCAAAAGACTTACATCCTGGCAATCAGGGTAACTGTGAATAATGTTTTGAGCCTGTTCTTGCATAAAACCATAGGACCTTTGCAAAGCTTTTGCATTTTGATGGAAAAAACCATGTGAAAGTCTGGCCTGTTGATAAGCATTAGGGATTTTTGTCACTGCAGCAAGGGAGTCTGCTACTTGATTTCTCTGTACAATTGGGCCTGGCAATATTGAATGTGACCGAATATGTAAAACAAAATATTCATGGTGAGAGAGTTCTAATAAAAATAATAGCTGCCTAAGAAATGAAAACAATTGCTGATTAGAAACCCTTTTGAGAAATGCTCTCTCTAAGCGTTGAATAATACCCGTGACATAAAGTGAGTCAGCAACAACATTCAAAGAACACTGTGAAAAAAGAGTAAAGGCACGAACAGCAGCTGCCAGTTCCACTATCTGTCCAGAGCCTGTAACAAAAGTAACATCTGAGTTCCATTTATCACTGTCTGTTTTCCATTCTACCACAGCTTTTCCCGTTTCCCCTGACTCATCTATAAAAAAAGTTAAGGTATTTGGGGTAGGGGTTAGAGAAAGGTAGGTCTTTAACTGCAAAGGCAAGGCTGAGAGCAAATGTAACAGCTTGTGATGAGTAAGAGAAAATTTTATCCCTCCAGTAAATTCTGCTAATGCAATCTGCAATGGCATGTGCTGTTGAAGCCAAAAAGCAAAATCTTGTTTTGCAAGTGGTATATAAATTACTGCAGGATCACATGCCATTAATTTTTGCAAACGATGTCTGTCTCACTATATAAGCATAGTCAACATTTCAATACCTGTGCTTACTGTTTTAGGAAAGGCAGGAGGCAGAAAAACCTACTCCAGAACCTGTAAGGGGTCTGCATAGATACATCCCACTGGCATAAGAGGGAATAAGGTTGAAAGGTATTATAAATTAAAATTAAAAATCTAATAATTCCAACACTATGCGACTGCTCTATAGATCCTGAGTAGCCTGAAGCACAAAAGACAAAGCCTGTTTTGCTTCATTAGTTAATGAATGAGGTGAAGGCAAGTCAGGATCGCCCTTTAACAATTCAAACAATGGGGCCAATTGTGTAGATATGGCTAATTACAGTCTCACTCAACTGATGGTGCCTTACAGTTTCTGCAGGTCATTAAGTGTTTGTATGTTTAGGTCTAGATGAAGTGACTGTGGAAAACAGTTGTTTAGGTTACCTTCCACCCCAGATACTTCCACGGAGAATGTTTTTGAACTTGTCCTAAGCGACACACAGTCCTGCTTGCTCAAATGCTCTCTGTAGAACAGCAAGTACTCGTTGTAACAGCTCATCTGTCGGCGATGTGATAAGAATGTTGTCCATGTAATGATACAGTAAAACCTGTGGGAAAGAAACTCAAACTGGTATAAGAACTTTTGCAACAATCCTTTGACACATTACAGGACTGTTCATCATTCTCTGGGGTAAAACAGTCCAATGATAATGTTCTGCAGGTTCCTGATTATTAACTACCGGCACTGTGAAGGAGAAACGCGATGCATCCTCTGGATGCAATGGAATGGTAAAAAACCAGTTTTAATAGAAATAACTATCAGTGGCCAGGAGTCGGGTAACATAGCAGGCGAAGGAATATCACGCTAAAGGGCTCCCATCCATTCTAGCACAGAGGTAATTGCTCACAAATCATGAAACGGTCTCCATTTACCATTCTTCTTAGGAATAACAAACACAGGTTTATTCCACGGACCTGCCTGTAACTGTTCATGCACTACTTTTTGGAGTTTTTGCAGCCGCTCCTGTTTCAGGGACCACTGTTCTACCCACAGTGGCACATTTGTTTTCCAGGTGAGTTTTAGATAGGGCTGCATCACAGTGGCCCCAAGGATAAATTTGTCTGGATAGAAACACACCATTGACTCCATAAATCTCTCCCCCACAATATACAAGGAGCGCTCATCACATAGAGTGTAATTTGACCCTTTTGTCCTCCTGGTTCTGTAACTTCAAGGGGCTGTGCACTTTCTTTAGGGAGCTGGGTCCCACCGATACCCAGGACCTTCAGCAATAGGAGTCTTTAAAGGCCAATTTGTGGGCCAATCAGTGTTCAATATGATAGTAAGCAGTGTCCACCAAACCTGTAAATGGCCACCCTTTAATGTAACAAATCAGCATCAGCTGACTGCGAGACTTGGCGAGTCTGCGCTGCGGCGGGGCCTCCACGGCTGCCACCATGGTCATCAACTCCCACTTCCTGGTACCAGGCAGTGCTGCTGCCAGGAAGTGGCCCAGCTGCTGCGCACCCACCTGCAGCCGGGCGTGAGCTCTGGTTGTTCCAGAGGCTGCAGCGGTGCCAGTGACAGTGGCGGAGGAGGAGAGTGGGGGCCCCGGGAGCAGCGACTTTCGCAGGGTGCTGCCATGGCGGGAGACGCGTTTGCTCCCAGCAGCACCAGGAACAGCATGTTCCTCAGTGCTGACAGCACTAGCACCACGACCAGGTTGCCACCCCCGACCCACTGGGCTCACACAGCCCCGGTGGCGAAGTGCGCCCATGCAGCGCCCCGGTGGCTGCCACTGCAGCTGGCAGCAGCGAGGAGGAGGTGGTGGTGGAAGTGGTTGCACAGGGCGGCGGCGGAGCAGGGCTGAGCGCTGTGCTCACGGGCAGACAAGAGGGCGAGATGGCGGCAGGAGTGAAACCGGTCCTTCTTCCTCCTGTCCTTCTCCCTTCTCCTGTCCTTCTTCCTTCCTACACTGCTCAAGGGTCCCACAATATTGTGAAGAATCACTGCTTTTCTCGCTTCCCACCTTGGGGTACGTGGTTTTTGCCCAAGACACGGAATTCGCGGGCAAGGGTTCTTAGTGGCGGATTTGGGGTGAGGGTTTTAGTGGTGGATTTGTGGGCGCAGTAGAAGCGGTGACATGGAGCAAGGGGTTTAGCAGGGCTGTTCCTGAGGTGTGCATTGCACTTTGTAGTGAGTTATTGTTAGCAGGAGGCGGATATAAATCCTGCTTCTTTTCAGATTGACCCAGAGTGGGTCGAGAGGATCATCGGGGTTTGAGGCTTGGGTTGTAAGCAGGGGTTGTTTCTCTTTAGGATCATTCTTGGCGAGAGGTACACTTGCCAAAGAAGGTAAATCAGTTACATTTGCAGCTTGCAGGTGGCTTAATGCTGAAAACACCTGTTGCCACGCTGAAAGTAAGCTTAAAACTTTTTCATTTGGCGTTCACCCCAGTTCTTCCCCAATTCACTTCAATACGGAAACATTCAAGGTTTCCTCTCGGGGAAAGCCAGAGTAACTGTCTGTAATGGTTTGAACCAGGTTTTCCCCCAGAGGTTAAAAAAAAGTGGTAGCCCCCAAGGGGTGGTGGCACTTGAGCTTTGAACCAATCTGCGCTCTTGTGAAATATAAACATACCACAACCAGACCGGAAGAGAAGCGTTGTAGTTTTGAGGTTGATAGAAGAGGTAGCCATGTTGTAAGACCACGAGGAAGAGGGCTCGGAGCCCCTTGGGGTCTCTGGGGCCCCCCCAGCCCCAGTTGGGGGCTACAGAAACTTGGAACAGTGTTAAGCTGGACTATGTGTTTGTAGCTGTGAGCTGGGGGATGTTTTTCCACTGTGAGTGAGCAGACACAGAGCAGAAGTGGCAGCAGCGTCCAGAGGTTATGGCTAAGAGCCAAGAGATAACTGAAGGAACAGTAAACAGCATGCAACCAAGGAAGACTCAGAGTTGCTCGAGCCGAGATAGAGAGTCGGTAGCAGAGAGACAGAGTTTTTGGAGTAAGAACTGAACCAGACTCCCCAAAAACCCTTGGAGACCCTTCCTAGAGAAAGGAGGAGTAGATGGACTCCTATTTGAGAGGAGTCTTGGAGTACAGCAGTACCGGAGAGAGAGGAGCTAAGAAGCTCAAAGACGTCCCGGAGCTGGACCGGGATGGTCAGATGGAATGCAGAGGGGGGTGATCTTGCTCCCACCCCTGCCGCTGCTGCCACGTTGGCAGTTGAGACAGAGCACAGGAGCTCTGGTGGAACTCTTGAGGCAAGGACTTTCAACTGGAAGCTGCCCAAGATGTTCTGACTCAGGGGTGAATCCCCTGAGGAAGGGACTTTCACGAAGATGCCCCTGCATTTCATGATATACCTGGGGTGAAGCGAGTCTTGTCCCTGCTGGCAGTCCACAGGTGAGGCCTTCGCTTGGAGTCGAAGGAGAGCCGAGGGGCTTGGAGACTCCCTTGTGTGTATTGAAAAGAGATCCAGCTACAACAATCCAGTTGCAACTGCTGCATGGAAGACAGAAGAGGAGCTGCTGCCCTAAATGTGGAAGGGATCTGTCCTTCTTCCCTCCTGGACTTTTATTTGGAGGGGAGAAGAGATCTGATCCATTGTAAATACTTATGTCATGGTAGAGGTAGTTGAGCTCGTGTGTAATGTATTATGATATTTATTTGTACAGTCATTGTAATATATTCCCTTTCCCCCACTTTTGAGTCTGGTGTGTTTTGTCTGGAAAGAATCATCCCATATCAAATTGAGATGTGGGAGGGGGGCTAGGACTAGAGAATTAGATTTTGGGGAATCTCAAACCATGACACTGTCTGTTACCCAAACTAACAGTGTTGCTAACAATAACTGGCATACATTACTGCCGTATATCTTTAGTATCTTTGTGAGTATCTCCATCCGATTTTTTTGTTCTCATGTTAGTGATTGTCCCATGGTTCCCAGCTGCTCACCTGTTGTCCTGCAGAGGTGATGGATACAGGTAGTCAAATCCTGACCCAGGTCTCTTTCCTTGGTTGAGTTGGGCTATGTCACTGGAGTTCCAGCTATATTTTCTGGATTAACTTTGCAAACCCCATGTTCAGGACGCCATTCGTGACATACTCGGACACGGACCCCACGTGGTACAATGGAATCATTTATTACCGTTTTTTCACAGTTTATATACCCCATTACATCAGCAGTAAATTTCTCTTAGTAACTTTTCTCTATATCTACTTTTTAGTTAAGTGTTCTCTGTTGATATGGTTTGAAGCTGGTTCCCTGCCACGTCTCCAAACCTTACCACAAGAAGTTACCCCCCTCCCCAAAATCTCAGGGAGAACAGGGAGAAAAACAACCAAGAAAACCGAAACGAGAGAGAGACAGCTAAAGCAAAATATATAAATATATTTACACTTATGTTACAGTTATATACAATTTCACAAGGGAAAGGGAAGGTGGAAGGGAGAAGGAACAAAACCAAAATAAAATATATATATATATCCTGATTAGTAGCCCAATATCTATCCACTAAAAGAGTTAGCAAAGAAATATCTCACTACTCTCCTTGGGACAACCGAGAGTCGCTCCGGAACGATCGCCGGCAACCTCCACCTCCCAAGGTCGACAAGGCCTTACCAGGCCTCACTCCCCAACACGGCAGACTCAACAGCAGGGAACCTGCACCTCCAAGCCACCGGAAGGAAAAAAAAGCAAAGGTCTTCCCTCCTTTCTTCTTATAGTCTGGGTAAATCTGGGCCCTTCCTCGGCTACAAACAGGTCACCAAGGAAGGCCTAGACCAAACTACCACATCTGTCTATGAAAATATAACACTACAGCAGTTTCCCACACATAAGGATACATCTCACCACTTCTGCATTTATCTTGCCAAGTTCCCCTTAGTTTCTCCCAAGGTCATATAATCTCAGTTCCCTACAGTCAGTGTCACCACAAGCAATGGAAAAATCAGAGGGTTTTCAAAGACACACAGGTACAACATTCCTTACAGGGCACTATTAAAACTTGAGTAATAAGCTCCAGGAAGATGACAAGTTCAAAGGTATAAAGATGGCAGTTTTAGACACAGTCATTATTCAAATAGCTTTCTGCCACTGAAAGAAGTTTATTAGAACTTTCAGTGTGATCATAACAATATGAAAATTGGACTGTTCAAATGAGGATATATGGTGATGATGCATGGTAGGAGTCACCAACTAGAAACTGGAAGTAGGGAAGAAAAAATTATACAATTACTGTGGTCAGGAATTCTGAAGGCCTTGGTTTAATAGACTGAGCAAGATGTACTACATTAAAGAAACCCTCTTGAATAGAGTTGCTAATAGTAACAATGCACCTCTCTTAAGTACTGAACTATGCAATATAGGACATCAAAAACAAGTTACTATAGAAAAAGAGTCACAAAAAGACATGAAAAATAGATGAGTCTTATAGTCTTGCTGACCATATTTTGTTAATACATTCTGCGAACATTCAAATTTATGAAAACTACCAGATTAATGTTTCTAAATGGTCACTGTTTCACCTGTTATGCTGTTCAGAGTTGTTTAAAAACAGTAAGTGATGATACATTTGAGAAAAACTGACAAAGTTAACCAGAACCACAATGACAGATCACTGGGTTCTGTTTATTTATTTAAAAAAAAAAAAAAAGTGTTTTAATCTTCTATATGGAAAAAAAGCAGATCTCTTCTACAAAGCAAGTCCACTTTCACATTACTAAGAGTGAAGATCTGTTGTGTGAGAAAGCATGTTTAACATCCTTCAGATTTTAATGGAGATTAAACCCATGCAGTTGCACCCATCCAGGGACTATCAGATCATCTCCTGCCACTAGTCAGATACCTTAACAAAATTATTGTCATAAAGTGCCAAGTAATCTTCCCTTTAGAACAGCCTCAAAATCGCCTCTGATTCTTCCTCCCTGTGTTAGCATGTGACCTCACACGCAAGACAACCCTGACTACCAGTGTCATACTCTACATGAGCAGGACTCACTGAACAAAAGCTGCCATGAGGCTACATGCTGAACTGGACAGGTACTTAACTGCAGACAAAATTAAGACACCCCATAGCCAGGTAACTGTAACAACAAATTAAAATGAACTGCAAAAATCCAGGGGGAGTTGCAAAACAGAGACTGTATCAATTACAAATACAGTTTATATCTTGCAGAAACAGTCACTTTACAAACAAGAACAAATCTCTAAAGGGGGAAAAGGCATGCTGGAGTACTACCAAGTCACCTCAAAAGAACAACCAGATTTTAAGTTACAGTGAGAAAAATGCAGACACCTCTCACCAGTAACTCTGCCATAATGGCCATTTCTGCTGAATCCTTGCTTCACCACCTATGTTACTTTGCAGTTGGCCATTTTCAACCTATATATGTGTGTCAACACATGGGTAAAGCAAAACAAGGGGAACTTTACAGCATCCAAATTCACTCCTGTTCAGATCACTTCATAGCCCCAAACAACAGGGATGCCAAAATGGGTTATCTATCCCCCAACAGGAGAGTTCACCTTCATGGTAGATGAACAATCGCACAGAAACTTTCAGCTTCCCAGAGGATGAAAAGCAACACACTTAAGGGTATCTACTCTATCCTTGCCAGGGTCCAACAGACATACCATTTCCCTGTCACTGGCAGTAAAATCAAGGTTACAGGTTGAGAATTACCATAGGCACCTGCTCTATGTCCACAGAGCACAAGGGTTCAAGCACAACAAACCTCTCTGGCAAGCTTAGCATCCACCTGGATTCACTACAGTGAGGGAGGTACTTGAATAATCTACCTGTATTCCTCTTGCAGTAACTCAGTGAACAGCTATTCATGATAACTGGAAGTGACAATGACAGTTGAATAATAAATAACAGGTACCTTTCCCTAAGAAGAAAGTGATTTGAATAAAGCTGGCACTGCACTTCTAACTGCTGTGTCTAAACACAGAAAGATATTGAGAGTTTTGAATCACCATGCCATAAAAAAAAAAAAAATCCTATGTAACAGGAAAGTATTCATTTCAGTCTAACTTTTTAAGCTGGAAAAACAGAGGCTATAGCATTATATATAGTTCCACCCACCAGTAAGAGCAGGGTTTTTTCTGGACATATACTAGTTTCAGTCTTCAGTGGCTTTACACAATTAAGCAGGGCCTGTACCCTCTTGATGTTGAGATCCCAGCAGTGAATCTCCTCAGGTATCATAGCACCCTTATCTATTGCATCTTGGGGCTGAATCCGAAGGAAGTAATAATAATAAGCAACATCTTAAGCTTCAATCAGCAGTACATTCCAAGATTGCAGGATCTGAAATGGAAATGATCAAGAGACCATTAGAAACATTAAAGATTTACCAGACGTATATTCATCCTGGTTTGGCGCAGGGGGGGAGGGAAGCAGAGAGGGAATTATAGACGCATTAATTCCTAAGAAATAGAGAATGAAATACAGTTACCATATTTATCCTTTCACAGAATAGTTACATGTCTTATTAAAAGTATACTTACTATCCAGCCTTTAATGTTTCATGTGGGCAAAAAATATTAAGAATAGATATTCTCCATTCAGCTCTAATGACTGTTATTTACCTCAGTAATTCTGCTTGCAGGATGGAAAGTTACTCCAGAGTTGCCTCACTACAAACTAACCTTCAGAAGACTTTCCATTCTACTTGGACTAGCCGTACACTAACCTCCAAGGGAAAAAGCCTCCCAAGATTCTTTTGCTGCCCACACTAACATAGCATCAGGAATGAGCAAAGTGATCTTGTGATACAGACTTCCCTATTTGTACTCTCCAAAGCAAAAAGAGAATCTGAACCTATTCCTCTTCAAAGGGCATTTCTAACACTTATTGCTGCAAAGACATAAAAACAATCTTTATCCATAAATCTATCCAACAAGCATCTACACATGTGTGCAACCAACTCCAAGAACTTTCTTGGGATTCCTTTAATTTCCATAGTCATCTATGAACAGTGTCATAAAGGTTAAACCCTAACTTTTCAGCTGAAATTGTACCTAGAAGCTTCAATTTTCAGTCTGCAGACTTTGGGAATGTATTGTTGTCACAGTCACATCATGTTATTTCCATCAAAACAGCTGGAGGTTTCCTGTGTAGGAAGCAATTACTGTGAAAAGTGTCAATGTGTCATTCTCTACAAGTCACATGTTTAACTTCACATTATAACATTTGACAAGAAACCAGCTCTAAGCCTCCACCAAGAAAAAGGAAAATAGAGAGAGAGCACACGTGCAAGACACAAGAGAAAAGATCAGTTTACCCAATGCTATGCAAGCAGATTTTGACAATGCTGACTGATGCCAGAGTTGTGGTACACCTCTAGAGTTTAATTGCTTTAGTGGAAGGCAGGTTTAGGTCTTCATTAACAGTTTGCCTTGACCCAACAATGCACATACAAAAGGCGTAAGTCTAAAACAGCATGATCAGTAATTACCTGTTCAATGGGTTTTGCAAGTATTTTAGGAGGCTATAGTCACATTTCATGTCAGGATTGAGAGAAAATGTCCTGCCTGCAAATGCACAACAAAGAAACCGAGTTACTGTGACACCTTTCTGGCCTAAACAATTCAATTTAGTGTTAGATACAAAGGACCACTCACGTGCCTGAAGCTTCCTGGCCTAGTGACTTCCCAGCGTATGTCCACACAGAGGAACAAAGGTGTGGTACTCAAGAAGACATATCTCTCAGTATACAATACATCTACTAGCTTCACCCCTGTAATCTGACCAGTTACACTAGAAAACAATAAAGTACAAGCCTAGATAGTAGTAAGCCAGCAACCTGGCTAAACATTCCCTAAAACAAGCAGAAGTGCCTTCCTCTACATCCTCCCCACATTTGATGGCCAGTAGGCACATTCTGCTCTCTCCAGAGCACTCTGCAGTCTGACCCTCCTGTGAAGGCACAGATATACCCTTGATGTCTTTCCTCCAGAGAGAGTAAGCCAGTCTGCTCCACGTGACCAGGGGAGCCTTGGCTCATGCCAAAGTCAGTACACCCCAAGGAACAGTTCCTTGTTTGCAGTCCCAAGTTGTTGACTCAGACCACCCACACAGGGTCTTGTTCTCCCATTTCACTTGGCACCTCAAGGGCCATGCTATTAATTTTGAAGCTAATAATTTGTGAAAGTGTTTGGAGGGGAAGCAAAAAAGCAGGTGAGAGGACTTCACCAAAAAGAACTTCAATACTCTTAAGCTGGAGTCAAGACAAGGAAGTGATACAAAACATATGAGATCCCAAATTCCAATTCCGCTTAGAGCAGGAGTCTCTGGTTCATACATTCTATTCTCCAGTTACTCATGGTATATTAAATTAATGGAAACTGTGAGCTTTAGCATATGTTTAATAGCTACACTGTGCTTTTTTGAGCAATTATATGATTTTCTTGTGTATACAAAAACACACATATGGATGCATTTATGTATATAAAAAATACCCATGCAGGCTTCGATATTACTCAGCAGTACATATTGTCCATGTTCAAACAGAGCTTTAAGCTGTGTTAAGCAATGCAGAAGTAAGCTGGTAAAAAGTGTCACAGTTTCTCAGAACCTAGTAAAACCTTAAAAAAAAAAAAAAAAAAGAGTAAAAAACCAGTTAGGAGAAAGATGTTCTTCCGTGATCAGCCAGAGTCTGATAAGCCTCTGGTCCTCCCACAGTATGGTCAAAGCATCATCCCCTTACAAAGACTGCTCTCACTCTGACACAGCTGTAAAGGCTGTGGGACACAGCAGGACAAGAGGAAATTTTTCATCTGTTTTTCCATTGACCCCAACTAGACAAGGTAGGTTTGGCTAAACCTTGGTGATAACACCCAAGGCAAGAAACAGAGGATCTAATTGTCTGCCAGTCAGAAGGATGAAGACAACATCTTCTGTCCCACCCCACACACACACACACACATCAGAGAAAAATAGGAATTGGGGTCCAAGGGGGGATAAAGTAATCTCTAAAGAAACAAAAGTCTCAGCTTTGCATTCTGCAGCTCTAACTTCATCTCTGTTTAACTCCAGGAGAGTGAATGCAAAATAATAGAGTATTGCTTCCACCATGTGCTACAAGAGATCTCTGCAATCAAGGGGTTTCCTTTTGCCTTATTTTTTAAATCACAAAACCAGAACTGCTGTTTGTATTGGTACATTCAGGATAGAGGATGAGGAGGAGGCCTCCATCTCTGCCTCTTCTGAAGAAGAGTTTTTCACAAGAACACTCCCAAAGAAAGGATATCTGAACACAATATTAATGTATTTTAACTGGACCATTTGTCTCATTGATATTTTTTTAATTTTGCCTGCTCCATTTTGTCCCTTGTTTCTGAGACAAATTTTAACTAAAAATTTAAAAAATACATGAATATTTGTTCTCCCATAGCAGCTGAGTATTAATACCAAAATTATACCTTCTTCCAAACATGTAAAAATATTTTCACATATTTTAAATCCTAAACAAGTGCTATTCCACAGATAGGAAGGCTACCAGTGAACCAGAAAATAAGGGAAACTTTCTCAGTGAGAGGCAGACCTTCACTTCTGAACCACACTAGAGGCTGGCAACAAGAGAGTCTCAAGATTTTCTGGATTCCAAATACCTATTGGAAAGCATCTAAAAAAACCAGCTTTATGGCTATCCACTATGGTTCTTGAAATAAGAAATCTTCCCCTGTCAGAAAAGAAATTCTGAAGGGTCCTCTGCCCATTGTGACAGGAAGCTTCACAGAATTAGCAGTCTCCTTATGTAAAATTTGGTTTGTCTTATCTGATCAAAAGATTGGCTCTAGTCAGGTGTCTTTCTTATCCAAAGAAGATCCTGAGCTCCTCTGCTACTTCTGTTTTCATAATACTATAAAAAAAAAAACAACTCTAAATGTAGAAACTATTAGAGAAAAAATTGTTTGATGTTTATCTTCTCTCCATTCCTCCTCTTTGTTCTGTACTAGACATTGTCATGCAGCAAGACATCATGTATATAAACAAAAATCTGTACAAACCAGTAGTTAACTTCAATTTTATTACTTCTGTCATTTTACCTAGTCTGGTAACTCACCATTATTTTTCCTACTCCTATCCACCACCTCTATTCCCTTCCCACCCCCACATCGTTGTCTTTTTTCCTCCTCTATACGCTTATTCTATACTTGAGAAAAACAGCATTTTAGCAAGCAAATTCAGGCAAAATGAACTGGTGTATACTGACCAGGATGATTCTCATTCTAATCCCTACTTTATCTTTTTTAATTATGCAGGATGAAAAAACTCCACTCTGAATCAGTGAGAACAGAAACTAAATATGAAGCATCCCACACCCCCAGTCTGTCATGCTGTGGCGACAAACTACACCCTAAGGGGCACAAATGTGCATACATCTCCCCAGTAAAAATCAATTTTCGCAAAGACTTCTCCAAAGGAGCATGAAAAATGTGAAGATCCATTTTGCTCCAGCAAGACACTGCCTCAAAAGACCAAAGGCTGTTAAAATGTTTCCAGTGATAGAAAACTTCCAATACTTTTTAACAAATTTAATTCCTTTTTATTGCAATTGGAACTAGCAATTGGTTAAGGTTAGAGTTCAGGCAAGTGAGCTGTGCAAAGTGCATGCCCAGCTGTCCTGCCTTCCCCTCCTCAGGACGAAGCTGTAGCTCAGCTGTAGAGCCAGGTAGCCATTCTGCCCTCCCTTCGACTAAAGGCAGCCACCAGCATGACACTTCCACAGCATGCCCACCAACAGAGATCCCACTGCTGTCTCCAGCCCAGAAGTAGCTCTGATAGAGCCCACAGACAGCCTTTGTGACTGGAGAAGAACACAGCATTACTGTTCATGTCCATCCTCTAGTGCTGTGACAGCCATATGTGCTGTGACAGCCACTCACGATGAGAGCTTGGCTCTCCCTCTGGAGCTGTCAGCACTCATTGTTTTAGCTCTGGAGGTCCCCAGTTCAGACCTGGAGCATAAGCCAAAACTGTGGCTGCAACACAGACATTGTGGAAATACCAGCAGTCAGTGGTCCGAAAAGCTAATGCTTAGCTCAGGCATACCCAGGAAAGACATAGTAGATGGACCTCTCCAACAAAAAAGTGAAACTTTTAAAGGAAGGAATTACAATATTATCCTTACCTCCTGCAGTGGAGCAACTCTGACAAAGCAGTGACACCTCTGACACGGCAGCCTCCCAGCTGACACAATTTTGCTGTATTAAAAGCTCCACCTAATCTTTCTCATTATAGACTTCAGTTTTATAATGTAACTACGTAGGTCCTAGTCAGACAGGTCACACTCAGCTTAAATAAAACATTTGCCTCCTAAACCAGGAGAGGAACAATGAATATTATTTTGGTTATGGATTAAGTGTGCTAATAGAATACTTCATCTAATCCTGTTTTTTAAGTAGCATGGCTACTTACAATCTCAACATGAACTGTGTAAAGAGAGCAGTTTCATACAGTGCCAGGCTCCTCCAGGTTTGATGCAAAGGCCACAGATGCTGTGGTTAACATCCATCACTGATGATCTGATTAAGCCTGCACTGAGTGGTACTGGAACATACTATGAATTAATAATCATCAGAAGGAGGAAGGGTTGAAGGTGGTTAGAATTTAAATTTGTCGTGTTTATACAAATAAATCAGACATAAACTAATACATCAAAATTTAGTGCTTAAAAATTGATTTGCTTCTGTAGAAAAGAAATCAAATTCTTCATACAAAACAGTAAGCTCTAACATAGATAATGCAGATTTTCACTGCAAGAAAGACAACTTCTGCTTTCCAGTTTCAGTTATTGTCATAAATTCATAAAAAACTCCTTTAATACAATCCTTAACTCCTGTTGAGTGGTATCATAGGGTACAGGAGCACACAGAGTATCAGTTGATGTTACTGAGTACAAACAAGCAACTCAAGTCTGCATAGCCTTTCTTTGTATAAAATGTCCCCAAATGACATGGGTCACACTTTGATCCCTGTAACTGTATGTATGACTCAAATAATTTCTGTCACGAGAAATGGTGAAAAATTGTCCATCCCAAAGCATGCAGACAGAAAGATGAATAAACTGTAATGACTTAAGTGATACCAGTTGACAGAAATTACAGGGTAGTCAGATCAGCTCCTGACAGGCTGGATTCCCTTGAATTTCAGCCAGCAATGCAGAGTTAAAGCCACTCTCAGACCTTCAGTAAGGCCATTTAGTGTGAGGATAGGGCTTAGCCCTAGACACTGGAAATCCTCCTATCAGAAGCAAAGAACTGAATCCAGAATTTCCAGCAGAAATGCATTGAATGAAGAGGCCACCATGCTTCTATAGCAAATCTACTTCCTCACATCAAACTGAAAATTAAGAAACTATGGTTTTCTGGACCATGGTCTTGCATATTGGAGTTCAGGGAGAGGATCCACAAAATTCCCAGTAATTTGTACTTACCAGACTGTCAGTCTCTACAAAGAATAAAATACATGACTGAAGCTGGCCAGGGCACCTGAGGAGGCTACACTTCTAACATTATTTCATCAGCTGCTATAAAATCCAATAGTTTTCCAGTCTGCTCCATCTCCAGCAGATAAAGGAACTCCTAAACTCTGGGATATAGGAGAACCCCAAAAGCTTATCCAAACACCAACTGGTTTTAAAGCTCTGATTCCTGGCAGTCTGGGACTGGCTTAGCTCAGCTTTGATGTTCAAGTGCTAAAGTCAACCTGCACTAAATATTGCAGCACTGCCTGGAAACCCTGGAGCAGAGCAGGTACCGGGGTCAGGGTAGGCCCAGGCACACAGCAACTCTGCTAAAGCCATTACAGTGGGATGCAGCACACACACACTGACAAGCTCTGCTGTCTTCCCTGGGCCCAGGGCAGGTACCACCACAAATAGCTCTGCACTGGCCATGCTTGTTGAGAATAATGCAATCATGAGAGGGCTTTTTAGGCAAAGATTTTTAAGGTATTTCTATACCCCATCTTCTCTCATCAGAGCAAAAAGACCCAGCTGCAGACAGGTAACAACAAGAAATTATTTACTGTTTCCATATTTGGCCTAAGTTAACAGCAAACACACAAACACAGCAGGATCATGCACTTAGGTGCCATGCTTCCATGGGCAACCTCTTCATTTCATAACTGATTTTTGTCCCACTGACCTCATCTAAACACACAGAAGAAGCCAGCATGAGAGCTACAGCCTCAGTGGAATCTTCTGGCCCTTCACCGAGGCTATCAAACAATCAGCTAGAAGAGGATAGAACCTGCAAATAAAATACATTCCAGAAGGAGAAAAATAAATAGAACACAGTCTGGCTTCTTGCAGCACCAGCATGTTTTTGTTTCAGTCAAAGGTTAAAAGCCTCACCTCAAAAGCTATTTTCATCTTTCAGAAAATACATTTAAAAAAAAATAATAAACCCTATATTGTCCAACCCTTCACTTCACAACCCCCTCACCCCACACCCCCATGGACTTAAACTCCTGTTCCCAACCCCACACACTGTCCCACAGCCTGTCTTCCTTTAAACCTCACACCCATGGTACTTGCCAGGCAGCTGTCAGTCCTTCCACTGGGGTGATAATCCCAGCAACATCCAACCTGGCTAAAGCTGTTCCTGAACATAAGCTGCAAATTGCTACTGAAGTACCAGGGCACTAATTCTTCCCAGTTTTGATTCCTGTAACAAGCACAACTGCTTCACATGAAGATCCCATCCCTACCCAACCTGCATTACTCATGGTCACAGATGGCATCCACAAACTATAGCTAAAGGACTTCCATTTCTGACCTACCATAAAGGCATAAATATATATAAAATATATACAGCAGCAGAATTTCACTTAAGCTTTTCCTCTAGATGGAACTATCTGAAGAGCAAAGTTATTTTACCAGCTCTGTCCCTCCAGCAACAGGAATAGACAGGACTTGTCACTGTTCTGTACTTCAGTCTCTCCATCAGTAAAATAAGGGGGAAATTACTGCATCTATTTTTTAAGATTTAAGACCTACCTAGGAATAAATGTTATTTGTAAAAGTTCTGTGTCACTACTGTTCTGCCTCTTAAGTTCACCTCCATAAGCCTTTCCTCAGCACCTCAGGTAGTCACCTTGAATTACTGAGTCTCCTGTAATCAGACTCTGGAATTCAGCACCGGATGCCACATGTCTATGAACCATCTTGTTTGCCCATGTATAAATGGTTGTTGTTGAGTTCCTTTGGTGTTTACACACTGGGGGCAGAACATTATAAATACCGTAAATATTAATGTAGTTGGTGACAGTTACATGTTTAGAGTCATATGTTTGAAAGCAATTGACACACAAATCCCAGCAAACAGGATTGCATAGAAACAGAGCAGGAACAGAATGCAAAAAGCATTGGTCAAAGAAGCAGTCTACCATTATGGCACCATTAAGGCAAAGCTTCCTAAGCAGAATTATCTTGTCAATGCAGGGACAGAAAGAGAAGATTGCATATAACCTGCATGTTTACAGAAGTACTTCAGTTTTTCCCAGATGCTGGGCAGAGCTAAGTAATTATCTAAATCTTGCATACCTTCAAGGATGCCCTGCTAGTTCAGACTTTTAAGGATTTTGTATCTTCAAGTGAATTTCCTAATTTATTATTAATCATGCATAAGATCTTCTATAAAAACGAACAAGCCTTTGTGTTAGCTTGTTGTCCAAACACAGATTTGTTAACATTTATCCCTGTTTCAGCAAGCATACAATGACAGCGTGCATATTTGAGATCTCATATACAATTCTGTCATGTTACAGGACCTGATGTCCATACAGTTTGTTTTAAAAACTTTATTTTTATTCCTACTACTTCCTAGAATACTTCCACAGAAGAGCTTTTGTATACGCTTATCACTTTTAAAAATGCATGACTTCATCAGAAGCACTTCTCAGTTCTGCTCTGTAGAAGCATGACCCAAAACTAGTTACAAATCAGTGAGACCTCCCCATTAGGTAGTCTGGGCCTTGAAAAGCCCTTATGAATCACCTAGCCTTCATTATGCTATACAGTAATTTGTACAGCAAATGAATCCTTCTGCCACTCTTCATCTATTGTATTGCGTTTCTTCAATTTCTACGTTCCTGGAAGCTTCTGTTGCTTTTAAATACAAATGTAAAAAGCTGCTTTGACCTTATTCTCCCTTACTAATATCACAGAATCAAGGAAATCAGATAGGCTATCAGCACCAACCATGACTATGTCCTTCCTCTACCCCTTGCCTCAGCTGCTGCTTCCCACAGCGCAAGCAGTTTGTTCCCAGGCTTGCTCAAACACGCATGGTTTCAGCACAGAAAGCTCTAACTGAGCCTCTCAGGGGAAACAGGACACAGGTCACAAGTTGCTTCAGCTATGAAGAGCCCAACTCATGGGTATCATGCATTCAGCAGAGTCCATCAGCCCAAGCATACACAGAATAGGCCCAAATATACAGAAATTGAAAAATACTTCTAAATAGTTCATTGTTCTAACTGAAAAATATTCCAAGAGAAAAAAAATGCAAAAAATGAGACTGTTTCACTTTTGAATTACAGAACAAAGGTCACAAAATAAATACTATGGTAACTTAAGTCTAATGAGGTACTGCCCACAACACTCCTGCAACACCAGTGATCTTACAAAATATTTCTTTATTCTGTGCAGCTGCTGATTTTGCTAATGGAAGTGGTGGATATTTTTCTTAATGTTTCTCTATTGCTCCCCATTCTCTTACTGTATAGCATATGCTATTTCAATTATAGATTCAAGTACATACTTCTTCATTAATACAGAAAGGGAAAAGACTCTAGAAACAGCAACAGGTAAAACACGATGGAGCCAAAAGCGCTTGGGGCCCAGCCATACAACACCTTGGAGGCTGGTTTCCCACAGGAGCTGTTTCAGTAACAGCGCTAAGCACAGCCCTCACCACAGGAGTGACCTAAAATCCCAGCACTAGACATTCATGAGGTAATTTAATGAGAAATCACTGCAAACACTTGTTCCCTGTATTACATTAACCACCTCGCACAGCAGGTGGGCACTATAAGTCCTGTCCAGGCCGGGGTGCGGCCGAGCTGGGTCAGGAACACTGGGCTGGGGCCATCAGCCTCAGCCTTGGACCAGCACTGGCCTCCCTTCAGGACACACCTCTTTCTCTACCAGCAACTTAAAGCACCGAATCCTTAAATTGAGTTCTTGTCATTGTCAAAATACTCCTTCAGGAGGGGTGTTGTGTTGTCTGTCTCCTTGTGCACAGTGGGAGTACATCAGCAGCACTACTGGAATGGCAAAGCTGCCACTCACTGCTTCAGCAGGTGAATTGGCCATTAGTACCCATGAGGAAATGTGAATCCTATACTTGAAAATCATTCTTAGTCTAAGATGATGCTAGCTATCTGGATAACTGTACTAGTTTTCTTTTTAGGTGCTGTGGATGGCTTTTTGTTTATAAACTATTATATAATCCTGCCTCAGTAACACCAATAAAACAAAAGGCTGCTGTTGTTAGGCAGGAGTTTGGGAGCAACCAGGGATTAAAACCTCACCCCAGTAAGAAGCCCGAGGCAAACAAGTTCCCTGGGCTCTGTCCTGCTGTGCATGATCTGACTGCGGGAGTGGGGCTCTGGCAGCTGTGGATAGAGGATGCTGAGCTTGCTGCGTGTGGTACAAGTGTTCTGTCCCAGAATCAAAGAATTCATGCATAAGGCTAATCTGTGGTGGTTTCAGGTCAAATTCATCTAGCCCAAGGGACTTTTCATTTTCTCTTAGTAATCTTATTCAATGAAATAGCGCAGGCATTTTCTGAAATGAAAACCTCAGTTACTTGATACTGCTTAGTGATGGTAGAAAGCTCGGGACCTCTGGGCGCCTCCCTGGTAAGTTTTACTCGGAGGGGCTCCCCCTCTTGGACAGCTTACTGCACAGGTGGACAAGGACTCGCTGCATACTGATAGAAGGGTATTTGTATCTTGCTTGGTTCTTGGTCTTGAGTTCCCATAAGACAGTGAAGGATGCTTCCCGCAGGGCAATGTACCACAGGTGAAACTCCTGAAGTTGGTACTTAGGGTGGTATTTTGATAAGGTAAGGATCAATCCCTTGGTTTGCATGATTGTATTTATGGTATTGGTTCCCTTAAGTTCATGACCACCGCATGAACTGGGGCTTGGGCACCGTTATTGTGTTAATAGTTTTGTGTGTTTATTGTAATTTTGTGTTGTCTTGTTTGTTTTCAGAAAAGTTATTGTATACCTGACATACCTTGCTTACCTTGAAACATTGAGGAGCACGTAGTTAAAGGTATTATCATGCTAAGAATTGCTATATGGGAGGTAGTGCTGAACAGTTAACTATAAGCACACTGTATCGGATAAAATCTAGAATTAAGATGCAAATGTTGATCATATGTACGAGCTTTGTGTAATAGATGTAACAAATACATCTTGGGGCCTAGGGGAACTCAAGAGATAAGATTGAGTAAGGCTTTAGATTTGAAGTGTATACGGTGCGGACTTAATCAAAAGTTGGAAGATATCCAGTGGGTGAAATACTATTGCTGCAGAACACATAGGTTGGTATTTGTATAAAGTCACCCTAATTTGCTAGAGAGTTTGACACATTTTGTGGGAAAGAGTGACATCTAGTGGATCTTATGAAGTTCTTTTGAACACTCAGAAACAGATATTCTGAAAGAACTGAAGATAGAAAAAGGGCAGAAAAATAGCAAACCAATGAGGCGTTGTTGCTCAGCGTGTAGTATTGGGCAAAGGTGTTTAAAATTAGGGAAAAAAGAGAGTGATGAGGAGAGCATGATAGATGCCCAGGAGCTACAGCTGACCAACTATAGAAGAGAACCCAAGTTTAAAGGTCTGGATAAATCTGGGTCTAGGGAAATAACAGATTCTGGAAGTATCGCAGGAAGTGTGGCAGAAAGTATAAATGATCCAGGAGAAGGGACAAGTACATGTGTCACCCGTAGCCAGACTAAAAGGAGAAAGTAGAAAAGTAAAACTAAATATTTAGTTGCTTCCTTACGAGAAGTGATAGGACCTGTGGGAGACTCAATAAGAACTAAAGTTCCTTTTTCATCAGGAGACTTGAATAATTGGAGAGAAGAAGGTAAAAATCTTAGACAAGATCCTAGTAAGGTAGCTAAAAGATTTGTATTGATTGTGAAAAATCAAGACCTGAATTGGAGTGATATAGACCTAATGCTCTCAGAATTGACAGAAACAGAGAAAGAACTTGTAATGAAAACAGCACGAACTCATGTACAGGGAAATATTGCTGCAGGAATCTTGAAGTGATACACAGTGGATAAACTTTTTCCACTTCAAAACCCTAACTGGAATCCATGTCAAACAGGAACTAAATTAAAATCCCACCAAATTCCTGAATAGGCTTAGAACTGCCATGAGAAAATACACAACTTTAGATCCATCCTCAGGCACAGGGAAGCAACAACTTGTAGATTTAACGCTGGGACAATCTCACCCTGATATTAGAAAAAGGCTACAGAAAACTAGAGAACCTGACAACAAAGATTTGGAAACATTAATGGGAGAAGCGTGGAGAGTCTATAAGTAACCGAGATAGGAGATTGGCAAAAGTTGCAGTAGCAGCCCTAAAAAAAATTCAAGTAGATAAGGGCAAAATATTCGAGGTCACGGCTGGGGTCAAAGGATTCAAAGAAGAGGAGGTTTGCCTCCCCGACAAAGAAGGTTGGGTCAGAACCAGTGTGCATATTGTAGAAAAGAGGGACATGGGAAGCAAGAATGCCCTGAATTAACAGATGGAAATACAGGCACAGGAGGGGCTGTTGTTACTTACGAAGATACCAAGTGAGGGGAACTGGCAGACCTGCCCCTAGGGGACCCACTGGTAAAAATTAGCTAGGGGAAGAAAAAGAAGAATTAGACTTTTTAATTGATGCTGGGGCTACATTCTCTTTTCTGAATCAAGAACTGATACTTAAAAGTGATAAGTTTGTTAAAGTCATGGGTGCAACTGGCCAAGCAGAAAAAGCTTTCTTTTTGAAACCCCTAAAGTTCAAAATTGGATAACAAATGGAAGTGCATCAGTTTTTATATTTAACAAATTCACCCAAATCCCTACTGGGCAGAGATTTACTAGAAAATTTGGGAGTTCTAATAGAATTTAAAGGTAAAATCGAATTTAAGGTAAAAGAAGAACAATTAATTACAGCTCTGAGTTTAGCAATGAGCTATGCAGAGCCAAACCAGAAAAATCAAGATATCAATCAACTTTTGGATCAGGTATACCCTGGAGTTTGGACTACCGAAGCACCAAGCAGGTCAAAATGGGCAACTCCCATTCAAATAGAATTACAGCCAGGAGCAAAATCAGTAATCAGGAAACAATGTCCACTGAAGCTAGGAAATAGAAAAGGAATTGAACCAACAATAGGTAAATTCTTGAAGTTAGAGCTTTTGGTAGAGTCTGAGTTGGATTTCGACACTCCAGTCAAGAAACCAAACGGAACCTATAGGTTGGTTCGAGATTTAAGAGCAGTAAATGAGATAGCTAAAAACATGCATCCAGTTGTTGCAAATGCATATAGCCCCTTAACAAAATTAAAAGAAAATTTAATTTGATTCACAGTACTAGATTTAAAAGATGCCTTCTTCTGCCTCCCCTTAGCACAGGAAAGTCAAACGATATTTGCCTTCAAGTGGGAAAGTCCCACCACTGGCAGGAAAACTCAACTCACTTGGACAGTGTTACCTCAAGGGTTCAAAAATAGTCCAACAATTTTTGGGAACCAATTAACTAAAGAACTGGAACAATGGCAGTCACCACCAGGAGAGGCTGCACTTTTGCAATATGTGGATGATTTATTGATTGCTACCGGAAAACAAGAACGTATCCAATGGACAGTTAAGTCTCAAATTTTTTGGGTCTGAATGGGTATCAAGTCTCTCAACAGAAAGTGCAGCTGGTGCAGAAACAAGTGGTGTACCTGAATTATGAAGTATCTGGCGGACAATGCTCTCTGGGAAAGCTCTTTTGGTTGTTTTCGCATGAATGACAAGGAATGGCCTGAGGGGTCCCGGCCCAGCAGCTAGGGCCATATAAAAGAGCAGTAGCCTACTTCTCCAAGCAATTGAATGAAGTAAGCAAAGGATGGCCCACCTGCCTAAGGGCAGTAGCAGCAGTGATCATAAACATAGAAGAAGCCAGGAAATTTACACTGGGATAGAAAATGACTATAGTAGTGTCCCACACAGTATCTACAGTGCTGGAACAGACGGGGAACCATTGGTTGTCACCCTCTTTATTCTTGAAATATCAGGCTATCCTGGATGAATCAGATCATATAAACATTCAGGTGACTAACATTGTCAACGCAGCTTCATTCCTAGAGGGAAAAAACCACAGCTGAACCCGTTGTATACGGCTGCCTAGAGACCGTGAAAGCAGTGTATTCCAGTTGCCCGGACCTCAAAGAAGAATCACTCCTGGATGCAGAAGACTGGTTTACCAATGGCAGCAGTTTCATAAAACAAGGTGTGAAGATGGCTGGGTATGCTGTAACCACCACTACTGAGGTAATTGAATCAAAACCTTTGCCCTCAGGAACCTCAGCCCAGAAAGCAGAACTTTAGAACTGGCGAAAGGGAAACAAATTAACATCCGGACTGACACTAAATATGCGTTTGGCATAGTCCATGCCCCTGGAGCAATTTGGAAAGAGAGGGGACTCTTAACTGCTCAAGGAAAAGCTGTAAAATAGGCTGAAGAGATTTTACAATTGCTAGAAGCTGTATAACTCCCATCACAGATGGCAATTATGCACTGCCGAGGACACCTGAAAGGTAACACTGTCCCAAATGTGGGTAACACAAAAGCTGACAGTGAAGCCAGGAGAGCTGCTGAAAAGAGTAAAGAAAGTGCAAGTAGCAGCCGTAGTACCAGAAGAAATAAATACGGACAAACAAGCAGAGTATCAAGAATCAGATTATAAATGGATATATGAAAATAGGGGTAAGATATTAGACAATGGATGGGGTCAATCAAAAACAGGTCAGTTAGTGTTACCGGAAAAATTAGTGTGGCACTTTGTTAAGGCTGAACATGATAAGACACATTGGGGTCTGGACTCCTTATATCAGCATTTAAGAACTCAAGTAGCAGGGCCAAACCTGTTTACCACAATAAAACAAATAACATCTCAATGTGAAATCTGTTTAAACAACCCAAACACTGGAACAAAAAGACATCAAGAAGCCATAAGCAAAGGGCACTTCCTGGGTGAAATTTGGCAAACTGACTTTTCTGAACTTCCAAGAAAGGGGAGTTTCTGTTATCTTTTGGTTTTGACAGATACCTTTTCTGGATGGCCAGAAGCATTCCCATGCAGAACTAATGAGGCAAGAGAAGTGGTTAAGGTTTTGTTGAATGAAATAATACCACAGTTTGGAACACCCAGAAGTATATCTTCGAATACAGGATCCCACTTCTGTGCATGGATTGTACAAGCAATAAGTAAAGCACTAAAAATTAAATGGCAGTTGCATACTCCATACAGATGCCAAGCAAGCAGACAAGTGGAAAAGATGAACCGTCTCATCAAACAGCAAATAGCTAAAATTTGTCAGGAAACAAATCTGTATTGGTACCAAGCTTTACCCATTGCTTTAATCTGAATAAGGGTCAAACCAAGATCAAAAGAGAAGCTAAGTCCTTTTGAGATTTTGTGTGGCAGGCCCTGTGGAATGAACAATGTTAATAGCGAAGCCAGAGATCAGATAGGTAATCAATATGTTCTTGATTATGTTATAACTATGGGAAAACAATTAGATAAGAATTCTGCTGTAGTGTTAGGACATCAGACTAAACAACCTGATTCTAAAGTTCATCCATTTATCCTCGGTGATTGGGTATATGTTAAGAATTTTTCAGGAGACCCTCTGCAAGAAAAGTGGGATGGACCCTTCCAGGTGTTGCTGACCACGTTCAAAGCAGTCCAGATAAAAGAACAAGCCACCTGGATTCACTACTCTCGAGTCAAGAAAGCCCCTGAGGGACCGTGGACCTCGGAACCTTTAGGACCAACTACCCTCAAGCTTACTCTACATCAGCCTTTGGAACTCTGCTAAGCATAATAAATCTGGCTCAAACCACTACATTAGAATGGCCGTGGTCTCAAGCTTATATTGGATATTCCGATTCGATGGGAAAAGATCTTTCCAATTTAAACCTAACCACTGCAATCATACAAAATAATAGAACAATTCCAGGAGAAACATGGGGGAAAAGAAATGGATTTAATCAGAACTCTAGGAGAAGAAATATAAGTAGGATACTGAGGACTCAATGTATCCAAATCCAAAACGTCTTATACTCAAGTGTCTATAAAACCTACAACAAACACCACAGCACTTGCTACCCAAATTGCTTGCTGCTCTGGTCAACGTTGGTACAATTTTACGCTGAGCAAACCAATGACTGCAATATGTCTTTGGCATAATGGAAAAGTGAATAGAGATTTATCTAAAAGTATAAAAATACACTTTGGGGAAACGTCAGCTACTACAGTTCCCAAGGTAACAACTTCAACTGTAACAACGCAACAACAAATGCCAAAATGCAGCTATAAGCACAACCTAACTTTTGTAGGACTTCATGTCATTAGGCAATCAAATGAACAAAAATTACTTTTGGATCCTACATACTCCCTTAAAAGGATACAACTAAAAGTCCAAACAGATATTTCTAGTATTAAAAGACACTGCCGACAATATATCCTCCAAAGCATTAAAGGATGGAATGCATGGATAGAGACCAGATCCCATCACAATAGAAGGAAGAGGAATGCAATCAGATGGTTTGGAACAGGGCTAGGAGTACTTAACGCCATTGACCAAGAAGTCCTAGTAAATTAACTTAGTGCAGTGACTTCTGATTTAGGTAAGCTAAAAATTCCTTTGAGGTCTTCTTTGTTAATTGTTCATCTGCTAATGATGTTTGCCAATCATACCTCAGAGGATTTTATGAAATTTTCCAATTATACCAATAGAATAACCAAAAGAATTGCCTTTGCCATTCAATGTGTTCAGACTCAACAATGGGTACAATTAGTAGCTGCAGGAATACTTAGAGAAGGAACCTCAGGGATACTATGCCAAGAAATCTGAGGGATCATAGTTAAAAACAGCTCCACAACCCAATTTGAAAAAGATCATCAAGCATGGTGGCAGCTAGCAAATTTCACTTCTAGCTCACGTATAGAACTCATTGAAGCTTATGGGCTCACCATCAAAGAGGCCCAGGAGCAAACTATTTTCACTGTTTTAACTTTAGGAGCAATACACCAGGGCACAGTAATCAAACCTGTAGGCCATACTGTTTGGGCTAAGTTTAATAAAGACAAAGGAAATTGACAGTTAATCAGTACTGAAGCTCGTATTTCTAGAGGACAACTAGGGTATGTTTGCGAAAACACTGTGGTAGAAAATGAAGGCTTGTGTTTAGATACTAAGGATAGTGTGTGTACCTTTGAAATGTCTTAGCATTCTAAACTGCAATCACAGGTATATTATGTAGGTAATGGATGTGCATGTATTAGAACCTTTTGTATGAATATAACTATTGATAATTGTCAAGAGATTACAAATGGCACTAATGTTTGTTTGCAATTTTAGGCTGCGATTTGAACTACACAATACCAATAACTACTGAACAGTTGATTGAAAATGACTACCTGCTGTATCATGATGTACCTAAATTACAAATGGGGATGGATATAAGTCCTTTCCAGAAAATACTTGAACATCTGGACGTAGAAAAGATGGTGGAGGAAGTAAATAAAACCACCCGATGTATGCTCTGGCAAGTGAAACGATACCAAGAGTATAAGAACCATACTAGCAAAGGGAGAGCAAGTAGGAGAACATCATTGGTGGGATATTTTTCTGGGATATTCCCCCACGACCTCTCAAGTGTTCTATTTCCTAATACACCCTACATAGTATTAGTGAGTGCCGTAACCTTGTTATTATTATTCAGTTTAAGGCTACCATGCAAACTCAATACACTGACTAGGAGAATACAACTAATATGGTCAATGCAGAATTCTCATCAAGAACAATTGTTGATCTATGGACACTTGAAAAGGAATTTGCAAAGAAAGAAAGAAAGGGGGGAATTGATGGCAGAAAGGTACAAAAGGCATTAAAGAGGGCTTAGTTGGTACACCTTGCTCTGTTAAGCCAGGAGAAGGAAATTGCCTAATGTTTGTGCTGCCTGCTTTGCTAGAAGAACATTGCAGGAGCACTGGTTAATGTCTTGTTCTGTTCTCGTTACTGCACCAAAATCATATCGTAGAAAGAATGCTAGGGAGTAGACCACAAGGTAATAAATTAGGTAAACTAGATGTTTGAAGTAGATATAGGAGGCCCAGAGCCAGGATTCTGCAAGCTTGAAGAATCTACATCAACTAGCAAAGAAAGTTGAAAAGTTCAACCTTGAGGAAGACAACCCTGACGACCACCAGGAGGATGAAGGCTCGATGTCAACCACCCCAGTGAAAGACTGAGTATGTACCAAAGAAAATTCTGGAAAATCTCTGCCCAGAGACCAGCCCACCTATTAACATGTATGTTAGAAGGTGTAACTGTGCAGAACATTAAGACACATGGACCCAAACGTAAACAGAAAACATTCCTTATAAGGCAAAAAGTGTGACCGGAACATTTGATAGGCTGCTAGCTGTTGCCGAGGGAAATGGAAACAGAGGGAAATTACAGAGCTACAGCTTGCTTCTGTAGTGAGTTGCTCTGTTCTCTGCAAAGGTCTGGGTTTTTCCAGGTTCTAATTCCCACATAACTGTGTATATAAAATTTATAAAATGGTTTGTTTTGCGTTTTTGGGTCGAGCAAGCCTGTGCAGTGTGAAATGCCTTGCTCCCAACGTTGCAATAAACTGATACCTTGCTGCTTAAAGATGCAAAGTCTCTGTGAAGTTCTTCTATTCCGAGGTTTTTCAGCATCATTTAATGCAAATAAAGAAGATATTAACTGGGGCTCAAACTATTACTGCTTGAAATCCAACTATGTATAAAATTCTCATGTTGGGTTGTTGTTGGTCATTTCTTTTGGTTTTGGTTTGTTGTTTTGTTTGAGGTTTTTTTAATCCAGTACTATAGGCAGCACAGGAGGCCAACTGGTGCTGTCGTTTCTAGTGCAACATATTTTTCCCCCATATGACTGCTGCTAGCCCTGGCACAGTTCATAAGCTGTACAGCAAGAGCTCGTCTCAGGCCTAGAACTAGCAGAGAAACCCTTCAGCAGCAAGCAGACTGGTTTTCCTGATGCTAAAAGCTGAAGGTCATTTGTTCCTTTCATGATGGCCAGTAGTGCTGTTGCTGTGCAAAGTACTCTAAATAGTGGTGGTATTTTTCTGGTGTTTTTCCATGGTAAGATACTAGGGAGACCAAAACACTATGGCAGCCAAAGTTACTCCAGATATCCAGTATAATTTCCTTATGTGTACTTTTTTGATCTTCACGTGCCAATCATCTGATCTAATTCTACAGGGAAAACATGCCTATCTATTTCTGTAATCCTTATTGCTACTTGCACAGCCCTGGAAGAGACTTTTTTCATTGCCCCTTAGTTATTGTCGTATCACCAGGCAATAAACTTTTCTGCTATAAAATGCAAAATTGAAGTTAAAATAATTGGTCAGTTTATACTTGTAGACATCACCAAACAATTGTGTAGTATTGCATTTAATTTAGAAACATTTACTTAATAGGGAAGGAGGTGGTGTGCAAATTCCCTATTGCTCCAGCTGAGAATTCTACTCCTACGTACCCTCTCCGATGTGCTGGTTTTTTCCATGCCTTCCAAGACTCCCACAATCTCTAGGCAGAAAATGGTGAACTGTGAATGACTTTCCACTCATTTAGAGATTGTGGCAAGTCTCAGTAATGATCACTTCCATTCTGAAAACAGCTGCAGCAATGAATGTATCGGGTTGCTAAAGATTTTCATGACTAATGATCCATTTGCATTTCTTCTATGTGTGGCAGAGTCATGTTGTCATTTGTAAGTATAAAATGTTCTACAGTTTGATTGCCCAGTGAAGATATAAACCAAGGTTGATTTTTATTGTCTGCATATGGAACACCTGTATTTAACCTACAAAATTCAAAAGATAGTCCTGAGATTTCGTAACAGCTATTAAAATAATAACTTTCAGTGGGGAAGCAACATAAATCAGTGCTGTTTGTGTTGGCTGGCAACTTGCTAATTTGTTCTAAATCAAGCACTAATCTTTAACTGTCCTAGTGAAGCTCAGTGAAAATGTGTTTTTCAAGTTGGGAGAAGGCTCTGTATTAGGAGGAGGCCAATACCCAGTGTTTGTCTCCCTGATTAGCTGTCTCTAAACCAGTTAAAGTATGCAGCTCTTTCATAAGGCTCTTGGGAAAGGCTCATGACTTATTTGTTCAACCTGGGAGTGGCCTGTTTCACCCCATTTTCAGGCATGCTTTAGAAAGAAGTTTCATGGTACTTATTAATACAACACACTGTTCAACACACGTGACAACAATTCTCCCATTAAGAAAAATGCTAAAGATTTGTTGGGTTAGAATTAAACCTAGAAAAATGGAATGCACAAGGAAATCTCAAATGTACATAGCTTTTAATAGTAAAGCTTGCTCCCCTGTTGTTCTTCTACATCAATTGAGAAAACTGTTCATCTCTTCCAATAAGTTCTGCTAAATGAAACTGTCAGCATAATTCACCTACTTGGAAATAATTCACCTTTCTCCTGTGGAAGCAGTATGAACTGCTGAAGTAACCTTTCATGACCTAAGACATTATATACCTCAGATGCTGTCTTCATGTGTGTAAGAACAGCTATCATGTTCTTAATCATCAGACTGAAATTACCGTCCCTAAAGCCAGATAACTGAATGTTGTAAACTTTTTTGCTGTCTCAGTACCAAATATTGGTTAGTCACTTTAGCATAATACACCTTTAAAAATACATCTAAGCCCCTTCTCAATGTCATTTCCAGGGAACATTAGTTCACTGATTTGATGCTTGCTTTTCTTCTTCATCAGTTAGCAAGTCATTCTAGGTCTTTGCCTCCACGTAGTAGTACCAATCAAGAAGCTTTAAACTTACTGTCCTTTATTAAAAGGGTTTTGCATTGTATTATTTTGTTTTCAAAGTGCAAGGCATACTTGTATAAAGTTGCCATGAGTCATGTTTTGTCATCCTTAGGCAGGCTAGGGTGATACCCTTCTCTGTGAATAGTGCTGGTGGCATCAATAACAAGTGAAATGTTGATTTCCTCGATTATCAGTAGGGGAATCTGACCTTTGGAGTTCATTGTTCTACTCTTCATCCATATTGTCTAGTAAAACTTTAGTTCTCCCTTCTATGCATTATGTAGCCAGAGAAAATTAGTAGCATATAGCAAGCCATATCCATACTAGGAAAGAGCTTGCTGGGTCATCTGCTCTGTCATCATCTTCCAGACAATCATTGCTCTTTTAATCACAAAACATGTAACATGGTCCAGGCTTTGCAAATATCTTCAGCAGTCTGAAGGTGGGTATCTATCAGAGACAATTCTCCTGAGATGTCTGTGGTATTTCTAGTTACGCATTCTGTCTGGTTCACCCCAGTTTACTGTCACATACACTATGGCAATCAGTTGGTGTTTCTTAAGATAGAAGTATCTTGTGCTATTCTGTGAATCCTCTGGCAAACAGTCACCTGTTGACTCATTGAAATAAGGAGACAGCTCAGCTTACCAGTATGAGTGAAAGGCTCTGCAGTCTCCACATTTTACAAGTTACACTGCTTGACCTTCAGGTTGGGTGGTCTGACCAATCTGCCTAAGTCCTATTAGTGAGATGTGGGAGTTGTACAGTGCAGGATTCTGCATGTGTTTATCCCTGAAACCAAGGGAGTACATTAATGAAACTGCATGTGCAGTGCTGGCTGATAATGCTACTTCTGCTGGTGATGGAGCCAGGGACTCGAAATGGACTGTGTTTGTTGACAGAGAGCACATCTGGTTGCCATACAGTCCTGCACTCCAGAGGTCTAATTCTGTCCTGATTTACTCTCCATCTGGTTTGTGGCTGTAACTCTGCCACATGTGCCACATGTTGATAAATATCAGCGACTAAATCTGGACAGAATTTGGTCTTCTGTTTGTGCGTATAGATTTAATTTAATTTTAGTGATACATTTGGATTCAGGAGGCTGAATATAAACACTTGCTCTATGCCTAGATCTGTAATGTCAGTGTTTCTTGACCAGAATACAGAACTATTGGAACAAGGCTCTCTAAGTCCCTTGCTTTATTTAAAGCAGTGGGTTTTTTTCTTTAAAACACTCAATTTTTAGGATAGAACAGTTGCACTGTAAAAAAAAAGAAAAATACATATGTGTGCATGTATGCTAATGTCTATATGGAGAATGATAATAGTGATAAGCTTTTGGTCACCCAAAACCTTCGTGCTCTTTAGCAGTGTTGAATGTCAGGATTGCTTAGCGTTACAGCAAGAACAGATCCAGTTTGTAACTTTATCTCTTTTCTAGGTAGGGTTTTTTGAAAGGTTTTTCTAATATCTGTAATTGTTTTTAGGAGTGATGCTACCCATTTGAGACTTTCTTATGCATATGATAGAGGGTAGCAGCATAAACTGTATTGAATAAAAAAAGCCACAGGTTGATAGCTCTTACAAGCATGGCATAAAATCCCTTTTTCCCCCTTCAGATGGCTCAGATAAGTATGGATAGTTCTGATACTAAATTTGTAATTAAATGTTTAATCTTTGTCATCATTAATTCTAATTTTATCTTTTATGATTACTAAAATTGTTTATTCTTTTTATGAATGCTTCTTCAAGACAAAGAAGGAAATGTATCTAGCACATGGTAGAAGAGCTACAATTAAAGTTGCACATCTGTTTTTTACCATACTATGACTGATTTTTCTGTACTTTCTCAATTAAGTATATTTATTATTAATAAAGCTTCTGTTAAATTTTGTTTTTCATGTATGAACCCATAACTTCCATTCCATGACTGTTAGGCAGGAAGTCAAGTGAAAATGTGATGGACATCTCCCAGGACAGTGAGAGTGCTTTCAGTGAGTGCAGAAAACGTAGTGGCTGTTGAATTCAGGAAAAATATTTTGGTAAATGTATTCTATTTGCTTATATGTTTTCATATTGTATTTTGATAGAATTCCTGCTCACTTCCCTTTGGTACCCACATGGTGCCTTGTGCAGTAGCTGTGCAGAGTCAGGGAGCTTCTACGCTCACTGCTCTTCTGTGTGTGTCCTGAACGTAGAAGAGATTTGAGGGAACTGATCTAGTAAGCAAGATCCAAAGGAATGAGAATGAAACTCGATGTCACATAATTCTGAGTTTATATTTATATGATGACAATGATTAACTTTCCTACTCCTTTTCTGCCTATAAAACAGGGATATTTTCGTTCATACCTTTCTAAAAATAAAGCTTGAGTTGCTTCATTGCTACACTGAACATGACAGTTCCTAATAATTCTCTCATTGCAGATTTATTTAGAATTTCATAGGTATCCCAAATTTGATAAATCACCTTTTTATTTCTTTTGGAGAATATTCCAGTAAGTCTGCAATATTTGATTTTGTTTGTTTTTGTAAAATGTCAGCAATTTATAAGTGTGTTGTAACTGATTTCTCCACTGTAATTTCCTTATGCTGAACAGACTCATTCTTCAAATACCAGGCTCACCAAGCTCATGAAGTAGTTTAAAATCCATAATTTGCTACTTTGAAAGTAATAGAGACACACTGTAAGATTCAGAGCTTTTTCTTTTACCTTTTTACTTTTTTCCAGGGGCACTTTGCTGCCCTTTGTTGATTTTCTCCCTTTGACCATCTTTCTGAAGCTGTGTTGAGAGGAAAATGATTGTGACACATGCTGTATCAACCTATGAGTACCTAATGCATCAAGGATCTTTCTCATCAGTTCAGTAAGTTGTAAGGGTACAAGCTATAGATGAGTGGTCAGATGGTCGTTGAAAATCATGAAGACAGTAGGTCTAAATTTTCTTTCCAGTACTCAGAGTTTAGTTGGTTTAAACTGCCCTGACCTCACTGGAGCTAATTGTGTATGAGTACTGTACTGCAGCAGAGAATTCAGTCTACACAAATGCAGAAGAAATCTAAATGATTAAACGATAGCTGTGGGCTTTCCCAATAAGCGTATCTCACATAGGGCAATACTACTAATTTTAACCCAGGTAACTAGAAACCTAACCAACCTTGTTTATTTGCAGGGTCATAATTCTGGTCACAGTGACTAGCAACTCTTTCCATGCATACTGTGCAGAGCTTCTTTCAGCTGCCACCATTTCAAGTTCTGCCTTTGCTGCTCCCCATACAACCCAGTCTGGGCATGCACCTCATTTAGAAATTTTTTAACAGTCTCTCCTGACATAAGCCACAATGCATTTTACAAGAGTAAACATAGCTAGGGTTTCTAGAAAGGACGGATACTTTTAACTTAGAGATTAATATCTCCTTAAGAAATAGGACTGTTTCCTACAGGTATCTGTTGCAATAGGCCACAGTTGTATTTCTTCAAGACAGAGGAGACTAAAGAAGTTCCTACTCTGCTCTGACCTGCTTGATTCATGCTAGTGGTTAATAGTTTCATACATCTGAGAACTCCTTCAGAGTACCAGAGTAAGTCAGGGAAATAGTTTAAATACTTCATTTCTAACATCTTGGATTATCTTAATCAAAAGTGAAGCCCATCCCAGTATTTACTTGTTAATAAAAATTGTATGCTTTTTTATGAAATGGCAGTTAAATATGCTTACGGTTATCTCTGTATTTGTATTAGTTATTGTATCCTCCTTAAATGACACATAAATATACCTAGGAAAAATTGGTTTGGTTGGTCCTAGCTATACTGTTCAAACAAATGATTATTTGGGCTCAAATGAGGATGAGCTATCTGTCATGGATGCTGGCTTTGATCTGATCATTTAAATCTTTGTAGGTAGCAGCAAACTGTGCTACTCCAGTTCTTGTGGATCAAACTCACAACCAAATTCTGGTTGCTGCACACTTTCTGCATTTTTAATGGACAAAAAAACCCATTCTACTTAGAGAAAGTGTATGCTCTGCTCAATGCACTTTCTTGCCTGGGAATATGTTTTCAAGTGCCTTTTGTAATGAAAGTGACAGGTTGCTTTTGACTAAGGCGTCTGGTAGGGGCTCATCTGCTCAGGGCTATGCAGAAGGTGGTTTGTTTTCTGCACAGATAACTAGAAAGGGAAATTGGTTGGGTGCACTGCAGCGTGGATCTTTGCTTCCCTGGATGGAGCAAAGATAAGTCTCCTGGCTTCTTCTGTGCCCAAATAAGATGACAAACCTGATGAATGGAAAAACTTCATATCTCAGTCATGAAGAGCACAGAGGTGAACATGGCAAATGTTCTGTTCTGAATGCCCTGGAAGTATCAGCTGTAGGCTAACAGTGGTTGAGCAAATGGCTCACCCTTCAGAGCACAGCCCTCTGAATGAATGCCAGTGCTGTCCTGCAGATCTGTCAGTTAGATGGGTTATCTTGCCTCAGAAAATGGATGTCAGTGACCAAGATGTGTTTGTGATGCTTGGAGTTCACATCTGCTTTTTTGAAGAGGATTGCAACAAGTGTCTGGCTCTGTCCCTGTTCTCATGTTAAAAGTTAAACAACAGTGATTATCCTCAAAGTAACTATACACTCCAAAAAAGCAGCCTTGCTGAGTGTTGGTGTTCCCGACAGTGTTTGTGTTCTCGGGAGCATCTCTTGCTACTGCTCATGCAGAAGCAGTAGTTTGGTGGGCACATATTTAAGGGAGAGGAGCTTGGAGCTGCAAATGCTTTCCCTCACTTGCTCCACAGGATACTCCAATAAGAAGCAGGAGGAGAGAAAAGCCTGTAATGAGAAGTCAGAGTTACAGAACTGACCATCAAAGATACCCATAACACGTCAAGGTTAAATACCTCTGTATGTGCAATGTTATATGTCATATCGATTACTCTTTTCCAGAAAGAGTAGGGGAAGGAAATACAACAATAATTCCTTGGCTTTGCTGTATATTTTGTGTTGTAACCTGGTACAACTCAGGATATTTTTCAACCTGAAAGCTAAAGCAATGGAGGAGGTTGGCTGATTTAACGCTACCATTAAGAATAAGAAATTAATAGCTGAGCTCAAGACTTTCATACCTTTTATTGCAGGGTCTGTGCCCAGTAAGGTAGCCCAAGGCCTTTAAAGAAGACCTGAAAGAAGGAGCTTTACATGAGTTTTGCAACGACTGCAGAAGACAGGAAAGATGACACTGTATGCACTCGGCTCCAAGGCTCACAACTCTCTCATTTCAGGAGAATTTTGTTCATGGAAACAGGGTATTGCATTTCTTATCCAGGGGATCAACATGTTGCATAGAATCTCTTGCTTGCCTGTTTCTGTCCATAGGTCTTATCTTATGAAGGCATGTGAGATATCCTTAAAAATATTTAGTCATCTTAGTGTTCCCTTTATTGACTTAGATCCCTTTTGCCATATTGAGTTTAGTGCATTCCACTTAAACACTTCCCTGTTAACCTCTCCCAGAAGTGCAGGCTGCACTGTCCCGTGTTTCACTTACTTTGCCCAACTCTCTGCCTGTATTGTTACTCCAAGCAACGATGATAGTGTGAGGTATTGCTCCAAGTATGGGAGTGGGGGGATAAAACTGGGAGTCAGAATTCTGCTTTGTGTTTCTGGATATGCTGCTAGCTGACAGGCAGAGTTCAATGTAATCATTTAACTGGTAAGAAAACTGAAGCAAGGAGGTGTAACCTCTGAAGTGGCTTCACCTCTCTGCAGATTCTGTAAGGGTGGTGATTATTCTGTAGTTGTTCAGCCTTGTTCAAACAAACTGGAGAAAATGGGAAGTCAGTTCATTTGCACTGATTAAACTTTAGAGGTGGGAGAGGTCAAGTTGTTCTCTGAGAGGGAGAGAAATGCTTTTTTGACCTTGATTTCAGTTGCATTTGGCAAGAGAAGCTGACTGATAACACAAGGTGCCAAGGAATGTGTCTCTCTTTAAATGAGGATTTTTCTCTGTGAGAGATTGTCTTCATTTAGTAAATTAAAACCCACCATCCACAACCCAGGTTATGGGAATAGATGGCCTCTTTCATTAATGATTTTGTTGATTATAATAACTTGTATTTAATTGCAATGTACATGACTGGTATGTTCTAGGGAAGCTGTGTATCATCAGAGAAACTGGGCAAAGTGAGTTGTTTGCTCTGCCAATAGGTCAGGTGTTTTTTCTTGATTCTTCCCTGTGATCTGTTCTATGTGTTCTATATGCATGCATATTAATCACCATAGGCAGACTTTAATTATAGGCATATTGTACTTATGACTTCCTCAACGATTATGTCTTCTGAAGTGGATGCTAGCATACAAGAAGAATTCTATGAGCAAAATTTAAAAGCTCTGCTTTGTGTCAGAAGTCACTACCTGGCAAAGTCTCACCTGATCTTTCAAGCAAATAGCCTTCAAAGGAAAGAAAAAATATTTTCCTAACACTATAAAACAAAGAATTAATTTACAGCCAAATGCTTTTTTGTTTTGTTTTGGGTTTTTTTGGAGGAGATAAGAGCCTAATATATATAATATGTAAGTATATACACAATAAATAAAATAAATAAAAAATATTTATAATATACAAAATATCTTCCAGAATTAGCTATTTAATATTGAACTTTGGCCAAGTTCCTTTCAAATGTGTATCTGAATGTGTGTCTGAATAGACAGCAATTGTAAATCCCTCTAAGCAATTGTAAATCTGAAATTAAGAGGCTCCAATTGAGCAAGTATGGAGAAAGAAAAAATAACAACCCTTTATTAAAGGATACATGTGTATTGGTGGAACAACAAAAGAACACAAAAACAATCAAACAATAATTCTGTACCCAAAAATCCCCTTCAAAAGGAAACAGTTCAGTACCTTCCGTCCTTTGGTGCAATGCTAACCACGGCCAGCAGGGGGGGCGGGAGGAGCCGCGATGCAGATTCCCCCCCACCGAGCAGGGAAGGGGAAAAGGGGAAAAAGAGGGAAAAGGGGGAAAAGGGGCTCTTCCCATAAAACTCACGCTGTCTGTGGCTGGCTGTGGCCGGGAATTCCCTCTTTTCGTCGATGGACACACGCCACTGCCAACACAGGAGCGGAGCAGGGAGAGGGTGACCTCCTCCCCAAAAAGTTCCTTTGCAGGTGGGTCAAACCTCTCCGATGAAGTCCGAGCAGGTCCGGGCTGGGGGCAGAACAGGGCACAGGAAAACGGAGGCAAACTGGGGCCAGAAATAGCCAGATGACCAGGCCGAAAACAAAGTGAACTTCAGACCCCTCCAACACACACCTTGCCTGAGTTAAGGCAAGAGTGAAGTGCCTCCCGTTTCCAGGAGAGGAAAAAAACCTCATCACCCCTCCCCACAGTCTTCAGAGGGCCATCAGCTTGGAATGTGGATCTGCTGGTTAGTTCCTTTGTGTGTGTCAATTAACCTAGGCAAAAACTACCCTCCTCCGTTCAACATCCCCCCCCTTAAAGCAACTCAGGGGAAAGAAAATTCCCTGCCTGGTTTTTTAGAACAAGTTGGCAGCTGGGGAGTTCAAGTTGTATGTGCATATATCCTGTATGTTTTAAGTGGAACATTACATCCTAATCACCCTGAAGGAATTAACTTGTTTGGGCTGTATCAATGGCAGTAAACAATATGCAGATAACGTGTGTTAATTAATATACAGCCTGCTATTTACAAATGTGTGTCAGGATGCACAGGTTTGGGGGCAGTGTTACTTATGATGTTATGGACACTCTAGGTTCTTAATCCTTGCAAATCCTTTTCCATGAGCTGATAAGGACTTTAAAACTCAGATATGGTTTTCAATGGTTGGGATGTTTACTTCAGGTGAATGTTTCCTGTGGAAATTGAAGAAGTATGAGCCTCAGTAAATGAAATGTTCATTCTTTAAGTACAAATGCTTTCCAGTCTAGCTGTCCCAGAGAACTGTGTACAGGATACTCTGCAACATGAAGGGAAATATAATGATAATTTTGAATATACATCAAAATGTATTTCCTCATATTTTTCACTTAAAAACTGGTATAGTTCAATATGGAAGTTTTTTTGCAAAGAAGTGCAAGGAAAAATGTCTTATAAGCATGTCTGAGTTTTAAAATTCTGAAATATGGAAGAGAAATGAAAACCAGGTTATTTAAATTCTCTATTCCTTATTTCAAATTTCAGATGTTTTTAAAAAATCAAAGCAAATCTGAATCAAAACCAGCTCCATATAAAAGAAAAACAATGTGAGAGTAGGTTGGCAGCAAATAAAATCACTCTCTGGTTTAGCTTTAAATTTACTATTCTGCTTTCAATGTTATTCAAAAATCACTGAATTGAAACCTAATTGCTGTCCCATGTTTAGGCTCCATGCAGCATATGGATGGTTTGTACATAAAACGAGTCTGTCTCTCTGCACTTTGGGCACCAACATATGTCTAAAGAAATCACTGGGAAGACCTTACCTTACTAGGTCAACAGTGTCAGATCCCTTTATTGTGTTTTCCCTTGCACTGGGGAAAATATAGACAAAGGTAAAGGGTTTTGTTTGTCTTCTGGTGATACCCCACAGCCTGGCTATATTACCTTCCCTGCATGATTCTACAGTGTTTTCTTATCCTATACCACCTTCTCAAAATAATTCCAGTTTCCAAGTATAATATGATATTGCCTAGATTACCAAGGAGCACATTGTGTGGACATAAATGCATAACCTCTTTTCAAAAATTAGTTTCTCTCTCTGCATTTTCCTGACCAAAACTTTTTAGAGCATAGAGCAGCATTTGCATGTGAGGCTTTCTCTCCTCAGGGCAGTTGCAAATGGTTAAGTCACATGATAAAATACATCTTTAAGTGTATGTGTGCATATAAACAAAATGAAGGCATGGGTGAAAGTGCTGAAGTTTTGTGACCATCACTAGGAAGGTATTAACTGTTGTCCTTGGTGGCTGTAACATCCTCCCACTTTGGACTGCTCATGTCTCTCACGTGGTCAAGGGTTATAAGACGAGCTCTATACCCTCCCTATTCACGGTGTCTGAATGTGGCCCTGAGACTCACTCACCAGTTCTTTTCCTTCAGTTAAAGTCCCTAAACTGATTTACCTGGCCAAACATAGCAATAGTGCTGCCATCAAGGTAAATAAGCAGTTAAGGTAACTTGCAGTGATGTTTTGCCACACTGACAGCTGATATGACAGTCTGGTGCATTATAAATGCACATTTTAGAAGTGTACTTAATCCTAGCATAGAAGTATCTAGGCTCAGCTCAAGCATTACAAATGAGCACTTGTGGATTGTAGCACTGGTGTGTCTTAAGGTTTAGTGGTATGATTTTAAGGTGAGTAGTAAGAGAGTTTATAGATTTAACGTATGCAATGAATTTGGCAAGAGAGCAAAAGGTAGAGAGTTGATTAAGGTGTTGTCATAGGTTTACTTGTTCTACAAGGGGGAATTTTTTTTCTCTTTCCCCTGCATCACTGTAAAAGAAAGATGTTGAATGAGGGAGGGGGAGGGTGTTTGCCTAGGATGATTGACACACACAAAGGAACTAGCTAGCAGATCCACATTCCAAGATGATAGCCTCAGAAGACCGGGGGATGGGGGGCAGTGGTGAGGGTTTTTTCCTCTCCTCGAGAAATGGCAGGCACTTCACTTTTGCCCTGACTCAGGGAGGGGGTGTGTGTGGAAAGGCTCTGAGTTTGCTTGGTTTTCAGCCAGGTCATCTGGCTGCTTCTGGACCCAGTTCACCTCCATTCTCCTGTGCCCTGTTCTGCCCCCAGCCCGGACTTGCTCAGATTTCATCAGAGAGGCTTGGCCCTTCTGTGAAGGAACCTTTGGGGGAGCCCTGGCCAGAGTCAGCCACCGACAGTGTGAGTTTGGGGAAGAGCCCCTTTTCCCCCTTTTCCCCCTTTTCCCCCTTTTCCCCCTTTTCCCCCTTTTCCCCTTCCCGGTGGGAGGGGGAATCTCCATTGTCGGCCCAACAGCACCCCCTGCTGGCCAACACCGAGCACTGCAGTGATCCAACAGCGCCCCCTGCTGGTCACGGTTACAATTGCACCAAAAGGCAGAAAGTACTGAACTGTTTCCTTTTTGAAGGGGGTTTTTGGGTACAGTATTATTGTTTGGTTGGTTTTGTGTTCTTTTGTTGTTCTGCCAATACACATATATCCTTTAATAAAGGGTTGTTATTTTTTCTTTCTCCATACTTGCTCAATTGGAGCCTCTTAATTTCGGATTTACAATTGCTTAGAGGGGGGAGCTTGGGCTTCCTCATAACTCATCCTCTTTAGCAAAACACTTCAGTCTCATTAAACTGAGACAGTTGTCTTCCCTGTAAGAAACAGTAGCTGTCCCCACTTATTGGAGGGCAGACGCAGACTGACATAGCCAGCCGTAAACATTAGAGACTTCAGCAAAATCCTTGTCATCTACAAATGAGGGTTGAGTACTTCCTCCAAGTCACTTGTTAAATCATCTGAGGCACAATTCAGGTTACTTTTAGTCAGGCCTTTGAAAATGTGCAATCGTATTCTGGACAGTGTTTTAGACCCCAAAACTGCAGGACTTGCTGCTGAATAGACCTTTGTCTACGTGCCAAACTTCCTCTTACTGCTGTAGAATACTGTAGAGGGATTGGGATTTCTGCACAAGCAGATGTTTACAACCATTTGTTCCTGCTACACTGTGTTTTAGCTCAGTAGCAGGAGTTCATGATTCCTATTAATGGGAAATACATACCTGCTAATATAAGTCAACTAACATACCAGATCCAGAGTCAATACCATGACCATTATCACTAATGCTAGAAGGGAAAATGCTGCTAATATGAATAATCCTATAATCAGTGGTCTTTTTAGCAGCTCTGATTCTCATCCAGAAGGCAAGTACATGTTCTGAAAATTAAAGAACTACGTAGCTGTCGTGAAGGACATATCACAGAAGCTTGTTAATTGCATATCCAACACTGAGCATGCTTCTAGGTTAGTAACCTTTGCTTTTGCTTCTTCTGGCCCTTATCTGACTGCATACACATTCTTTCCTACTGCACCACTCATCTGTGATGCAGTGGTCAAGGTCTTTGTCACTAAAAGATTGGTAGAACTGAGAACAAGAACCTTTTTTGTTTAAAATGAAAGAACGTGTTCCCTAGCTAGAAGCTACCATACATCACATCATCTGTGAACCAAGCACAGAGGGAAGAAGCAGTGGATATTGAGTAGTGGGTTACATCACTGCCTTCTCTTTAAAGCACTGAGAAAGCAGAAATTTTGCTAAAAGAAGTGTCATGTGCCTTATTGCAGATTTTCAAGATAATGCTATGTTTATATCTGATGAACTTACTTATTAGCTTGCTTACAAAACTGCTACACATTGAGCACTCTGAGAAAGTCCCCCCTAGATAAACTGAGCGTTAATCCACTACAGGTAATGCTTAGGTCATTGCTGTCTTACTATAATTTGCATCTAAAAAAATACTGAAAACATTTTTGCTAAATCCCATAATAATAAAAATAATAGTACATTACAGTCACTTCCTGAATTTTGCTCCTGACTAGGGAACAGAAGAGGTTTGATAAAAGGAGAAGATGCAAAAAATGAGCTTGAGAGTCAAAGACACATCCTCATCGAGGTACAGTCAATGTTCTCCCTTTATTCCAAAAATACACACATTATCAAGGGTCCTACAGGGTTCACACGCTCTATTCTAACTTTCTATTGGTTACATTTACTTTCACACACTATATCTATAACTTTATTGGCTCTACTAGCCAAGGCACATTTCCAGGCCCCTCCATCTTCTGGTTTCTCACACTCTGGATAACAACCTCCTTCCCTGTTTTCCTCTATGCAGCTTTCTGATATCTGCTGCTCAAGGACACAGATCTGCTGCTGGAGAACACAGGTCCCTGCCGTCCAGCACACAGGCCGGATTGTGCAAGCAGGCCTGAAGCAGTATATGTCCTGCATCATCTAAGATTCTTTCAACAGTTTGAGGCTGGAATTTAGCTGTTCTTTTGCATTTGATAGTATTGACTTCCTCATATGAAGGCTATAGGGAAAAAAAAAAAGATGATCAGTGACAGGAAGACACTCATGAGTGAGACTGGGAACTTAAATAGAAGAGCTTCAGGTCTATTTGTTTACCTTTATGAACTAACATTTCACTTAATTAGCTGGACTTCTTCCTGCTCCCTCTACAGAGGGAGTCTGCCAGGCTTAGTTCTGGCAGACAAATGCATGACAAATATCAGTGCATCATCCTCAGACAGAGAGATCTTCTCCAGGTTTCAGGAAGAAGTGAACAAAAACTTTACAAAACATATTATTTACAGGTATCCGTTCCTCAACAGGAAATGGGACAAGTCCTGCTCCCAATTTAAGTCTAACTTAATAAACCTTAAAAAAAGCAGCCGGAATGTTGAGGACAGAAAACACTTAGACGGCTTACCAAGAAAAAATTACTGAGAAAAACTAATCAAGAGTTATGGAGGCTGGAAAGATACTGAGGATGAACAGTTATGTTTCCCAGGCTGCTGGTCTGGGAAACATAAGTTCTTTTCAGAAGAGGCATGATAGACAGATGTAAAGCCTCTACTCAGAATATTGTCTTACTTACATTGTCTAGCTTTACTTCAACCTATGCAAGCATGTTTTTCCCCTGTTGTTAGGACATGCCAGTATGTCTTATGACTTGGGTAACTTCTTGTCTAGGTGGATATTTTTTAGTTATTTCAGAATTTGTAAAGGATAGCAAAGGAAACTTCAGATCTTACTGTCTGCCCTAGTAGGTTGTCTTGGGTTAAAAACAACGTATGCCAGGGAAGCAGGACCTCCAATGGAATAGAGACCCCTTCTTCCCAGACTTATGTAAATTTGAAAATATGAGACCTTCGAGAAACGTGTAGAAATGAAATAACAGTTTACTAAAAACAGAACAAAACAACAAACACACAATAACAGAAAGATGTCACCCACAAATCACTCCTTCCCTTCTGCACCGCCAAGGTGGCAGCACAGGCAGTCTCGGTATGGAGATATGGTCCCGGTGGTGGGGCGGCCGCCATGTGGAAGCAGCAACAATGTTGGCTGGTGGTGGGACACTGGCAGGTCCCCCTGCAGCAGATGCTCAGGCAGGCGGCAGGAAAGCCGGCAGAGCAGAGCCGAGGGCAGTCACGGCAAATTGGAAGGTGGCGGCATCAACAGGAAAACCTCTGGGATGCGGCGCAGTGCCAGCACTGGGCACATGGGATGGGTAGCTTGCCTGGGGCGGGTGGCAGTGGAGGGCATGGAGTGGGACCAGTGGGAGGCATGGGATGGTAGAAAGCAGGAAGCCCTGGAGCAGCGTGGGAGAAGCACAAAGCAGGTTCTATCATGGTTGATGGTGGCTCCCTCCCAATAGCAGTCCCAGGACCAGGACAGGTGGATGCTCTTTCTCTCTTTCTTGATTGCCATGTGTGGTGGGGGGAAACAGTTTTCCCCCTGCAGTTATAAAATGGTAAAACCCCAGGCGGTGGTGACCCTTGAAGTTTTGAGGTTTTACCCAATGAGTGCTTCTGCAAAACATAAACATATCACAACCAGAATGGAAGAGAAGGTAGTTGTAGTTGGTGGTAGAAGAAGTAGCCATGTTGTGAGAGCCATGAGGAGTGAGAACAGGAGCCCCCCCTGGGGGGGTCTCTGGCCCCCCAGCCCCGGCTGGGGGCTGCAGAGACTTGGAACAATGTAAGACTGGGCTAAGTGTCTGTAGCTGAGCCAGGGGATGTTTCTCCACTGTGAGCCGCAGCAAAAGATACTGAAAAGCGGCAGCAGAACAGCAGTGGACGGAGCGGTGGCAGAGAGCCAGGAGAGATAAGACCAAGCAGCAACAACAGGCAGGCAGCACATAGAGAGAACTCCTGGAAGGAGAGAGAGAAAAAGAACAAGAGCCTGCAGCAGCAGAGAGAGAGAGAGGAAGTTGGGGTAAGAACTGAAATAAAACCCCATACCCCTCTGAGACCTCCAAGAAAGGAGGAGGATGATGGACTCTTACTTGAAAGAGTCTTAAAGTGCTACAGCACTTACAGAGAGGAGCTGAAAAGCTCCAAGAAGAATGCGGAGGGTGACCTTGGCCCCCCCGCTGCTTGAGACAGAGCACAGAGCTCTGCAGGGAACTTGAATCCCCTGAGCTTCGTGATATGACATAGTGAAGTGACCCTTGTCCCGGTGAACACAGCCTATGGAAGGAGACCCTCACTTGGAAACGAGTGACCAAGGGGGCTTGGATACCCCCTCATGAGTACTGGTAGAGATCCAGCCACAGCTGCTCCATGCATGAGAGGAAGAAAGCCTGCTGCCTTAGAGACTACTGCTCTGAAAGATGATAGAAAGGGATCCTTTCCTTCTTCCCTCCTGGACTTTTATTTGGAGGGGAGAAGAGATTTGATCCATTGTAAATAATTTTATGTCATGGTAGAGATAGCTAAGATTGTATATAATGTATTGTAGTATTTATTTGTACAGTCATTTTAATATATTCCCTTTCCCCCATTTGAGTGATGTCTGAAAAAAAACCATCTCACATTAGGTTGAGATGTGGGAGGGGGGTTGGACTAGGGAATTGGATTTTGAGGCTCTCAAACCATGACACCATGCCAGAACAAAAAGAGAAGCAGCTGGTAGCAAACACATGGCAGCTCTGGGTGGCAGGGAACTGGGGAAGCTCCCTCAGCAAGTCCACAGCCAGAGAGCAAAAGCACAAAACTCCTGGCTCTTTTATTCTTCCCAGTTACCACAGGATTCCTGCTCCAGAGATCCCATCTCCCTCGCTGTCCACTCCCCCTTGTCCACAGCTTGTCTGGTATCCTGGTAGTGCTGACCCATCTCCAGGTAGCTGCTTGGGCTTGGGGGACCTGCCGCTGGGTGACTTGAGCCACCCCCCCCCCACGGTGACATGGAGAAATCCAAGAAGAGAATCCAGACTCACGACATAGGCCTACTGATATATTAGTTAGAAATGAGACTAATTGAAATCCATGTCAATTTAATTCTTAATGAGATGTCCTGTGTGGCTGATTATTTTTAATAGTTGCTTTTTAATCCTCTGGGAAGATCTAATTTCTTAACTACATTTATAGGAAGAAGTTTTCATGTGAGTTCAAAAAATCTGTAAGATTTGAGTCTTAGATCTGAAAATTGATTTTATAGGCTAAAATAATTTTATTATGATGGAGATCTCATAGTTAATCTTAATGGTTGTTTCCTGAACCCACAACAGTGTTTTTCTAAAATTCTGAGATAGGTCTAGCTAAACACTAATCATTACACAGCCTCTTCCCTTTTTCCTAGTGCCATAGAAAACCCAGTTCTAAGCTATAGAGACTCACAGAACCATCAGTGCCTGGGCAGAGGGGCAATAGGCTTTTATCTGCTGCTCTATATACTGCTTAATGTCTGTACAAGGGGCTTGGCAAGCAAATTTGCCATGGGAATTTTCATCTGAATTTACCTGAGGATCTCACTGAAGTAGAACCGCAATAGTGGGAACCAGGTGTATACCTAAGGGAGAAATGCTAACAAATACACAGCATCTCAATTCAGCAAACGGCTTGAGTCATCCAATGCTACCAGAAAACAATTTCCTCTCACCCATGATATTATGCACATACTCCACACCAAAATGATATCAGAGGCTGCCATGGCACTCTTAATATAAAACCAGTTTGGATGTAGGACAACATTCAACTTTTTTTTCACTCAGTTAAAGAAGGATTATGGACTAGGTTTGAATATTTTCCAGATCACTTGAACTCTACCCTGCTTTCTCAAGAGTTTCATTGATTTGAAGGCAAAGAGATTATTCCATTAAATCCCCATGAAATGTGTTCTTTCGCCCAAATAGCACATACCCAGAGAAAGTTCAAGGGGCTTCTTTTCAGACTAGGTTGCATGGCACATAGGAAATGCACAAAATCTGCCTAGATGTTTAAGGAATTTTGTGTGTCAACAGTAAAATAATGGATAATTCACATAATCTTTGCACATCATCAGAATCTCAGTGTTAGGATGGTTGTCAGGACCATAGGATGCCAATACAAGATATCTTCCTGCTTACCATGGTAGTATGGTTTTCTTATTGTTTTGTCTAATTAGTTATCTGTGAGGTTTTTAAATTAAAGAAAACTAAATCTAAATTTGGTGCAAAACTTGAGTGGCCAGCTATTCAGTAGCTTGTCTGTATTTGTTAATAGTATCTATTGATCCATTGAGCTTGGACACATGATGTTCCCAATTAAATTGAGAACATGAATGACTGAAAGATGACTTCTGGAAAAGGCTTAGTTTTGAGTTTCTATCTGTTAGTCCACTGACATCCCATAAAAGAAATACTTTGTTTGACAGATTTCAGGAAAAAAGTTTTCCTGCAAACCATATCTATGCAGGACCATGAGATCCACGTGAAGTTTTATACATTTGTCTTGGAAATTTCTTTACCTTTCAGAGCTTAAACATGGTTGACTGTGATGGGCTGACCCTGGCTGAAAGCCAGGTACCCACGAAAGCCATTTTATCACTCCCCTGTGCAGCTGGACAGGGGAGAGGAAAAAAAATGAAAGCTTCATGAGTTAAGGTAAGGACAGGGAGAGATCAATGTGAGAGACTGGATTCGAATCTCACTGGATTATTTATTGGATTGGAACAAACTGTATGTGGGGGGCAGGGGGAGGCTGAAGCCCACCTGGCAGTGCCGGCCATCGCAGCATGGATCTCACACGGTTGGGCTGGAGCCTGCAGGGGGCAGCTGTCAGTAAAAAGGGCCGTCTGGCAGCCCACTCACACCATGACCCCTGGAGCCTCTGACTGGCTACACCACTCCTTCCTCTGGCTTGGAGAGCTCTGAGTGAGCAGTGAGCCCGATGTCCCGTCTGGGAGAGGTGGCCACGGTAGCCAAAGCACATAAATACAGGAGGATATGAGCTCTATCTTCTTCTTCTCTGGTCGTAACCATGTGAAGGATTTTTGGCAGTAACTACTTTTCTCCTTTTCTAATCTTTTTCTTTACTCTTTCTCTCTTCTTCTCTCTCTGTTTATGCCTGTTTCTTCTCTTAATCTCTCTTTCCTTATTTATTCTTTCCTTAATCTCTTGTGGGTAACTTAAAACTGATGGGTTGTACTTTACTAAGTTGTGAGGTTGGTGTTTGCTGTGTACTTTGTGGAATGTTCTCCTTGGTTGTATGTTACCACTCTGAACTTTTTGCCCAAAATGCCTATTTTCTCACTAAATTAAATGAAATCTTTTGAATAAAACTCTGTGGCTTTTTCTCTTTATGTGACCTCAAAGTAGTAAAGAACAAAGGCTCTGCAAAAGTTCAGTGGAAACTCTTGGAGTCTTAAATATAAAATACTCCCAGTAAAGCTTGAGGCTGCAGGACTGAGGCATTACAGTCAGTCACCGATCACCATTATGGGCAAAACAGACTTGACTTGGGGAAATTAACTGAATTTATTACCAATCAAAACCAGAGCAGGATAATGAGAAGTAAAACAAATCTTAAAAACACTTTCCCTCCACCCCTTTCTCCTCCATAGGCTCTCCTGCCTCCCTCGAGCAGGGCAGGGAGAAGGGAATGGGAGTCACACCAGTTCAGCAGAGGTTATTACTGCTGCTGCTCAGGGCGTGGAGTTGGAGTTCTTCCCCTGCTCCAATGTGGGGTCCCTCCCATGAGATACAAATATTCATGAATTTCTCCAATGTGAGTCCATCTCATGGGCAACAATTCTTCACTAACTACTCTAACATGGGTCCCTTTTCATGGGGGGCAGTCCTTCAGGCACAGCCTGCTCCAGCTTGGGTCCCCTACAGGGTCACAGGTTCTACCAGGAAACCACTCTCCATGGATACACAGGTCCTGCCAGGACCCTGCTCCAGCATGGGCTTCCACGGGCCTCCCCCCCTCCAGCATGGGGCTCCTCCATGGGCTGCAGGGGGGTCTCTGCACCCCCATGGCCCTCCATGGGCTGCACCACAGGCTGCAGGGGAACCTCAGCTCCAGTGCCAAAACTGTTGCCTAAAAGACCTCGGAGAAAAAAGACTCCAGGCCAATTTAGTGTAGGAGATAAGAGAGCAGGAGCTTTAATGAGTCCTTAGGTCCAGAGGAATACATACTGTGTGCATACTTTCAGACAGTGGCTCTAGGATTTCATAATAAGGTCCATCCAATCCCAATTTGTCCATCCCCTGGTTCAGCCCCGCAACACGCCCCTTCAGGAATTGAGTCTGGGGGCATTTGGGACCTCTTCTTCCTCATCTTCATCTTCCTTGAAGCACATACAGTCCTTGGAGTTCCTCCAAAGTTCTGGGCTTGAAGGTCACTGTGTCTGTGTGGTATCTTCTAGGCCAGACCTTAAGGTGTTTTTCTACAATTCTACCTTGAAAAGAAGACTAAACAGTTAATGGAATTTTGAGGAATTGATATGAGATTGGGCAGTAGGGTTTGGGTATGTGTAAACATTATGCTACAGGGTAAGGGATATAATACAGTTACAGTAAAATCTACATTCACTACACAACTACTTCTAAAAATCTATAAAAATTAAAAAATCAAAAAAGCTCTGAGGCATCAGTCCCCCCTTTAGAGATGGACAAAACTCAATCTTGTCCAATCTCTACTACTTATACCTAGCATTATACCAAAGAGATGATCAACATCTACAGCATTGGTTCAGGCAATGAACTATTATACAAATACTAATTATGTATATCACTAATATAAAGAGTTATCACCAATATAAACAGTTGTTTTTTCCAGGTCCAATTCAGTAAGCATGAAGTGAATTTGTGGAGAATGTCTCCAAAACCCAGTGAGACATCATCAAGAGTTATCTGGCATAGAATTGCTTCCGAATTGCACCTCCTGCCCTTCCTGCACTGCCCTAGTGGTCTGCTGAGCTGTTCCTCACACATATTCTCACTCCACTCTTCCCTGACCTCAATTACCTCTGTACAATAACTTTTTTTTTCCTTCTTAAACCACGTATCCCTGAAGCATCACTGCCATCTCTGTTGGGCTCAGTCTTGGCCAGCGGTGTGTCCGTCCTGGAGCTGGCTGGAATCGGCTGTGCTGGACATGGGGGAAGTTTCTGGCAGCTGCTCACAGAAGTCACCCCTATAGCCCCCCTCACTCTCAAAACCTGGCCACACAAAACCAATACACTGACTTTCTGTGCATATTGTTTTCTGAGATTTAAAGTGGTGACAGGTTGAACGTGGTTGATGTTGCATGTGCAGATTGTGTTTTTTCAATAATCACCACTGTGGGAACCATTTTCCCTTTCTAAGTGAAGTGTGAGCTCTTTTTTGATAAGTGTGTTCTACAAATTGGAGAAAGTGAAGCACCATCTCAAGGTCAAATATTGCTCAAAGTATTTTTGTAACCTGTCCTTCTCACTAACTGAAAAGGTACTGAAGGACTGGGTTTTTTGCCCTTTTTGGAGTGGGACTTAATCAAGTCTTCTCTACATGTGCATTCTGGAAGAAGAACAATTTAAATGTGAAGGTGTAGGTAAGTGTATTCTCAACTGGTTCTTGATTTATTGGCCTCAAACAAGCAGGTGAGGACCTGGGGCTTGGCTTGGTTGAGCTGCGTGTTTGTACACATCTGTGCTGTTTTTTGCTTTCTGATGCAGCCCAAGCAGCAGCTTCCTTATCATCCTATTGCTGTCTGTAAGCACCTGATAAGGAGGAGAAAGCACTAGCAGATAAGAAGATGGAAACTGCCAGGGTCTTCAGCCTTGAGCATTTGAAGGGGCAGCTGAGTCTTACACTGAAAATTAAGTGCTATTTTCTTGTAATACCCTGTCAGAGAGTTAGAGCCTTGGGAATATGATGCTTCTCTCTTTTCTCTTTAGTGCAGTTCCTTGCACAAAATACTGAAGTTGAAATGTTGAGCCTTATTTGTTTTGCTTAGGCCTCAGTTCATGGATGAAATGTATTTTCATATAATTTACCAGGTTGTCTGAGTATATAGCTTGTTAGAATTATTTTTTCTAGAACAGGAGAGTACTCGGCCAAGTGGAGAGGAAATGGGCAGTTTCCCAATGAAGTTTTGCTGTGTATAGTCAGGAGTAGCAGACTTGAGCTATGCGACCCCAGGGTCTGCTTTGCTGTTGGCAGTTCCTGACCACCAGAAAGACAGTGTCAGTGCAGTCCCTGATTAAACAAGGTACAGAGCAATGGACACACACATATGCCATGCTCCTGTGTTTTGAAAGACAAAGAGCAAAGGAAAGTCAATAAGCAATCTGTCCACTTGTGACGGTGAGGCCCTTGTATAACAAGGAATAATGATGCTCCTCATGGTGGTGTGGACAAAGAGACTTTATTTCAAACTTCCCGCTCCTTATATCCCTGTTTACCATGTGACTTCTTCAGCCAATAGATTTATACGTGGCCTGCACATGCTCTCTTGGGCCCACTGCCCTGGCACATCCCCGGTGCCTTCAGACATGCTTCCCACATCCACTTGCTGTTTGGCATGTTACAGGAGAAATTGTTTGTTTTCCTTTTTAATTTACTCTCTTAAGGGACATCCAGTTAAACTTGGTGGAGGCCACAAGGCCCAAGTTCAGTGTAACAAAATATTTTAGTATCAGGGAGGCCATGAACCATTTCAGAAACGCCTGCTGATATTACTTGTAAGCTTTAAAAAAGTATTTGCAGATATTTTCTACGTAGCCTGTTCTTTTTAGTGCCAGCAGTCACTGTCAGTCTATCAATACAGAGATGATCTACTCAGAGATGTGAGAAACTGTACTAGCTCAGTGGTAATTGTTTTCCATGTGCCTGAAACAAACACCAAAGAGCACAAATACAAGAATATGGAATGTGCTTCCTTTGGTTCCCTCTGTACTGCCTGCAAATCACCAGTGGAGGAAGCAGAAGTGTAGGAACTTCCCAGGTGCCAGAGCAGGACAAGCATTGCGGACAGAAAAAACAGTCCTCTGGAACTGTGCCTGAGCTCTGAGAAGGGTGCATAGGTGGTATGCGTTTGGCTGATACTTCTGGGATAGTTCCTGAGCTGAATAAACTTCCATCAATACACTGATTTCTTTACTCATGTTGTGAAGAGAACGTTTATCAGAGGTTCTGTTACAGTTTGTGTAAACCAGACCAAATGCCCATTTTCTGTGTTAAATAAAAAACAAATTGGGGACAGGCCCATCAGAGGATATTGTGTGTAGAAGCTGAGATAGTAGTGTTCCATCCCTTCAGAGCATTTAGGTATGAGAACAAAACTCCTTTACCAGGTTCCAGAGAGGAAACACAGTTTCTGCTTCTTTAAAAAGATGTTAATCGGTTTATTGGAAAACATCTTGATGAAACTGCCTCTAAAGCAATTAACTGCTATGAAGGAGATTTCATCACCTATTTTGGGACTGAGATATGCATTTCTATTGCATGTAGGGGAAAAAATTAAAACATATACATCAGTACCAATTAAGAGGTGCTATGAGTCCTCTTTGCAGAGCACTAAGAATGCTGTAATCATATTTATAAACAAAAATAAATAGTCAAGACTGTGATGAAGCATGCAATCTAAAAATATTTTGTATTAGATACAAGAAAATATTCTTTAAGTTCTACAAACCATTTTGCCATATTTCCTTCCCAGCACATACACACTGATTTCTAATGAAATATGATCCCAGTAAATGTTGAGTTTATGGTGCATTTACAGTGACCCCAAGCATCCTGTTTTTGAGGGGGTTATGTTAAGCCTTCTGGAAGATATTTGTCTTTCATTGTCACCTTCTAAAATAGCTTTTCAATGTCTGGGGACTGCAGTTCATCTGACTGCTTTAGGCACGTGCTTCAGGTCCTGTGTTCAGTAGAGCCTTCAAGTATGTGCTAAGACCCTCATATTGGGAAGACTTTAAGAAGGTGTTAATGGTGAGCATGTGCTTAAACACTCTGGTAGAGGAAAGTAGACAACTATTTACCACCACAATTTTGGACATCACCTCTCGGTTGTACACACTTCTGGCCAGGTGCTTCTGCTACTCCATTGGAATGGCAGGAGAACCACTTCAGTGTCGAGTCCTGAGCCATAGGTAGAAATTAGCTGTCTGTAACACCAGGCCAAGCTCAGGTGCAAAGTGGTGACGTGAAGCTGCTCTGGAGCGAGCACAGAGGTGATACCCCTGCAAAGCTCCATGCAGGACAGTGGGGGCTGTCACACTGTTCCTGGCCTTGGGCTGAGAGATAGGGCTCACCTATCTGTACTTCTTGACTTCTGCCTCTGGTGCCTCCTCCCTTTGATGCCTGTGATGGTGCTTCTGCTGCTTTTGAGGAAGCTTATCCTACATGGAAAAAACCTATTTGTTTAAAAGGACCTGTAATGAAAGATGACTGCAATTATTGCAGGCTGTTACATTTGCACATTTGAAGGTTAATTCATGTGCTGCACTCAGACACAGTCAAATATCCAGGAGAGATGATTCTGATTTTAAAAATAGACTGGTTATTACAAAGCAAGCAACTGAATAGAGATGAAACAGCAGAAGTCCACCTGATTCCAATACTATAAAATTGTCAATGACACATAGTAGGAAACCTCGTGCCAACTTAACTGTTGCTTTTCTTCTAGAAAGTGACAGAAACAAGTCTGTCCAACATAAGACGTAGGCATTCGCAGTGTGCTGACAACTTAAGCAGGAGTCCAAATTAATTCCCTATGTCTGAGCCCCCTTTGCTTTTTCTGAAAGTGAAATCTTTGTGTCAAAGCTTGAAAAAGTAGAATACGGACAAGTCAAACAATTTCAGGCATGTCCAGGCGGGTTGTTCCAATGGCACTTCCCAAGGCTTGCCATTGGAAAACAGAGGCTGTATGTTCCAAACAGGGTGTAGTATACCAGGGGAGTGAACAAACTCCTTGCAAATGTCTCTATATGTAGAGCGTATTTGTGAAATGAGGGTTCCCTGGTGGTCTAGTGGTTAGGATGCAGCGCTCTCACCACCGCGGCCCAGGTTCGATTCCCGGTCACGGAACTCCTCTGGGCAGATGGAGCTCGTCAGCCCTGTAAGGTCATCCATCTAAGAGAAGGTCACTCTAAACAAACCTACGTCCTGAGGACCTCACTGCCACCGTCCAAGCTCGCTCGGCCCCGGCAGATGAACCTTAGGATTAAAGGGTGGGCTCAGCTCAGCGCACACTGTGTCTCACCTAAAAAATCCACTGTGCAGGCTCGAAGGGTAAAGACCTTTCCCAAATCTTCGTTCGCAAAGACTGGCCATGACTTGACTTGATCTGCGAAATGCTGACCTTCTCATGCTTTTGCAAAGTACTGGCTGTAGTACTGCTGCTTCCCTTTTTGCTGTTGGCTTTGTGAACTTGCAGCAGAGTGACCTGGCTGCAACTTTGTAGTTTGTGCACTGAGAGCCAAATATTGGTCCCAGTGAAATTGAGTTACTTCCTGCAAGGAAGCGGTAACCTCTCTGACAGAAAATGACAATTTGGCCTTGAGAGTGCCAGGCAGATTTAGCTAGCATATAATGCCAGAGTTCTGTATTCCTTCTAAACACAGCTCTCTTGAGGATTAGTTGATGGGAATGTGCTTGTTTTTACCTTTGCAGACTATATAATCTCAACAGAGGGTTTTTTAAAACCAGATACTGCATGTGCACAAATCTTGTGTCCATCACTTATGAAGATGATATTGTCCCTTGCAGCCAGGTGAAACAGACTGCAGAGACAGGGATGTGATCTGGCTGTGCCCAGGGCAGAGCATTTCCCTGGGAACTTTGCCTGTGGTAAATGCTGGGTTTCTGTTGATAGGAGCATGTGTGGGATATACACTTTCTGCAGCAAGGAAAAGGAAGGGGATTTGGGCTTCAGCCTCTAATAAACTGTGTTCCTTTGTGCTTGATGTTGTTGTTACCCCCATGGTCTTTTCAACAGTAGAATTCACACCCTTTGTTTTGATCTAGATTATTGCCTTTCAGTATTTGATGAAAGGAGCCTGAGGCTTCAGGCAAACAGGAGGAGAGGCAAGATTGGAAGCAACAAGATAAGTGGTTGGCAAATGGTCTTGGATTTACTGGACTCCAATCCTGCCTTATCTTTCTGTTGACTACTTGTGAGTATTCAGGAGATCCTGCTGGGCTGGGAGAAAACTGCAGTGACCTTCTGCAGGCAAATGCTGACATCTGCCTTGAAAGAGAGGTGTTTGTGCATAACTATTAATGCCCAAAAGTCACCAAACCTCTGGTTCTTAGTCTCACCAAAACCCTCTAATGCTGTTAGTAGAACAAGGTTGAGTGTTTGCCTTGCACAGCATCTTTGCTGGCCCATCCACACCTCTACTCACATCTTTCCAAAACAGACCCACTTCATGGAGTGGTATGTTTGACCCACAACATTCATTTGCATTAGTGTTAGCAGAAAACCCCTGCATGGTTATGCAGGAAAACATGCACTTTTAATTTTAGCAGTCTCTTGTAATGTTAGTTTCTTGCAGAAATCACCACAACTTGTTTTTTGTTCAGTTTTTTGTTCTTGTTTTTTGCCCAATATTTTTGGGGGAGGGTGGGGGGAAATCTGACCTGCTCCAATTTGGGTGGTGTTAGAAACAGTAATTTCTTTTACTGAGGCTGAAGAAATTAAATAACTGACTTTCTACTGATTTTCCATTACTCTTTTATAGAAGTTACATAGTCTTCAAGCTGGACCCTAAGAAATGCTAAACTTACACATTCAGTGTGAGTAGGCACATGGCATTTTCTTAATAGTGTATTCCTAATGTGTTTTCTTGGGCAAAACATAAGCAGATCATGGAAGCAAATGTACTCCTGCTGTTGTCTGTGGCCTTAGGTGTCTAATCTGTTCATTTTGTGCACTCATGCATCTTTTTCTTCTCTTATCTTTTTAATGAGCAGTAACACAGCAGAGTACATAATATGTAGCCCTTGTCTGTCCTAAGCTATAGAGCTGAAAGGAACCTTGTTTCCAAAGTGTGCTAGCTGTGGAAGAGAGAAGGTAATGTCTTCAGAGATGAATGGAAGTTATAAACACAAAGTCTGAAAGGTATCCTGGGTGATACCTTTTGACTTAAATATGTAGATGAACCTTTTAAATATGTTCATCTTATTTTCACCTGACCATGCAAACTTCTGTTCAAGAATCAACTGCAGAAGTGACCCTTTGGAGCCTATATTAACATTCATCTGGCAAAGTTTTGGAATTTCATAATCATATAATTGTTGCCAACACATTTTTCTTTCTTTTCTCTACTTTTCTATTAATGGGATCTGTATTCTCTGAAGCCTTTTCAATACCATTTGCTGCTGCATGAAAAATTATAAAGTCAGGGTGACCATACTAAGGGTGTTTAAGCTTTGTAGAGAGAATTCACTCCACCTGCTTGGAGAAGGAACATATGAGTGCAGGAGTAAGTAGTAAGTCTTATGTTTGGGTATTGGTTATGGATTTGAAATTTGCAGGGGTGAGGACACAAGAACCTAACTGCGGGGCTAGCACCGGAATGTCGCAATCGGTCTGGCTTATTCTCTTGTACAAAGTTTTACAATTTTACAATTTTCCAAGTCATTGATATAAGCATGGGGAAATAGGCAGTGTAATGTATTGTTAAATCAGTATTAGTGGAAGCTTCTCATCATGAAAATGTGATTGAAGCTATTATTTTTGTGGCAGCTTAGTGTTATAATGGCAGCATACTCCATTGATGAATGGAATCTTGTCGCGACGAGGGAAGAGAGGGACGCTCAATATGAGAATCAGCAAACTTCATTTATTGATCACTGCTAACAGCTTAATATACGCTTTATAATTAGCTCATACATATTGCAAAAGCTAAGCTCATTATTGGTTCTTGCTTAAATGTTGATTTCACTTTTACTCCCTTCTTTTGTTGACACAGGTGGCTCTTAGTTGCTCTTGTTTTGCTAATCACAACGTCCTGTTTACCAGCCAACTAGCAGGCACAAAAACACTGTAGCCTTGCCATGGCCTTGCTATCTCAAATCTTCTCACGGGCCTAGACAGGCCGTGTTCTACACTCTAACAGCTCATCCATAGCTTTAGCTATATTCATATGTCCCTGTCTTGCTAGCCAGCCCTCTACAGAATCTCAAGATTCAGAACATGCTTCCTGCTCACATCCTTTTGGAGGAGAACATAACTTCATATACAGCCACACTTTGAGGAAAAAATTTAACTCTTTCAACATGTATCACCAATGCAGATGCAGAACAGGATAATGTAGAATGGGGGACTCTTCTTGTCTTCCTTGTTGAAGAGCTTACAAAAAGGTATTGGAGCAACAAGTGGGAATGAAGCAGCCTACTTTGTTCTGGCTTGATTCTTTGCATTGTTCTGTTGTCATTTGGAGAGGAACACTTTCTCCGTGCTTCCTTTCAGGTTTCCAGAGTGAGTCATGAAGGAGAAGTACCCAGGTGGCTTTAAGCACATACCTGTCATAGAATCATAGAATAGATTGGGTTGGAAAAGACCTCCAAGATCATCAAGTCCAACCCCTGATCCAACTCCAATTACTATATCATGGCACTAAGGGCCACGTCCAAACTCTTTTTAAAAACCTCCAGGGATGGTGAATCTACCACCTCTCTGGGTAGGCCATTCCAATGCCTGATAACCCTCTCTGTAAAGAATTTCTTCCTAACATCTAACCTAAACCTCCCCTGGCAGAGCTTGAGCCCATGTCCCCTTGTCCTATTGTTGGTTGCCTGGGAGAAGAGACCAACCTCCACCTGGCTATAACCTCCCTTCAGGTAGTTGAAGAGTGATGAGGTCACCTCTAAGCCTTCTCTTCTCCAGACTGAACAACCCCAGCTCCCTCAGCCTCTCCTCATAGGACTTGTGCTCAAGTCCCTTCCCCAGCCTTGTTGCTCTTCTCTGGACCCGCTCCAGCCCCTCAATATCCCTCCTGAACTGAGGGGCCCAGAGCTGAACACAATACTCCAGGTGTGGCCTCACCAATGCAGAGTACAGGGGAAGGATCACTTCCCTGCTCCTACTGGCCACACTGTTCTTGATGCAGGCCAGGATGCCATTGGCCTTCTTGGCCACCTGGGCACACTGCTGGCTCATGTTCAGCCTCCTGTCAATCAGCACTCCCAGGTCCCTTTCCGCCTGGTTGCTCTCCAGCCACTCTGTGCCCAGCCTGTAGCGCTGCAGGGGGTTGTTGTGGCCAATGCAGGACCCGGCACTTGGCCTTGTTGAACTTCATTCCATTGGAGTCAGCCCATCTCTCCAGTCTATCCAGATCCCTCTGCAGAGCCCTCCTGCCTTCTGGCAGGTCGACACTCCCTCCCAACTTGGTGTCATCTGCAAATTTGCTGATGATGGACTCAATCCCCTCATCTAAATCATTGATAAAGATGTTAAAAAGGACTGGGCCCAGCACTGACCCCTGGGGAACACCACTGGTGACCGGCCATCAACTGGATGCAGCCCCGTTCACCAGCACTCTCTGGGCCCGGCCCTCAAGCCAGTTCCTGACCCAGCACAGAGTGCCCCTGTCCAAGCCATGGGCTGCCAGCTTTTCCAGGAGTATGCTATGGGAGACAGTGTCAAAGGCTTTGCTGAAGTCCAGATAGACCAGTCTCCTGTCTTTAGCACTCTTCAGCACATTTACACAGTAATTCCAGACTTTAGATAGTAAAAGGATGTTCCTTCTTGAGAGCTTATTGACAAGAATTAATCACAAATTTCTTACTGAAATATCTGTGTTGTAAAACGATAACTCATTAAAATCAAACATATTCTTTCAGGAGAGGGCTTGTTCTGAGACTACCCTATCACACTTTGGCTTTTACAATCATTTGTACAGGAAAGGTTTTGACGTTGTTGAAACATCTGCTTTGAATAATTCTTTTATAAACTGTACTATTTGAAACACATAAATGGGAACTTAAACCGGAAAAGATAAGACAAAATGAATAGTTGTCATGAAACAAATATTTTAATTTTTTTGTTGTAATTTACATGAGGAAAATAATTTTGAAGATCACATTCATATAGCCTGGAAGAGTGCTTCTCATTCTATTCTAAAAAATTAAGGGATGGGAAAATACCTAGTTGAAAATAAGTGAACAGAGCAAAAACACAGTTCATTTCTACTCTTTGTAGAAGGAAGTCACATTAGTGTATGATGTTACAGTTTACCTTCCTGAGGCCCATGACAGTCCCTACTCATGTTTGTCCTCACTGTGTTTCTGTTCATGTATAAACTTTAAAGGTGAATTCTGCACTCCTCAGTCAAAACCCCTTTGGAATTCCAAGCTGGTAAAGATTGCAGGGTCGGTACTAAGGATTGCTTGCTGCTACTCTGCATTTATTTAATATCTATTTTAAAATTAATAACATAATTAATAATATAATTAATATAATTAATATAATTAATAATTAATGTATGTTTTAATATAATATATTAATAATATATTAATATATTATTCTATTATATGTTGTTATATATTCTATTATATATAATTGTATATTATACTATTGTATAATATATTAATATAATATATTAATATAATGATATATTAATAAATCTGTATTTATCCTCCTATTTCAGCTGCAGCTGTTGCACACAGTGGTAGATCAGCATAGCAGGAAACAGCACCCTGATTACTTGTGATACCATGAGGGTAAACTAGGTTGATAAGCAAGTCATCTTGTAAATTGGCAAAGCATGGTGCAAAAAAGCCTGGAATTGGTCTTCTCTTTAAATCTCTTACCACTGTTTCCACACAGCATAGCAGGAGTTAGAGAACAAGTCTGAAATTCAGAGCTGGTGTAAACTAGTGCTATTCAGTGAAGTCTGGTGGAGTTGTACTATTTCATACCTGCTTTCAAAGAGGGCTTGCACAAAAATGATCATACCATGGAAGTGACATGATGTTACCCTGGCTGCCTGAATTTGTTCCATCTGCTGCTGGAGCAGATAAAAGGAGGTGTAATATATGGACTATGCTATGTGCGGGAGGCAGCCTGCATTCTGTTTTTTCAACACTTTATCAATGTCATTCAACTTGTAATAATTTCTTATAACTTACAGCAAAGGCACTTGACTAGAAATTCCTTTTTCCTCTTTTGAGTGACAAAAAGAAAAAAAACATCACTCTAGTTTTCCAGTAGTGGCCTAAACTGTTATTTCTCCTCAGTATCAAATAATTTGTGTTCATAGAATTTGAGTTTCTGGCAAGCCTGCATTGCTAGCAACATGCCTTTCTTTGCTTCTGGGTTGAACAACAACAGTGTAACAGGAATATTCTTCTTGCCTATCAGATGAAGCCTTCTATGATCAGCTGGTTGATGCACGTCTTTTAATTTGTCATGGATATTTCTGTGTTTTCAAGGAGATGTCTAGACTGAAAGTTGGGAAGAAAGACTTAAAAGGCTGTAAATCTGTGTCAAAGAGTCTAAATACAGACATGACAAGTGTGCCAAAATCTGATTTGTAAATGCGACTGAATCAAGCCTTACAGGAGCATATTATGGATCTTTCTCCTACTGTTAGTCAAAAAGCTATAGCCAAGCCATAATTTCCTACCAAACCTCTAAGTATTTAGACTGTATTATCTAAGCAAGTGAGACACTTGCAGGAAAAAGTCTTGTGAAGAAAAAAAAAATATAGTCTGTGATTGTCATCAATCTGACATTCAACATCTGCATTTTAGGAACATAATCTTTTTATGCTAATTGGGGTGATAGATTTGCTATTCCTTTTCTAGATGCACCTTTGTATGTCCATTACAGTACCAAAGGCAGTGTGTACAAGTTGCTGATTGAATCATGGCCACCTTGTCAGTCAGATGTGGCCATGTGGATGCTGGAAGTCACTATGCCAATAGAAGCTGTGACATGTCAGCAATGTCTGTATTACTTACTCTTCTGGTCAGATTTCTGTTGACCCAGGCTTTGGCAAAGAGCCCCTCCCTCTCACAAAGTGGGTCTTGAATTTTTTCTGTCTCTTCTAGGCCTTGAGGTTTACAGCTCAAAAACCTGTTGAGAAACACACCGGGGATGAAGTGTCTCTGCCAACCTTTCTTTTGATAATTGATAGGAAGTTTGGATGCTCTAACTCTTCTCGACCCTCTGTATATGGCTAATGCATGGGTCAATGCTGCTTTCTCCCTGGACAATTCCCTCTGGAGTAGCTTATACACCAGCAAACTCTAAAGTACAAGGCATTATCACTTGTTGCCACAACCGTGTTTGCATACAGAAAATGAGGTACATAAAAATGTCAGTCACATAATACCAATCCACAAATAAAGCTTATTTTGGACCTATGAAAGGGCTTAAGATGAGATAATGTCACGGTATTTGAAACAGCTGTGGTTCAGCTCTTAATGCTAAATGCAGACTTGTGTCGAGGTGACTGTGGGCTCACAGTTTGTCTGTGGACAGGTCTTCCTTGTTACTCAGAACTTCAACTAACTTACACTCAGCTGTATTCCAGCAAGCAGTGTCTACAAGACTTTGTCTTCATCCTTGGCTTGTGGCTTCCAAAGAAATCAACAAAAATATTTTCAAGTGGCATATTTTATAGGTAGGCATATAAGCATCTCCAAAAGGTAATTCTTTCATTTGTCTTTGTCCAAGTTTGATAGTGACTCGAAGCTAGTCGAGAATGCCACCTTGGAAACACAGAATCAGGGGAAGGCACTGTTCTCTTTGGACTCAGGACAACTCCAGTGAAACATGCATCACCTGCCTTGAGCAGAGGCACCACAGCACAGCACACTGAGCTCCTCAGCCCTGGGCTCCAGCAACAACAGCCCCCACACGGCCACCAGCACGGACAAGACACATCCAGGTTGAGCTCACTAAGAATTTGCCAAGCAGCTGAGCTGTTTTAAAAGTCCTTGGCAAATACGGGATCTGAGACATTTGGGAAGGGATTTAAACAGTGCAGTTGCTTGGGATAGCAGAAAATGAGATTGAGAACCAGAAAGAACCTATCTAAAAAAATCCAACTTCTTGCAGTTATACTCTTTCAAACAACATCTTACTGCACCCACATAATTTAAACAGAGGACCTGGCACTTTTAGACAGATTTTTATGGCTCTTAAGCATCATCAGAAAACACTATTTCCCTAGTCAGGGAGCCCAGCTTGCACCTTGTTCTGCTGATTTAGTGAAATGATGCCGGAAACAAGTCTGGAGGTATGCACGCAAGGAGAGACAGCCTCAAACTGGAGGGTAGAGAGTGAGGCAGGGTTTCTTTTAAGTCTTATGCTTAATCTTTCTAAATGTAGCACTATCACACAAGGTTTTGTCCTTATTTGTTTAGTTTTCTTTAGCCGAAATAATTATCAAATCCCTAGTGTGAGTGCAATGATACCATTTGTGTTAAAACTGGAGAGTGGAAACAGAGTGCTGTTTCATTAAAAGTTCAATGTTTTTGTGTTTTTGTTTGATCTCTTCTTGAAAAAGGAAACCAAAACTCCTAAGCCTCCATTTTGGAGAAGCAGAGTGAGACAACAACCAAGTTCCTTCCCCTATGGTAGTAGTCCAGTGGGAAAGGCCAGGTTCAAACACCTCTTCTAAATCTGGCCTTCCACACTAAAGTGATTGCCTTTTCTGGTTTGTGTTTGCCTGTCTGTCTGTCTGCCCACCCCTGCAGTGTATGGCTAGTGCAGAAGGACCCCAGAAGGAATGCTGGATTTGCCCAGTCTTGCCAAGCAATTGCATTGTGAGCACTGGGACCTGTTCCCAGTTAATATTTCATTGAAGCTGACAGTTTTCCACAGAAAGCTTTGGTTTCAACAAATCAGCACTTTCCAACAGAGAAGTCTTTTGCCAAAGAAATTCTCCAAATATTTAGTTGTGGTTGTGATAGCTCCTCAGTAGGGGGAGTTCTGGTACGCTTAGTTAGAGGCTCACGTCCAAGAATTTGGAGAACAACATAAAGTGCTTTCATGACTGTGGTTGGTTATGAGGAAGGGATAAAAATGTCTAGGACTTCTGCTCTTCTTTGGGCTTCATTGTCTCCCACTGTTCTTTCTTTTTGCATGTTCCTAAGTTAAAGAAATACCGTGTAGTATTTATTCCGCTATCATTTTCCCTTGGGACAAATTATTCCAGAGCAGACATCTTTCTGTTATTCAGCCTACTGGACCAAAAGCAGTGAATTATTCTGATGATCATATTGCCTTACCTTCAATTCATCTATTTGCTCTGCATGTGGACCCATTTTGTGTTATTTCTGCCTCAGAAGTTTATCCCATTTCTAGCTCTGCCCAAGAAGCAGATCACAAAATCACTGCCTACTCACTCCAGTTACAGAGTAAGAAATGAATTGGAATTATATGGGAAGAGAGGTAAGGACGTTAGCATCAACAACTGAGAAGGTACAGTCTTCAGGTAATGAACAGATTAGGAAGCAGGTAACTGTCTGGAGTATCTCTTCTTGGTATAACTCATTTTTTTTTCCCTTTTCTGCTTTCTGCAACTCACAAACAACAACACAAAAACCCTAAGAACAATTTATTGCAGCATTCTTTCTCTAGGACAACATTTGCCCCCTTGTGAAAATAGGCCACTAGAAAAAAAGTCAGTTCTCAGTTCAGTAAGTGGCTTTCACTGTCCATCCACCTGATTGCCAGATCCTGCTCTCCCCTCTCAGCCAGAGCTGTCCTGCTGTTTGTTTGTTGGACCTCATGTATAGTAAAAAGCACTGGTTTTCTTCGCAGGGTATTTATTGCATATCCACTTCTCCCCACCCATCCCCCTCTGCACTCTCGCCCCTCCCTCCTTGTTAGACATGATTACATGTTGTTTGGCCTCATTCCATTTAGTTTACTTTGCTGTATCATCCTAAATTTGTGCATAGCATAACAGCTCCAAAGATCTCCTAGTTTGAACCAAATGATGGAGTAGGCAGAGTTCATTAAAATAAGTAACAGCATAGCAAGAAACACAGCCCTGAAGTAATCAAAACTGAAATTTGAAAAAGTGACTCAAAGTGTATTACGTGCTGTCTGGAACAGGCAGCAATGGGCCCTTGAAAACAGTCAGTTTTATATGTTCTATTCAAACCTGTCAGCTCTCCAGACAAAGACATAGGTAGTTATAGTGGGGGGAGAGAAAGCAGGTGGGAGGGGGATATGTGTGACTATATTATAGAACCATGTGCCTGAATTTCTCCTTTGATCCCCAAAGCTGGAACACTTCATGTTGTTGTTGTTGGTTTTTATTGCAGCATGTGCCAGAGGAAAGCCATGATTAAGCCTAGGAGTGGAACTGTTTCATATAAAGCAAACCTTCTACCCAATTAAATGTGTAGACACTGCCTCCTTCCACTTGCTCCCCTGTGTGTCTTGCTGTCCCATTTCTTTAGACTGCTTGTTTTCAATGTTTGTAATGTTCCATTTTAAAATATCTCAGTGGTTTTTCCCCTGCTTTATTCTCCACTTTAGTTCCTCAGGGCACTCAGATTATTACTACTAAAATTTTGCTACTAAAATACAGACTGAGTGGTTTAGAAGGTTTAGAAGGAGGTGAGTTTTTGTACCTGTTAGACACTAGACTGAGTGTAGCAGTAGAGGCTACAAAAAATGTCTCACATTCTGCCATCAGCATTTGCTACTGTCAGAAACAGGATTCAAGGCAGGATGGTCCAGTTCTGCAGCTCATTATATTCATCGTTGAATTTGTTTCAGCAACTCCTCCCTTGCAGCATCTATGGACCTACAAATATGGTGTATTATCCAAGTAAAACGTGTTCTCTAGCTGCCATGGTGGAACACACAATCTGAAGATGTGAGAACACCTTTCTAATTCTCTGCAGAGGTATAATGTTGATAGACACGACATTTCCACGATTCTTGCACTTGCAAATTGGAGCCTGAAGCAATCATATGTGACTCCCAAGTGTTAAAGAATCAAACTTTGTGTAGGTAAATGTGTGTGCATTTCCTAATTGTCTAGTTATTTTTATATCTCTTTAGTACATTCTTCATTTTGGTCCTGGTCTGTGTCTACTGTTAAACTCCTTGGAGTACATGAGAGTAATTGTTGTGCATGCTGCTGTATCCTGTTTTCAAGGGATAACACTGGGTTAAAAATCTTAAGCTGGTATGAGAGGCAAGAGGAGGAGAGTATTTTCAAGTATTTGCTGGAATGTGCTGTGTGGAATCAAAAGGGTTGAGATACTTGAAGGAAGACCCATGTTAGAAAGTATGAGAACAACAGGGCTTTACCTTCTAAATTACTCCAGGAGGGCTTGTTTGTATCAAAGTTATCATGTAAAAGAGACCCTGCTGAAGAGGACAAACAGGAGGGAGTGGATGCTGATAATGTGCTGGAGGAAATGGAGATTGTTGGAGAGACCAGGCTGCTTCCCTGTTGTTAGCTCCTGCCAAGAGAGACGGGACATGATGGCTCAGGCCCTCTATCTCTTACAGACGAATGGCCAACAGGCCCTGCTTTGTCCCAGCAAAGCCACTTTGCTGAACTGGAATTCCCGCCTGCCTGCCTCAGCTTCCCTTAAAGAGAGCAGGCCTTAGAGTGGATTTAAAATATTCAGTTTCCTCCTCTTTGCTGAATTTCTGTCACTGGAGCTCCCTGTGGCCGGACAAAAGCTTTGACTAGCACAGCAAACGTGTAGGAATTAGTCCCTTAGAGCAGGCTGCAACTTCTAAAGCCAGCTTCAACAGCAGCAAATGCCACAGCCAAAAACTCCCTAGCAAGGAAAGAGCATGATGTTCCAGGCCCACAAAGCCAAAAATCCCCAGGACTTATCCAGAGGTTATACTGACTGAGAGATTCAGGGGGTCCTCAGATGGCAATGATAAAACCCTGTGGGTTCAACTTAGCTGCATCAGTGGTGAAAGAAGCAGTATGGTCAGAAGTGTACTGCCTTCTGTGCAGGTAAGGTTACTCTATAAATATATGGGCAAATAAGGCCTTCTCACCATTAAGATATGGGATGTAGTTTATTGAGAGTGTGAGAGACAACACACAGGGGGTTTTTCCATATGGCATTTCATGTGGAATTAAATCTTGTCACTACCTGAATCCTATGGTCCAACAGAGCATAGAGGATTTTGTTCTGTACAATCAGAACTTTCCAGTGTGTAGAAAGATTTTCTGGAGAAAAGATTGGATTGGTCTTTAGGAGTCCCCAGGATGCTGTGGAGCCCTACCTGGTCACACAGTAGACTGTGAGATATGCACTAGGTTCCTCAGTACAACAAATGACATTGAACAAGATATTGATCTATGCTTTCTCATGAAATCTTGTCCCCACCAGTGGATGCCTTCTTGCAGAAAATGCTCTGACCACTGCCTCCTGCACTCTGGCCTCTCTTGCAGCACTAGGTTTCTATAGAGCAGTGACAGTGTTTGTTTGATTTGGTGCAAAATGGTGCAGTTAAGGGAGGAGCTGTGGATAAATTTCAGATCCTTAATTCACGGATCATTAGCTCTGCATAGTAACCCTTGGGAGACAAGGTCACCTGCTTCATGGGCTGGGAAGGTGCTTTTGCAAATAAGGGTGTTTGTTCAACATTGCTGATCCCTGCTGATCCGTTATAAAAGCCATGTTAGTTATTGTATTCATGTTATGTACAATCATGTGATGCTTGAGGCCTGACATACATTTAGCCAGTCAGAAGAGATAAGGCAGGCTACAATCTGGCTTTCTTCCCTGAGGTTTGCAGAATGTGTTTGCAGATGTGATCTTCAGGAGGCTGGGGGGTGGGAGGGAGAGAGCCTTTTCTTCAACTGCTTATTTCAGTATCGGAAGTAAATGAGAAGGTGAGGTCATCTTTAGCACCTCCTATTAACTGTGAAGACATTCTTCCCACATCCTGAGCCTGCTGTCTCAGTTTTGTATCAACAATGCTTTTCAGCCTTCATAAAGTGGATATGACTTCAGTCATTTCATCTGGCAGCGTGTAAGAGCTAATGAGCTGGACTGGGTCTGTTTCAATAATGCTTATTGCAGCAAACAGGTTTAAGCAGCTCACCTGATCAGCAAAACAGTGTAATCAGCATCTTGGCTAGGAAACTTTCAGCTTCTGTCTCGTGATGTTTTGGTTCAGCAATGCGTGTATTACTTTTGCTCATTTTACCTCCCAGAGTTTGAATGTTCCCAGTAAAGTCATAGGTTCAGCTTCATAATGCATCTAGGTGTTAAATGAGAATGAGGGATTCATAGGAGTGGCTGTAGCCATGGAATTTCCAAGGATGAGGACAAGCTTTGGGAGACACTAGCTAAGAGAATGAGGAATTGAATGAAGTTTAGCAAATGTTGCTTGCCTTAAATGGGGACAATACTAACCTGCCACTCTTTAGTATACTGAGTTTTGGCAAGGTTGGTGAGTACTGCAGTTGGAAGTTGCTGTGTTCAGTTACACATGCCAGGTACATGGAATTTCATTCCTTCTATCCAGAGGCTACATAACACTGATAATAAGTGCCAAAGCTTCCTTACCCAGTACTGGGAGTTGCATTGTTTTCCGTTCTAGGACAGTAGTTGTTAGGTGTCACCAAAGCATAGAACACAGATGGGGGAGATGTGAGTTTTTGTCCTCCCTGACCAAGGTGTTTAGTTGGATAATCTCCACTTGCAAGCTGGGGTGTGAATATTTAATTGGAATTCTCTGCTGCTGTTCGAGTTAGGGGTAACGTAGCTTTGTGCACAGTGGGAGCTGCCTTCGCACATCCCTCGGCTCCTGTGGCCTCCCCCAGCTCTCCTGTAGGACTTGGCCTCTCCGGAGCTGCTGCACAGCAGTCTCATCTGCACCTCTGCTGACCTGTGAGCATGAGGTGTCTGACCTGCCCAGCCCACTTCATACTTCAACAGCAAATTAAAGGTCTTCATTAGTGTATTTGATAGTTGAATAAAATGTTTTGAAACACTGGCACATTAACTGCAATCAAGTTTTGAAAGGTCTCTGGTTGCTAGAAGGAAATTAGCCTGATAAATTGCTCTTTTCAATTAAACAAATGGGTAATTTTTCACAAGCAAGCTCAGAAGCTATCATTTGGGGAGCTTTTCCCCCCCTTTTTATTTTTATTTTAGTATATTACACGTGATTGTTCCTCAAGAACTGATTTTTTTTTTCCAAAGAGGCTAATTGTCCCTGAAGTGTAAGCAGCTTGTAAACCCATCCTGTCTGTCTGCCTCCAACAACCCCATAGTGGTCTCGTGATCAAGCAGTGGCCTATGAATTGTACTTCCAAAATGACAGTGACTGATGGTGTGAGCTTGGCTCATTGCCTGCCTTTCTGTGCCTTTGTTTACCTGTTTGTCTAAAGAAGCATTAACCTCCCTGGGTCAAAAAGGCCTGTTTAACTTAAGCAAGGAGTTCTAAGGTAATTATAGTTACTCAGTAACTTTCATCTCAGAGCGAACTGATTAAGGAGGCTAAGAAATGTGGTGGCTTCCCTTTTGGTCAAAATCAGTGACTGACCTGAAGGTACCTCTGTCCTCAAACCTTTAAACAGAATCTGCATTCAAAAGCACGGCTTAGGAGCTGAAACAAATTGCTGTATCCCTTAAGTACTGAGTCTAAAAGGGACCCCAGAAACACACACTGATCCAGAGCTACAGATGTGCTAAGAACTTCATGTGCTCCATCTACTAAAGAAAAGCAAATGCTAGTACAAATAACTGCAACATTGGATTCATCTTGCCTTGGGCATATTTATCCAGGGTATTGCCATTACATCATTCGCATTAGGCCTTTATTATCTGCTATTTTAGATCTTAGAAGCTGTTACAAGCCCTAGTCAGAGGTCAAGATGCTGTTGAACTTCAGATCTTTCTGAAAGAAGAGCATAATTCTGCCAACAGCAGAGCAATGTTAGATTTACAGCAGTGTAATGTCATACAAATCATGAGAAAAAATGTAATCTAAAGTATATTTATTTTTAAAAATGAGGTTTAGTTGCCAAAAATATAGACATTGCACGTTAAAATCCACATCGAAAAGACTACTGTACCTTCATCTTTGAGAACTAAATAAGGTATTCTGGGGCTTTTTTATGCTATCAGAAAAGACCACAAATTATTTAAAAACAAACTTCCACCATCCAAATAAAATAATACCGAAATATCTTGCTGTAGTTTGGAGTAACTGCATGAAACATGACTCACATGTTTAGAAATTCTCCTTTATCTTTCCTCTGTGTGCAGCACTGATCTTCATGAACTGTTTGTCACAGTGCATGATTACATTCCTTTCACCTAAACTGTGTCTACATATTTTAAATTTCTATTTCCAGAAGCTGATTGTTGTTGAGTGTTTCAGTTTGGTTTGGAAGAAATCTGCATGCAGTCACTTGGGTGGTGGACTTCAGTGTGCTTTATGAGAAATTTTGCACTCAGACAAAATGCAGACTCAGAAGAGCAGAGTCTACCAGAAGACTCTTGCTGACCTGTATTTTGATTGTCGCTGATAGAAATGTTTGAGGCAAAAATACAGACCATCTCCTTGAACTCAAGTTTTTCATAAAACACTGCATTCCTTCTGAGGACCTCACTTCCAGACAAACAGTGTTCCAGGGCAAGCAGGAGATGGCTCTTGCACTGCTCACCAGTGGGAAGGCCCTTGTGATTGTGAGCAGAAGCCAAGATATCTGACAAGTGCCTGTCAGTCCAAGTACAGTCTGTATTCTTCTGCTGGAGAACCCCCACCACCTCTGGCCTCAAGGCTTCAAAACCCAAATTCTGTTTAGTGTTATGGCTGCTATCTAACCTAGAGCACTTAGAAATCTCATCTACTTACGGCAACTCATAAGCACTCCGCTTGCCATCCAGGCAGGGAATGGGTTTTGGTTTAAATGAAAAGGTGCAGTTACATCATCTTGCACAACAGGTCCCTGCTCTGTGTCTGAGCTGGGCCAAGTGAGTCCTCTTGAGCTGGAAGAACATGGAAAACTTGGAATTGCAGTAATAAAAAAAATATTATAGCATGTTATGCATAATAACAACACATTCTAGGTTGCTCCCTGCATGGAATCTCCCAGGTATACCTGACAACAAAGGATAGAGAGATCTGAATACTAATAACAGCTGGAGGAGGGGGCCCTTAATAGTATTTTGGCTAATTGCCAGGTTGCCTGCTCTCGAAAAATTTGCCTGTGCTGAGCTAGACACATTTTTCATGTGTAGAAAATTAGGTTGTTGGTAGGACTTTATATTTTCCTAATGCTTCCTACAGTCAACTGTGTGAAGGTTCACGATAGCCATGAGATCTGTGTTTCTAGCTCAAAGGCCTTCAGGCCTTCTTTGAAAAACTTGGAAAATCATAGCAGTTGAACAGGTACCGGAAAGAAATTGCAATTTTGGAGAGCTTCAGATGTAAACTTAGAAAATGAAGAAGTATTTTTGTATTTTGTGTGTTTGGGTTTTGGTTTTTTGTTGTTGGGGGGTTTTTTTGCTTGTTTGCTTGTTTGCTCTATTCTTCTTTTTTTGGTAAATACAGGTGACTAACTCAGGGCCTCTTTTCTCCTACCCTGAAGGAAGAACAAAGTCTCTGATGATTTGCTTGTTCAAAAGGTCTGCACTGATTTTACCTTTAGGTCTGTTCTAACATTTCTCATTGTTTCATTGTAAGCATTTTCTGTGGTAATTAGACTGTAATAGCATAATCCCTGGTGGCCTTCCTGGAGTGTCTGGCCTCTCTGGGTTGAGAAAGCTCTGCTTAGTGACAACATATTTTCCTCTAAGTGGGAAGGGGAAGAGTTGATGTTGTGAATGGTGTCCTGATTATGATGGAAAATCTCTTGAAAGAGGGAAGTTTTGCAGCATTTCCTAAAAGTGATTCAGGCTACATTTGTCTGATTTCCTCTGGAAGCTCACAGCAACCAAGATGGTGCATGTTTATTTTGTCTCTGGCTGCTTCCTTCTGGACTCTATGGTCTGCATTGTCCCAGAGGAACACAGATATCTCTGTGATTTGTAGATGCAGGTGCAGGCATTTTTTGTAGCTGGGCACAGATACATTCAGAGCTTTGAAGTCCAAGACCTTGAACTGGTGGTGAAAGCAGATTAAAAATCCTCTTTAGCTTCCTAAAATGCAATGCCTAGAGTCATCTGACCTGTTGTGTGAGGCAAAGAAAGAAAACTAGCTTTTTAAAGGCTTCTAAAAAATGAAGTAGAGATTTGATATTTTATCTTGATTGCATTTCCTCTGAATGATTTTGACAAATCATTCAGTGATTTGAAATTAGAGTCATTTGTGAATGACTCTAATTTCAAGGCTCTTTCTTGGGTTATAACAAAATTAAGACAGCCTTTCAAAGTATGGCCACAGGCAGAGGAAGAACAGATGTGTCCAGGGGAGAAATACAGCCATCCCATGGGAATTAACAGAATAGAAAGGCCTCGGAAATCCTGGTTTTGGAAGCTTGTCCCCAGACAAGGGATTTCTGCAACAAGAACTCAGGCCCTAAAAACTTAACTTGCAACTGCAGAAGCTTTTCCTTCTCTATAAGGAAAAGGAATGGCTTGAAGTGGGGCTTGGCTAACTGAGCTTTCATCTTGTGCCCCTGGACACATTCCGTGCCTCAGTTTTTCTCTGTGCAGAATGGAAGGGTTGCTATTAATGGTCTTTAGAAAGCTTATTTGAGATTTACTTGTGAAAAGGGCCATAGTGACTGGGGGGTGGTGGTGTGTTCCTGGTAGAATCAGTGTCATCTGAAGTCAGAGGGAACCTTACACAGAATCTGAATCAGGTTTACAGCCCAAGTCCTGCTTTACAAACACCCCAAGACTGAATTTAATTGCTGTGTTAGCATGGTGCCAGTGAGGTGCAGTGCTCACAAACAGCATGGTTGCAGTTGGTTGGTGTCATGACACTCCCAGTGCCAGAGGAGCCCCATTTCTGGGGTGCTGGTTTGGAGGCTCATCCCTTCCTACCTCTATTCAGCCTCCTTGTGTTGAGGAGTGAGGCAAGAACTGGGATGAACAAGTCATTCACCCTTCCAGCATTACAACTGTCACACATACAAGGCTGGTTTTATATTCTTGGCAGCTGTGATTTTCCCTCTGTAACACTTCCATGCAAAGTGAGGGGGTTTGCCACTTTAGTTTTGCTTCCCAGGGAAATGGACGAGGACTCCCCATCTGCCACATGAACAAATGAAAATGGTGACATTTGACTATTTCCCTGTGGTTAGTGAAAACTTCTGAAATTCTCCTTTCTGCTGGTTTTTGGGTTGTGAAAGATTTTTCCCGATAGGTGCAAAGAAAATTAAACAAACAAAACCAACACCCCAACCAGCTGGGTACTTACAAGCATTGATTCTCGTGTTTGTTTTTCTTTCTTTCTTTCCTTCTTTTTTTTAAGTGACTGATCAAAACTACCCCTTGAAGGCAGTTGTGGGATCTGGGGCAGAGCAGGGCAGGGCAGACTGTCCCATCTGAGTTGCGGGGAGTGTCAATCTGCTGGAGGGTAGGAGGGCTCTGCAGAGGGATGTGGACAGGATGGATAGATGGGCTGAATCCAATTATATGATGTTTAACAAGACCAAGTGCCGGGTCCTGCACTTTGACCACAACACTACACACAGTTCTACAGGCTGGGGACAGAGTGGCTGGAGAGCAGCCAGGCAGGAAGGGACCTGGGAGTTTGGATTGACAGGAAGCTGAACAGGAGCCAGAGTGTGCCCAGGTGGCCAAGAAGGCCAGTGGCATCCTGGCCTGGATCAGGAACAGTGTGGCCAACAGGTCCAAGGAAATGATTCTTGCCCTGGACTCAGCGCTGGTGAGGCCACACCTCGAGTGCTGTGTCCAGTTCTGGGCTCCTCAGTTCAGGAAGGACATGGAGGGGCTGCAGCAAATCCAAAGAAGAGCAACAAGGCTGGTGAAGGGACTGGAGCACAAGTGCTGTGAGGAGAGGCTGAGGGAGCTGGGGCTGTTCAGCCTGGAGAAGAGGAGGCTCAGGAGAGATCTGACAGGAGGTTGTAGCCAGGTGGGGGTCGGTCTCTTTTCCCAGGCAACCAGCAGTAGGACAAGAGGGCACGGTCTTAAACTGCACCAGGGGAGGTTCGGATTAGACATTAGGAAGAAATTCTTTACAGAGTGAGTGATCAGACATTGTAATGGGCTGCCCAAGGAGGTGGTGGATTCACCGTCCCTGAAGGTGTTTAAGAAGAGACTGGATGTGGCAGTCAGTGTCATGGTCTAGTTGACATGGTGGTGTTGGGTCATAGGTTGTATTTGACGATCTCAGAGGTCTTTTCCAGCCTGGTTGATCCCGTGATCCCGTCCCGTCCCGCCGGGGCGGCGCGGACTCCAAGGCCCGGCATGCGGCGGGGCGCGGCGCAGGCGCAGGGCTGGGCTTGAGTGGCAAGTTGTTTGTTCCAGCGAGCACCAGCTGCTCGGCGCCCTGGGCTCCGCTGCTCCTGCCCGGCTCCGCTCCGCGCCCCGCCGGCCTCCCCCGCCCAACTTCGGCACCCTCCGCTCCCTCATCTCCCAGCCCCCGGAGCCGGGAAGGGGCAGAAGGAATCGAGGGGAGGCGGGGGAGGAACAAAAAAAAAAAAAAGAAAAAAAAAGGCACCGACAATAACAGCCCCCTCCCCCTCCCCATTCAAAACCACAAAATAAACCCCAGGAATAGATGAACTACAAATGAGAAAGAGGAAAAGATGGAACTGCACATCCTAGAGCACAGGCTCAGAGTGGCCAGCATAGCCAAGGAGAGCATCCAGTTGTTTACCTATGGATTAATCAAACTTGCTTTCCTGTCCTCCAAGACGAGGTAGGTGCTGGGGATGGGGCAGTGCGGGGGCGCCCTCCTTGAGAGGGGACGGGGCGTTGGGGACGTACCCTCCTTGTTGCAAGGGGGCTCGGGGCTGCAGGGTACCCTCCTTCCCGCACAGGGGCTGGGGTGGGGGTGTCTGCCTGGCAAGTGAGCACAGCAGCCTCCTTCTTGCAAAGGAGGTGGGTTGATGGGTGCTCTTAAAAAAAACCAACAAAAACCAACCAAACAAAAAAGGCATCCCCTCCTGAGATGGAGGACACCCCTTCTTGCAAGGGGGAAGGGTGTTGAGGTAGGGGACACCCTCCTTCCTGCAAGTGGGCACGGTGCTGAAGGGGGGGACACCCTCCTTGTAACGGGACAGGGTGCCGGGGTGGGGGAGGGCACCCTCCTTGAGGAGTCAGGGCGCTGGGTGAGGGGGGACGCCCCCTCGCCAGAAAGCAGGGGGTCTTGGGCGTGGGGGAACACCTGGGTCTTCCCTCCCTACTCACACCCACCATCCCAGGACTGGGAGATGGTGATGCGGGTCAGCGCTCGAGTCCGGGGTGTCCCAGCCCGGCTTTGGGGCACCCCCGCGGGCAGCCCGGCTGGGCCGGGCCGGGTGAATGGAACAGGTGGGGGCCGAGGGGCCCGGCCGGGCCGGCAACAAAGGCAACAACAGCGGCCGGAGGAGGAGGAGTGGTGGGGTTTTTTCTCGCGCTCTCTGTTTTCTGTGGTTTTTTTGTTTGGTTTGGTTTTTTTTCCCCCCGGTTGTTGTTCCTTGTAGTACTTAAAACGAAGCCTCCACACGCGGGTTTCTTTAAAAGGTGCTTTTCCAGTGCTGCCAAATTGGAGGGAGGACGAGGGGCAGTGCATGCCTTGCACTTGAAAATTATGATATTGAGCAATATGGATTGTTATAGCTTTCAGGAAAAGAAAAAAAAAAATAAAAATGTAGTAGAAGGCACTGTGAGAATATTTTTTTTTTTTTAAGAAGAGGAAACAAAATAGTGTGGACAGTTTATTGAATGTATGTAAGGTGCTAGGCCTGTCACACAAAACAACTTGAATTGTAATCAATCATGTATTCTTCTGTCTTCACTTAGCTTGGTGACTTTGGTCTATACAGAAAAAGAAATGGGAATGTAAATAACGTGACTCAAACTCTTCTTTTTTGTCCAGTCTGATAATTAGCATTTCAGTTTTCTCCCCACATTCATCTTGAATAGCATTCTTGTATGAAGGTGGGAAGTTTTCTTTGGCTGCAGGAAAATAATAAATAGATAATAAATTTACTTTTTATTTCTTAAATTGTTTTATTCCAATCTGTAATTCAATCCTCTCTCTGTTATAATGTTTATGGATGAATGGAGCTATTTGTGATGTAATTTGATCACAGTCCCTTATCTTATGCATTGAAATTTCACTCTGATTTGGGGCTCATCCCATTTGGCTCACCACTGACATTGTTTGCAGTATAAAGTGTATCAGCACCTTGTTTACTGCTGTCCCTGAATACTCCACAGGACATTAAAATAGAAATGTATGACTGAAGAGCCTTTAATGTGTTGTTTTATTGTAATTGAAAGTCACTGCTGATTTTTTAGAAGGACTTGTTGCTCCCCCTCCCATGCTTAAAATGTCACTGTTAACATCAATAGTGAAGTCTTTAAATCTGTCACTCCTAATCCATAGACTGGAGTTTTGGGGGTTGTTTTTCTAGGGTATTATTATTATATTTTATTTTTCTTTTTTAAACTTCAAGGATGGTCCTGTTGTCTTTTTGTTTCACACTAAATTTCGCATCTTCAATGTTAGAGAGCTGTGAAAGGATCAAGGCAGTAAGATAACCCCTTTGGGGTGTGATACCTTGTCCCGCATTTGGGTGCAGCACTTGACAGTTTCATATTGTCTTTGATTGCTGTGGTGTCTGTCCCTTTCCATATACACTGTGAGTATCAATCTTTTCCTTACCTTTCGTGGAATTTTAGTGATCAGGAAGAGTAAATGTTTGTGTAAAAGTTTGTTGGCACGGGAAGCCTCTATTTATTTCCCTTTTGTTTGTTTTATTATTTTTGCAGACAGTAGAGATGCAAGGGAGAGAAGGGAAAGTTTGTTTGTGTCATTCTTAAGACAACTGACAGCACTGAAACCTTGCTTTTTCCCTTGTGCTTTTGCCTGCCCTGATGCAAACAAGGTCCCTGCCCCACAGACCTCTCTGATGAACACCATGTGTATGAGGAAGGTGAGGGTCTCTGGGAGATGTAGCTCCATAAATTTATGATTCCACTGTTTCTTTTTCCTCCTCCTTTAAAAAGTGAATATGCCCAGGAGACAACAACTTTTTATGGGGGTGCAAGAGGGATCTCCCTTCCTGACCACCCTATCTGCAAAGGACCCATTAGGGGATGAAAGGGGAAGGTGGCCCACATCCCTGCTAACCTTTTCTGATGAGATAGCAAAGATGCCAGTTACTTACACCACCTGCATTCTTCCCAGTGAGACCTTAAACGGAGTTTTTACTGATGCTGCAAGGCTACCAGTAAGAAATAATGATTTGAGATCCAAAGGGATGGCAGTGACATCAATATTCTTATGTTGGTTATGCGAGAAACTAGAGTTTTTACATAGCCTCCTGTGAGAAGTGATTTGGAGGGTCTCTTTTATGTTTTTCTTAATCCTCTTGGGAAGAAAATGTAACAAATCTCCCTCTTCATTTGACCTTTTGCTACTCTCAGTCTGCCCTTGTTCATGACATGAGTGTTTTAATTTAGCTTCTGTTACAATAACAGTATTTTTTGTAACAAAGAACAGCAATTTTAAAACTGTTCCGATGGCTGGAAGCAAGACAGCAGTTAACAAGGTGAAGAGGTGAGACCAGTAGTGAATAAAACAGTGAGCTAAACTGAGCTGAAAGAAAAACACTATTAATCATAACTGTGTTAGGCATGACGTTTTTTATGCAAAGTTGCATTAAGAGAGGTGCTTCAGGAATAAATAATAGCGGAACTCCTGAGCAGTTACACTGAGCACTGTGCTCTTGGTGCTCTGCTTGTGTCAGTGCAGACCCGCTGATTCCAACAGGCTCTGCCAGGTACCCCAGTGGAGGAACAGATCCGTGTCATTTTTAGTTGCATGCTGAAGATTTGCACGTGTCTAATCTTTTTGCTGTTCCTGTCATCGTCATTCTGGTGTTTTACTTTGTGTTGGTTGGAGCGTGTTGCTAATAATGTCAGGGTCGTGGGTTCAATCGCCATACAGGCCATTCACTTCAGGGTTGGACTCTGTGATCCCTGTGGGTCCCTTTCAAGTCAGATTACTCTGGGACTCTGTGTCTGACTTGAGGATTTTTACCTATTCAGAAGGTGTGCAGTGTGTTTAGGTATGTAAATATAACAACTGTGTGTGGCTTCACCGTTGCATCCTTCTCCTTTTGCACATGCCTCTGTAAATGTTAGTTCTGGATCCCTTTCCCCACCCACGACGTAGGGCAGCCCAGTTCTAGTTCCGTTTCCATCTGAAGAACCATTGCGACACTTTGAAGGATGGGGAAAGGGAAACTCCAGGGGTTTCTCAGGGGTCTTTTCAGGCCCTGAGCCTGGAGGGGAGAGGTGCTCCCCCCTCCCCCCCCGCACGTGGCCCCATGTCCGGCAGGGAGACAGGTCACAGGACTCGGGCGTGGAGAGGAGGCAAGAGCGAGTTTATTGTTGGGGATGTTACATTTATAGGGTTTAGGAGGATTCACAGAGTAACCAATTAGAAGTCTCAAGGGGCTTACAGAAACACCCAATCACAAGAAGAGGTTAACAAAGACCAATGGGAAACACCTCAGGACACCTTCCCAGGACATTCCTGCATGGATAACATGGGGGGTGCTGGGAAGAAGAAGCATGTGTTTGCAAAGAGACCACCAAAAGCCATTTTAAAACCTGTTTAAACCACAGTTTTCCCATATAATGCAGGTTTAGTGCTACAGTTAGTTCTCTGGGGCGCAGAACTGTGCTCATCTGGGAACTCCCACCTTCAGCCTGTGTGCTGCAGAGCAAGTGGCTTCCCTCCCATCAAAACTGCCTTCGCTCCCTTGGTCAGAGTTAAACTGTCTTGGGACACGTGACACAAGTAACCTGCTTGAAGACTTGATAGACACACTAGTGTGTTGCTATATTCCTGTCTTGATTTTTTTTTTTTTTTCCTAATGGCAAAATATTATGTAACTGCATCTCATTTTAGTGCATAGGAATTAAATCTGAATGGAGGGGTAGGACAGCCTGGGATGATGTTTGCACTGAGCCACTAGTGCATGCAATAGGGAGAAGGAAGGTGAGCCTGACCTTGTCTTTTGAGTGTATATAAAAATATATGGAGAGTCCAGGAGGATAAAGTGGGGTCAGGGTTCTTCCAAGCACTGTATTTTATATGATGTAATTAGCCTGATTTCTGGGTAATGCTTTGGTAGACCCCTGAACATCTGGAGTCAGTGAGTTAAAAAGTAACCTTTCCTGTCTATTTCAGTACCTCATATAAAGATTTGGTGGTAAACAGTGAAATAAAGTAGTTGAGGGAAAAAAGTATATTATTTAAATTGTAATGCTATTCAATTATAACCAGAATGAATTGGAGTGGTTAGTTTGTTCACAGGGCTGGGTGGTTAAAGTAATTGTAGGTCGTTTGTCTGGCATCACAAACTTTAAAAATCTCAGAGGGTTTTTTGTTACTCTTTGGTTTGACATGATCATTAGGTCAACACACTGAAGAGAAGGAACAAGTTCTGTATGTGTAAAGGATGAGATTTTGGTCACAGAAGTTTCTAAGGCTGCCATTCCAAAAGCATCTGTCACTCTTGGTTCTTTTTTAAGATGCTCTGATCTTCTTCTGAAGGTACAGTTTGTGTATATTGGTGACTTGAAGCAGAATTACAGGCACTTTGCAAGCTTGCAGGTTTGGCACTAAATACAGACAGCTGGCCATGCGAGTGAGATGCTTCCCGGAGAAGCTGGTGGAGCCAGGCTGGGCTCTGCCTCAGCCTCAATTCTGCTTGTCACTCACCTCTACCATGGGATGCTCAGAGGCAGGAGGTATTCTTAGTGTGGAGAGGAGCTTAAAAATATTCATTCTACTAAAAATGTAGGAAGAAGTGAAAACAATGATAAACTGTACAGAATAAGTTGAATTTTTTTCTTTAGTTTGTGAACAAAAAACATAATTTTGTGGTGGTATGTTTGGTAATCTGTCCGTTTTGCTTAGTAGTAATTGACACCTCTACTTATGAACAGTGTGCTGTTGCTATTAATATAAGTGTTTCTCATTCCCTGATCACTTGTTTACTGTCTAAGTGTCCTGAAATTGGAGATACTGTAATAAAAGGTCTGTTTTGGATTTCAGGAAATAATAGGGCAAACAAGTGCTTAAAATGTATCCATGCATCATTTAAAGACACTCAAGAGATCAGCAGCCTGTTTCCTTTGGTATGAACTCAGAAAAACGTGTCTTCTATGCCCTTGCATGAGATACAGGTCGGTCTGCAACACTGCATGATTATCTGGCAAAGACAACTCCTGTAGTTAAAACCTTTTTTTTTTTTCTTGTGGCTTCTGCCATCTTGTGCATCCAAGGAAGACTGAATAAAGACTTTGCCAGTTATAAGACAGTGTCTACTCATCTAAAACAGCTGTTTTCTTTTGACGTGGCAGACTCCCAGATGTCTTGAATATTTTATTTTCTTTTCTGGGGGTGTATGTGTGTGTGTGTTATCTGAGGTTTGGGGACTTCTTTTTCAGTCCGATTTGGTGACCGTCTGTTACAGAAGGACTGAGTGCTGATGTCCAGACACCACAGGAGGCTGGAGTATGGGAAGCCTCATGGCTTCAAGCCTGCCTGCCCTTCCCCAGAGCACTTTGTTGCCTTGCTTGTGTCACCATGTGCATGTATGGTGCTGAACTTGATGGCGGATGTTCAGAATGAGTAGAGGTAGTAAGAATCAGCTAACTGAGAAGGAGAGAGAATAGAAGTTACTTGTTCGGGCTAAGGAAAGACATAACTGCTTTAATTGTGGATGTCATCAATTTATGTGCAAGGCTGCTGGGTGTTTCAGATGCTGCAGTGTTTTAGAGTGTTAAACCTTGGGAAGAACAGGTTTCCTTCCTGATGGTCTCTTTTCGTTTATCTACAAATGTTATTATTTCCCTTTCTTTTCTGCTTCTGGCACACAAGTGATCAGTGGGGCACTGCCTGATTTTTGTCTTTTTTGCCTGACAGTTCTGTTGTGTAGTACTCAACCTGCCATGTGGTCCCATCAGGCTGAGGCTGATGCCATGTCAGAAGCTGACAGGAGTGCTTAGAAACTAAATGAAATTCAAAAGGTAGACCATAAGTAGTGGATCAAACCCACACTGTAATGCTGGGGAGCACTAAGTGGTGGAGAAATGTTGATTTAGATATTGTACTTTTAAAATAAATAACTGCCTGTAGTTTGTAGTGGGATGGATGATTGTCCTTATTTACAGTGGTAAATGTTTCAGTCCATTGGCAGAACTGTCACATGTATGAGATGCATGTTCTGTGGATAAGGTACAGCAGCAGTAATGTAAAAGAAATAGCAATAGTGCCCATTCATCTTAAGTTGAGAAATAAAAAAGAGCAAAAAAAATTATCGTGTAACTCATTAAAGATCCCTTCAGCTGAATATTTGTTTATTACTTTGAGATTAAAGTCAATATTTAAATGAAAAATATGACTTTTATTAGTTATTAGATGGCTCCTCCTGCAAGCTGGGTACTCATTCTTCAGCAGTATAGCCAATGCAGGTCTGCTAAGGGAAAATATGAGTATTGTGCATTTGTCATTGAGAAGCAACAACTGAGTTGTTCATTAACACAATAGTTTGAATCCACAAGCTACTCCTCCACTGAGTTAAACTTAAATTAGGCACCATTTGATGGCTGAACTGTTTAACAATGCCTTGTTTGTGCTCTATAAACATGTAAATCTTTCCACTTAATTCTCTTTTTTTTTAATCTGTTGAGCACACTACCTCACTTGTCCAACACACAACTTCTCAATCGTCTGCATGTTTCAGAGTTTTAATATATTTGGACAGGGGCTGCAATTTCTTTTTTCAGAGGAAACAGTGCAGATTTATTCTTTTGTTTACTGCCAACTCCAAGGTAAACTCCAGCTCTGATCTGCTGGTAGCTGAAGGCTGGTAAAGGAAGAATTATACAACAGGAATGTGAGGAAATAAGTCCATTCTTTATAGTTCAGAATCAACAGCCTGTAAGCTGCAGCTATCATTTCAAAGTAAAAAAGATCTCTTCTCCCTCTGGAGCTCAGCTTGGTTTTGTGTAGCTAACTCTAAGATATATTTGTTAAGAGTGAAAAAAACAGACAAAAATGTTTATTATGAGACAAAAGAAATTAAGAGTGATTAAGCCAGTTTTGTGGCTATACAATCCCATGTTAGTTCCAGACATTCTGCACAAAGTTTTACTGTGCTGACCATGGAAACAGAGTATCTGATCTGATTTTTGTGGGCTGATGTATAATAAATGTTTTGTACTGGTTGATGAAGTTTTATTTTCACATCCAAAGAATAGCAGCGAATGCCTAAACTTCCTCACCAACCAGAACAACCTTACTTAGGTTTGTTAAATGTGGTTTACTTCAGATTAAAATAAAAAGCCTACTTCTGACCTGCAGCCTGCTTTGGGAAGCTTCCAGCAGTAATGCTGAGGTACCAAAGCTGCTATTTAGCACAGTTGGCACATGGAATAGAGAAGTGGCAAGTTTGCTTGGTGGCAGAAAATCATTTGTTAATCCTTTGGGGGTGATTTTGTGGGGATGCCTGGGTAGGCAAAGTGATTTTTTCAGACTTTTGTGGTCCATTTAAATTTTGTTAACGTGGTAGAATAAAAGTTTTTAAGGTATTGTGCTACTTACTGGTCAGTAGTTGTAGGGAGACATAGGCTGTTATTGGTGGTAAGCTGTTCTTGATCCAAATTCTTTCAATACAAACTGTTTATAAAGTAGGAACCAAACCTTCTAGTAAGTGTGAATGTGTATTTGAGCAAGATGTAACTGTAAAGGAAAAGTTCATTTTCTTTGACTGCAAAGTTTTAGTGCCCTTGTTACAGAGCATACTAGAGATGCTGTAAGGTGTTGCTGTTTAAGAGTAAATGCAACCTTTAAGTCTTATGCAAAGTATTCAAATAGATGAATTTAAAAAGTTGATGCTAGGGGAATTTCTAAACCTGAGAGGGGAAAATTTACAAGTTTTGACATGGGTGGAACAGTTAAAACATAGATGTGACTCTCCCTGTCTTTTTCTGTTCAGGCTTTTTAGAACTGTTATGTGCAGAGAATTTGGGCGATGATATGCACTAGTTTTAGTAATACCTGAATATTTATCCTAGTTCTGTGGTTAAAAGATTGGCATTTGACCCTTTCTTATACCACACGTGTATCCTGTTTTATAGGGTGAGTTGGCTGAAGTTGACAAGTCTGAGACCTCGATTGAAATGGCCCATGTTAATCTTGTTTAAATCTGTAGCTTTTATTTCTTTTCCTAAAGAAAGATTGACTCTTCTCTCTTGATAACCTCTAAGGCACTCAACTGCATGTAGATGTAGTCTTGGGAGGAAGAGAAAAAAGGTAACTCGTAATAACGAGAAGGATATACTGTGTATTCATCTAAGCAACTGTATACATTTACATAGATTTACTTAGTCTTTATTTTTATGCTTTTTTGAAAGTGATGGACGACTTATCACATGATTAGTCTTTGAGTTGTGATGTTTTTCAAACTGCTTTTGGGTGGATATTGAAGCTTGATTATATCATGGAAAACAAACATTTTCATTTGCTCTTTTTAAACTACTACACAATATTAAATGTACTAAGTATTTAGGGAAAAAAAAAAATCTTTGCCTATGTTGTGTTTATAACTAAGCAGTGTAATGTGACCTGTACTAAACAAATGAAGCTGGTGGTGCCTTGAGACTGTGCTTGGCAAGGCATTGGAGCTGGGACGTCTCAGACTCCCACACCTACTTCTTGTTTGCAGACTGGAAGAAGAAAACCTGAGTTTACTTGCTTTTTCAGTTCCTAATTTGTTTCTCAACCTGGAACGAACCAGTAATTATTTTGAACTGAGTAGTTTCAAATAAGGAAAATATTCTGCCATCTTGCAGAAGATGCTGTTACTGTCAAAATCTGTTGTATTGCATAAGTGGACTTGTTCCTGTGGCTTTGTCGCTGATTTCTCCTCCGTTGACTTGTTTCATTTGCTTTGGAGTTTCAGCAGCAAACATCTTTTTATAAGTGTTGTTTAAATTATCTTATTTACACCTAGGATACCCTCAGTCCAAAAATTTTTGGATTTTAGATATTCTTTTATTAGATGAGCTAATGTTAAAATAAAATTGTCCTCTTAATTGTTTTCACATTCGAACTACTTGGTTGCAAAAGGGGGATGTTAGAACTGACCTTTCACTGCTGTGGGGATTTAAGACAGTTGATGATATACTGAGATGTGTTTTGAGTAGCATGTTATTTACCCATTTGGCATTTTTGTAAGCCAAGTAGAGTTTTAATGTGCATTACTTGTTTGTGTCTGCTGAGCCAGCAAGGTGTAAAACCATGTGCCTGTGGCTTGGTCTCTCCTGAGCTTACTGCAGGTCTTAAACTAGTTAGTGAATGGTTTTCTGTGGTGAGCGGTGGGTCTGTGTGCTTTGCAGTAGTTTCCTTGCATGAACTAAGCGGTCACAAATTGACATAGGTTATTTTTGTCAAGAGATCTTTCTTCAGGCAAAACCCAGTGGTGTGGACAGCTTATGGCAATTTCTGTACAGATGAAATTAATACATTATTCTGGAAAATGAAAGGGATCTGGGTTACCTGCATTGCAGGCTAGGTAATGAATGGTATGTACAGATTTGCAAAACAACCAGATTCCTAAAGAACAGATCATCATTTTTAATGCAGTTTGTTTTTTCTTTTTTCAATGATTGCTTTCTTTTCAGTGTTCCTGACATGCAGGTGTAATGGTATTTTGGTGACTACCAGGAACCACTTTCTTTGCTAGACCAGTGTGATGCTGGCTAAGCACAGAAAAGTTAGCAAGAATTCAGCTTGATCAGAGCAGGCTTTGTGGTTTAATGGGGGGAGAGGAAGAGGAAGGGAAGTGACAAAGCCCAGAGTTGGCCTTGTGAATGAGCATGGATGGCTCATGGCCTGGGAGCCTCACGTGGGACTGATGGTCAATGCCACAGTGGAGCCTTAACCTTTTTGTGCAGTTTGTCCATGCCTGGTACATTGTCACAAAATTAGGAAATAGCAAATCTTCACAGAATGGATGAGATCGAGAAGGATCTCTGAAGATCATGTAGCCCAACCTTCCAGCTCAAGGCAGAGTCTAGAGACTAGAGCAGGTTGCTCAAAATTTTGTGCAGTGGGATCTTGTGCTTAAAGCCATGCATGGAGCTTTGCTCCCTGCTGTGTTAACATTTCGTTGACCTCATTGACATTTTATGCTTTGCTCCATTTGGCATTACTTTCCACATAGCATTATAATGTGTAATTTAATGTCTTGTTTAAACACGACAACGTGTTTTTTGAACTTAAGTGAAACTGTACCACCTCTCAGTTATGGAGAGAACTGTTGGTATGGATGAGAGACTGTTTACTGCAGTAGTTCATTGATCCTTTATGTTGCTCTGTGAGTGTTTTAGATGAAACTGTGTATTGGCTGTAAACTGTGGAAAACTAGCTGAAACAAACTAGAAACCAAAAAATTCCATAACTGGGTAAGAGCAAAGCTTACCTTGGGAAAGAGTATGTACTCACTTCTGGGCCAGTGCAGACAGCCTAGTTCCAATTTGTGATGGTGTTAGATAGATATACAAGACTAATGAAGCTATTTCTACCCAAGTCCTCTACACAGAAGCTTTATTCATGTCCTTGACGCAAGTAAGGTAAAGTACTAGAATGGCATGAAGTCCAAATGTGACTTGGTTTGACTTTAATGTGCAGTGCTGTGTGGTGCATGCCCTTCAGTAAAAGCTGTGCTCTGGTTATTGTGCAGTTTGTGAAATCCCACTGTAATAGTGGTCATGTGATGAAACCATGCTGTAGGGAAGGGTTTTCTTTGTACTCTTCCTATTGGTATCAGGTTACTGCAAGCATTTCGAAGTGGTTCTTGTGATTCCTGTACGTACAGTCATGTTGTTGGCTTTGTCTTGTCACATTACCCCTCACAGTGCTGTGTTCTGGGGACTGTTAAGGCTTGACCCCAGGACAGGTGCTCTGTGTCTGTATGTAGGGAGAACCTCGTGTCTGAGGAAGGGTAAGTTTAGAAGGGAAGGGTTTGCATGGAATCGCTGAGCTATGCCCCGGTAGCTCCTATGCTGTGACAGGCCAGAAGTATTTCTTGTTTGCACAAGAGTGTTAAATCAGCCCAGAATGACTAATCTAAAACAGCTTTGTGTGTTCTGTACCCATATGAATGGCTTTGTTCATTCAGATGGTGGTTGAATTGTAATCTTAGGCAATGATTTAAATATGAAGTAGTCGGAAAACAATATAGTTATCTAGTGGCTTTTAATGATCTTATGAAGCAGTGTATTTTGAATGGATATCTCTAAAGGTAATAATGACCTAATTATTTGTGGGGGGAAAAAGGAGGAACAAAGTCAGAAGTAATAAATAGTATGTTCATGTGTATGTTATATGCTTCCTATAAAATTTGTGTTCTTTTGAGGTGTATGTGAACATATGCTTGAAATTAACTTTCTTCCATGTTTATAGTATATCACTGAGGCTTTCAACTGGTGCATCCTTGGCTGTTAGTCTGTGTTTGATAGCCTTCCATGGCAAGGTATTGCTGTTTATCTCTTTTTGAGTTTTTCTGCTCCATAACCATGTGTTTTTCTTATAGATTTGTGGATGGCTACACTACTTATAACAGTTAATGGCTCTATCTTTAGGTGCAGTCTCCATTTGCTGAATTACTGAGGGGGGTCATAGCAAAGCAGTTGATGAAATTCCTGTCCCTGAGTCAATAGTTCCCATCTCCAGTGTTGTGGAAGTTGCTGTTAACTTGCTGAGTGTGTTTCAAGTTCGTGAGAAAAATAAAAAAAAAAACCCCAAACCAAAAACCTACACTTTGAAGCCAAATAATTTTGTTTATGTTTATGGCACAGGGATGGTTAATTTGGAGTTGGAGTGGAAATGATTGACTTATTAACCTTCTTTTACTGCCCAGGAGAATGAATGGTCAGATGATTAGATCTTTTTGTAGGGAGAGAAATAATTTACTTGTAAAGATATGAAGTGTATGAAGAGCAATGGTGTTAACCTTTATTCAAAACTATAGGGCTGGCTTTTCCTATATGTGTTACTAGTATCACCCTTTGAATATTACATTTTCTTATTTTGTATTTTTACAGTAATGGTTTTTCCCTTTTACTTGGGTTTGAAATAACTCAGTGGCAGGAATAGAACAATTTCTGGATTCAAAATAGAGTGGTAAGTTTTATTTGGCCTGTTTAAACATATTACTGATTATATATTCCTTGCAGGATCAGCACAGAGAGAAGGACAATGAAAGAATTTCATTGTGTTCCTTAAATGAGTCTTATATAAAACGAAGTTTAAAATTAATTAGGACCTACCTTTTAAGCACTTGTCAGATGTTCTCAGTGTCAGGTTTTCTTCACATTTAATGCTCACTTTATATCATGTCTGATGTTAGGTACGTGATAATATTTTCAGAATCACCTAAGTCCCATTAAAAAAATCTGACTTAAGCACTTGGGTACCCCAAGGCTAATTGGAAGCCAGTGGGGCTTACACTCCAAAATGGCTGTTGTTGTTTGATGGAAAGACATTTAAGGATCTTAAAAATTTTGCCTCCTGGTCAGACTAGTTGGCGACAGTCAGGGCAGGAGCAAGGTAAAAATGAAATTGAGGGGAAGGCTTAGTATGGCTGCTCATGCAGGCAAGAGTGAAGATGTATTTCTGAGAATTAGTATAGGGAATCAGAAGGAGGGTCTCTTTGTTCTTCTCTCTCCACATAACCAGGTGGGTTATGGGCTGTCTTGGCTCCATGTCTCCAGCAGTCCCAGGTCCTGTGTGCTCTGGGATCACCCGGTACAGCCTGTGCTGGTTGTGCCTTTGAGAGCTGGACAGATGCCGCTGACTTGATTTGCAGAGGGAGACATTGAGGCATTTAGGAAGGCGAGTACCTTACCCATCTCACACAGCAGGTCTGCAGTAGGACCTGACTCTTGTTTTCCAGGTCCTGCATAGTTTTCACCACTAGAACTACTACTTTTTGGTAGTTCCACCAGATGAAAGTCATGATTTCAGTCCCTGTGTTTATTAGCCACTTTGAAGCCCTTGTCATTCAACTGCTGCTTTCTTTTTCTTTTACCTTTTTTTCTTCCTAGGTTTGGATTCATTAATGGAGGTGTGCTCTTTTGTCTCTCCTTGTACCTTGAGAGAGCAATGTGAGTTGGAAGATGTCCATTTGAAATTCCAGTAGTAACAGCAGTCTTTCTGAGAGTCATAAAGAAAACCACCAGGAATGTACTCATATGTATGTGTGGCTTTTTAATACACATAAACACACATATATATGTACATATGTGTCACTCCAAAGTCAGAGCATTCTTGAAATGGAAATTGCCTCAGCTAGAAATGAGGTAACTCCTGCTACCACATGTTTTTAGAAGTTCTAATAGCTATGCTTCAGAACAGAGAATGTCTCTCTTCCCAGTATCCTTCAGACGACAGCTGCCACAATGAAGGCTGAATATGAAGAATACATTTTCCTGTGGCTGTATCCTGGGCACAAGGAAGACTCTACAGCTCACAACAATAGCGGAATACAGAGCTGCCAGCAGGCAGCCTGAGTGGACAAGTATAATCATGTACTGCTCCGCTTTCAAGGAAATTACAGTTAGTGCACTGACTTGTTCATAATAGCAATGCATTGTTTAGCTTAATAACTTACCAGCTCTCCAGGAACCAACTAGTGATCACTGTCATCATACACTGCTTATCATTCTGTTCTCAAATTGTCCCAAGATGACCTGTCACATCACCTATTAAACAGGCAAACTGAGTACACTGTAATTTATTTTTTTAAGCTCCAAGGAACAATATTGGCCACCTTTTTTGTTGTCTTGTTTTGTCATTATCTTTGTCATATGTAATTGTGCCTGTAGTTTTTTTAAAATGTTGAGTTGAAAGGACATTGTCAAATTGTGTTGGGATTTTTTTAGATCGATAGAGTTTTTGTTAAATTGCCAGGTTTTTGTGATGACTAGCAGGTAACTGAATCTGAAACCTGCCTTTTAAGGAACATTTGTTTTTCATAAAGCGTTTGGGGCTGGGGGTGATTTTTTTTTTGTGGTGCTTCTCTGTAGTACCTGAGCTCCTGTCCATCACTAGTAAGTGTAGCCTGACAATGGCCCTCTGTTGTCATGAAAAATGATTATCCCTCTTATATAAATGTGGAATTTAGGCACAGAAAGATTGAGTGATTTACCCAGAGGCATGCAGGGACTTGTGGAAGAACAAGACAGAGGAGCAAGCTTATTTGAGTCCTGATCCTGGTAGGCTGTATATCCGTGCTGAATGCGTTCTGGCTTCTTGTCAAAGGGTTATTTGTGAACTCTGAGCTGCTGGCACTAAAGGAGCCTTGTAGCATTTTTTCTGATGGAAAGTGGCCTTCCTGTTTTGCTTGCAGACATTGAGATGAAAGATCCTAGAACAGTGCAAAGTACCAAACCTGTGAGGACACCTTTTTATGGTAAGGGGCACACAGACATGCAAGTTATGGAGGCAGATCTCCAACCTGTTCCATGCTTAGGACTGAAATGATGAGTCAATTGAAAGGGGGGGGGGGGGAAAGATGGATGTGCTCATCTGAAACAGGCCTCCTTGCTGTTCCGAATAGCGCAGGCAACTGAAGGATAGTATCTCCTGATCTCAGGAATTCTGCAAACTGCGGGGTGGGCTATTTTTATTAGACTCAAACAAGTTCACCAGGATTTAAATGAAAACTGGAGTGTTTTTCTGTCTTTTCAGTTGTTTGCTTTGGTTTCATCTCTCCTGTGTCTGTCTTGAGAAAGACAATTGTATCTCTTGATCAGTGACGACCAGAATTAAAATAGGAAGGAGCCTTCTGCTGCAAGATTTATTACCTGGCACACCTACATTGTCTGATGAAGTGTCATCTTTTGTTATGTTTTGAGAAGATGCTGTCTGACTGTGGTATCTCTGAACCGCATGAGAAGACGTTTGACCACACCTGTTCTTGTCGATTATAGCAATCTTGTTCTGGCTCAAATTATATAGATCTTTCTATATTGTATTGAAAAATTTAGGTGCAGCCTCTGCTGATAAACAGAAAAGATCAGGTTGTTATAAGATGGCAGTCTCTACAGAGGCTTGCCTTTGCATATGCTTTAAATGCTACTTCTGTCAGCGAGAAGTGAGAAAAATGCTAAGTATGACTTGTCATCAGACAACTTCCTACCTGAACTTTACGGTGTGACTTTCTCTTTTCCATGGGAATATTTCCCACTTCTCCAGGAGTTTGCCATCTTTCTTTGAAAACAATTGTTCAGATAGTTCCCTGCTGCAAATTGTCCTGTTTTATTGGCTCTATTTGTTGTAGGGCCAACAAATGATGTTCAGCCCAAACTCCAAAGTGTTACCAGTTCATTGTATTTTACATTCTACAAAGTTGAAGGGCATTGCCAGGTGAAAAGATAGAATAGAATTAGAAAGCCTAAAACCTCCTATGCCAATGTGCTCCTTAATACAGCATAACCACTGTGCAATGATTTGCCTTACTGTGTCTTTTGAAATGTGTCTGACTTGGTACTTATGCTTGATCAGAGCTTTTTCTTGCAAGAGGTATGTCTGACTTTACCATGTCTACGGATGCAAGAGGGGAAATGTCAGTATACAAGCCAATGATTTGGTTGCAAATCTCCATGGGATGCCCTGATAACCCAGTTCTATGCCTGGCAAAGTTAACGAGTTAGTCTCTGTGTTGATGTTGGCGAGTTAAAGCCTGGGCTGAAAAGTTCACGTGAGAGGGAGTGTTTCTGCAAAACCCTGTTCACGCAAACTGGACATAAGTATGCTTGAGGTTTCTGTGAACAATGCTATGTGTACAATGCATTAAGATCCTTGGATTAATTCATGTCATATTAAAGCCAGGTCTTGATTATTTCTGGTGAATTGTGTGAATGCTGAAAGTCCTGTACAAAGGGGACAAAACATCTGGATCTAGATGAGCAGATTGGAAGCAACATGGCATTTTGGTGTTGCTTTCTCAGCTTGGGAAACTCAGCAGATGACAGGATTCCTGATGGTTCTTTCCCCAACATCACATTCTGGAGTCATTTGTGTGGTTTCTGCTACTTAAATTTTTATTTTGCCAAGGCTCTCCTGTCCCTTTGTTCTAACTGATGTTCTCAGTGTTCCCATCCTGTTGCAGGGCAATTCCACCATGGTTTGAAGCTATTGTATGTTGTGAAGTGTGAGTGTGAAGATGCTGGTACTCAGTGTGATGGTTGCTTAAGCCTTGCTCTGTTACCTCTGACCCTTTTATTGCTGCCTCTGTGGCTCTGAGATTCTGTTCAATGCAGGTTTGTTGAAGAAAAAAATCCATGGTGGCTCTGTGCCGTTATTTCAAAGAACAGCTATTCACCAGGCTCTTGATGGAGAGGTTTAAGAAGAAATTATTTTGCTCCTTGGGCATGAAAATGCTGGTTAAGAGTGTAACTGGCACAGGACTACCTTTGCCCTGGGAATCTGACCAGAGAGAATTTTTTTCATTTCCATTTAAGCTGTGGGTCTGCACCCTCAGTAGGCTTTTTCATCGATGTTTTGTTTACAGCTGTCAGTGCCTCACAGAAACAAGCTGTGATGTCTCGCACTGAGAATAGCCTGTGATGCCTCAGAACAGCTCTCCAGCTGCTTGGCAGTAGTGGACTGCCATGGTAGGAGAGGGAGGATGCAGGGAAGAAAGGGTGTAAGGCTAAATCAAGGGTCTAGGAAAACTTGCATGTTAATTTTGGGTTTGCGTTGAGTCTTTTTTTTTTTTTAATTGTGAAATTGAGGGAAACATCTTCTCTAGACTTCTCTTCTGTAAGCATAGGTGAAGAGATCAATCCCTTGTGTACAGGTAACAATAGTGCTGACCCCTTTACACCGCCTTTGTTTAGAGCAGGAACGTCTGAAGTTTGCTACTGCTGAAATAATTGTGGTAAAATCATCCAATCACTTTATCTTCAGCAAATCTTTGCCTCATTTTGGAGGCAGGGATTTGGTGAAGATAAAGTTATTGGATCTTGGTTCATTTTGGAGCCTAGTTTTGTCCTTTTTTCAGGCACCTTGTATGGTTGTATTACAGCTGGCAGTGATACAGGCTCATTGCAATCCAGGCAATGAGGAACTCTCAGGCGAGGAAGAAACTAACTGGAGCATGGCCTAGCACTGAATGGTTTTTGATAGACAATGAACAAGTTAAGTCTGTGTAACAGGAGAAATCTTTATTCAATCACAAGCAGTGGCCATATTGACACTAATGTAATTGGAACGGACAGACATTTTCCCTATCTGTTGATAGATTCGAGTGTTACTTTCTTTTCCCAGTACACTTATATTTAGTTTTTAAAGTAGAAGATGCACAGCTCCAGAATGAAGCCTCATGTACCAACTGAAACTTTACAGCAGTTGTAGTTTTCCTTATTGCAGCCTCACATGAAACTGAAGCTTATTTTACAGAAGTCCAGTAAACTACGCTTCAGCATTTTTTTGGACGGGTCAGCAGTGACTGGCTTGGAAACCTTAACATAATGTTGTATTTCTGTTATGCTGAAAACTTGCTTATGATTTAATCTGAAAGATTCTCTTCCTGTCTTCCCATCATTTATTCATCTCAGCACAAAAAAAAAAATACCTTGGCATTGTGTGAGCTGATTTCCACGAAGGTAGCGCTCTTCCCTGCAGAGAGTATGTCCTGGCACTGGAGCTTCCCAGGAAATTTGTCAAAACTGCTACACCTTGGCCTGCGTACCTTCATTACGTGTAACATTGCTATTAAACTAGTTGTGTACTTCCGTCCAGGCTGGCACACTGACAGATTTGAAGCAACAAGCTCTATAATGTCCTTTTTACTATTTTTACCCATGCATTTGTATGGCCACATGGAGCCTCCTCCCGAAATGTATGCAGCCTCCCCATTCTGCAGATGACAGACTGGGAGCAAGTTTCCTTCTTGATACCATATAGAAAATCAGCATTGTATAGTTACATGGCACCAAACTAGTGAATGTAGTGGCTGCATCCAGAATTGGGAAGTGTCTTTGTGGGAGACTGGCTTCAGTGGAATTATCCGATATTCTGGTTAACTGGTTCATTGCTGGCTTCCTCAAAACCCCATAATGTCCCTTAGTTGTTTTCTTTCATAATTAACCTGTTTTCCTTAGTCTGGATTGTTGGTCCTTAAATAAAATACATCCTTCATGAAAACAATTTCTTCTGCTTAGAAAAGATGCACAGACTCTTCTTCTCTGTGGGCTCCTAGCAGGATTTCTTTCCTTGGTTTGTCCTTGTGTCCTAAAAAGAATCCAGAGTGCTTGGGCATTTGGGGATTGTGTTTACTCATTTTCAGAGCAGGATTTTGGTCCTTTTGCTGACAGTTTGTCTGTGGCTCGACACCTTTTGAAATAGTCTGCAGATTCTGTGCTGACAGTCCTCAATCTGTTGTCACTCATTTCTTGTCTTGTACTTTACTTGTTTCAACATTATCGGAACTGTTCTGCTCGCTCCCTCAAACCGTTTAGAGTCTTGTTATGTCAGGGTGTGTGGGAGAGGGTTGTATATATTTTTTTGATGGGGAATCTCATATTGAGTCCTTTATCTTTTATATCTCAGGCCTTGGAGGTATTTGGTTCTTCCCAAACTGTGCTGTTTTGAAGAAATGCCTCTTGTGCTCAACTGGCTAAAACCTTTGCTGCTGAAGCACTGGGGTTGTCTGATGCAGCTGATTCCTTGGGACAGATACTGTGCAAGAGACTGGAATTCAGGCTGGAAACTTGCAGTATAGGTGGTAGGACAGTGGGCAGGATCAATGCCATGAGAAAACTTACACCGAAGTTACAGGCTTGATACATGACTTACCAAATAATTTTTTTTCAGAAGGTTAAACTGTGTAATGACAAAGCCTTTTCTCTCTCTCTCTCTCTCTCTGCCTCTCACCCTGCTCTCCCTCACACACACAGTCATCTTTTTCATTCTTCTTTCTCTTTAGTCTGCAGAAAGCAAATTCTGCAGAATTCCTGGCATAAGAAGACTGATAACACTGGTGTGTGATACTGAAGCTACAGCCATTTCATAGTTTTCAGCACAGAGCTGGAGAAAGTGTCCTGAGAGAAGCCTCTTAAGGGCCCTGTGTCCTCTTGCTACATCCAAGTCCAGTTGTGTGCCCAAGTGCCCTGTTTGGGAGAAGGCAGAGGTTGTGTAGCGACTACAGTACTAGGAACCAGGATTCCCAGCTTCTATTCTTAGCTCAGCAACCAATTCATTGCAAAGCCTCTGGCAAATCATTCAGGCCTAATCCCGCACATACAGCAGCCTCCAACAAGGTCCTTTCTGTTTTTCACTGGGGACATAGGATCAGCTTCTTAACTGCTGCTTTTCTGTCTGTCCGTGGGACTGGTGGGTTGAGAAACATCTTCATGCAGAAAGTGTGATAATTTGTTCATGTTTGTGAAGCAGTAACATGGGCATCACTGGGTGTGTGTGATCTGACATCCATAAAGGCGGGTTGATTGATTGCTGTTATCAGCTGGATCTTTGGAGCATGGGATTTTTGGCCTCTCTCCTCAGAATACAATTTTACATGATTATAGAGGATAATGCTGGAGATGCCTCTGCATTGGGCTTGCCACATATCCAGATGGCAAGGTCAGTGTAGCGTGGACCTTGCTCAATTGCTTTTTGTGCCAGGGTAAGTGCTGCTTGCTTCTTTTTCCCTTTATGCCGCTGGCACAGCTAGAAATTGAGGAATTATATCGCTGTCAATAAATTCTGCAAGATGGAAATTAATACCTACAGTGAACCCTGCTTTCATTGACCTTAAATTAATTTCCCACCCTTTTGCAAAGGTGAATGACAGTGCTCATTTTTCTATGGTACTTTTGCTTTAAGATAATCTGAGCTGCAATCTGAAAATTAAATGGTATTAAAAGCATTCTGTGCTAGGAGTTAATTTCTGGAGTGCCTTGTAAGATAAAAGGGCATAACAAAAAGGTGCTTTAATCTGCAACCCCCTTACCTTTACATTTGTCTGTGCTGTGGTTTGTAGCATGTGCAGTTCTGGTATCTGCCAAGTGCAGTATCTTGGTCTGCTGATTTGTGTGAGGCTTTATTTGCCTGCCTCAGGCAGGGGCAGAGGTGGATTAATCTACAGAGCTGTTGGCAGAAATCCGTTAGCAGGCTGTTCAGGGGAGATCAGCTCAAAGAAAACACAACTTGATTTTTGTGTCAGTTGAGTTTCTGATAATATTAGAGAAAATGTGGTCTCTTTGAAAACTTAGTTCTGAAAGCACAGAGCCTGGTAGAGGATTTTTTTGTTTGTTTTAGGAAATGTTTTAGTGTAGTGGCACTTCATGCTCTTGCCTATGAAGGGACAGGTCCATTCCAGTGCTTACAGATACTTGATTAACAGGGCTTGAAAGTGGGCAGGCCTTGCTGAGTTAATTATTTAGGTAAAATAAGAGACAGAAGAGCAGAACTATTACCTTCTGTGTCCCTCAGGCTGGGACAGCATCCTCTGTTCCGTTCTCTCCAGAGACTGAAAATATTGTCAACAACAGCCTCCTACAACAAGCCATTTCTAGGAGCTGGGGGGGCAATGGTGCAAAGAGCACAGGTAGCCCATAGTCAGAAGCTTGAAGTTTGTTGGTGGTTACATGCCTGTACCTTTAAATATACATATCAATTTACTGGTGTCTCTCCAGCTTTAGTGTATCTGTTGTCTCTGACTGCATATGAGGCAATGGATTGGAGCTGCCACAAGTGCTGAGAACTCCTGGTCCTCATGGAACTTCACCCAGGGATGTACCTGCTGGTGCCCATGTCGCACTCCGGTGCTGGGGACACAGTCCAAATACACAGAGAGTCTCCGAGATTAATGCACTAAATCTGGGTCTGTCCCCCCCAAATAGTAATAAGGATGATGATAAGAATGATATCTGTCATACAGTCGTCTCTCTGTCTGGCAGTCACCTCATGATGGGCTTTGGAGGCTTTGTGCAGCAAGCTCTTATTCTTTAAAGAGATTCCTCTCATTTTGATCTAATGCTTGTCTAAATATATTTTTTTCTTCCTGAAAGTACAGGAATCTCTTGCTTTTCTGTCTGCTGTCTCCCTCTATCCCTTGCTAGAGCCCTCCTGCCCTGAAGGGGAAGGCTCTGGAAGGAGCCTGTTTGCTGCAGTTCTGCTTGAGGGCACCAGTACCCCTGTGGGTAAGGCGTGGGATGTTTTGGGGTAAGTTGGCTGGTTTGCTTGTCTCAGGAGGACTTGGAAGTAATTGTGACCTTCCAGTTTTCTTCTCACCTCCTTGGTAGAGAAGGTGACAGCCCTGAGTACTTCTCACCACAGAGGAGCAGGGAGGCTCATCCCCAACAAAATGGGCATCAGAAAAAGGGCCAGGAAAATAAGCCTTTGCTCTGCTTCTCCAACTACTGCACTGGACAAGCACTTTAAGATGCACTTAAATGTAGTCCAGTGTTGACTGAGTTGTGCACTGGATGACTTCGGTATTTTTATTAAAACCTGCCCAAAAACTCATGGAGACTCTTGGACTCCTTTGTATACTGCTATTTTTTTTCCATTATTTTTACTGGAGTTTCAACCACAAAGCAGTTTTTTTTGGTCATTTTGTGTTAATTTCCTTTTGTTGATACTAGAGCATCGTATGATTTAGGGCTTTGTTTTCAGGTATGATATGAAAGCTAATTACTTCCTTCTTTCATCCTCTGACTAAGAAATCATAGGACTTAATCTTTCAAAAAGAGAAAAGCAAGGAAAAATTTTTAAATGCCTAGAAGTCTTTAATAAGTCCCTAGATTTGAATTTATTTTTCATAGCGCAGTGACAACAAAACATTAGAAGCTAAGCTCCAAACTCCATAGCTCTGTGGACAGTTTTCTCTTTGGTTGTTTGTCCTCACTGAGTCTAATTTTGCAATTACAATTCAGTCTGTTCCTGAGTACATTTCATAATTAGGGGTACAATGTTGATATTTATTGTTAATATGAAAGTGTATATTTGTCTTGTTTCAGCCCTGTGACTTGCTTTGGTTATCCATAGCTTCTAGCTAATTAACCTGTATATTTTCTCCCTGCCTCTTTCTTCATATTCTCTCTTGCCTTAACTTGATAAGAGAAGGAGAAACTACATCAGGAAGCTTGGGAGCACTAGTTGCAGTGGGAAAGTGTGTGACTGTTTTACAGAGATTCCAACCTAAAGGCAGGCTGCTCTCTGGGCAGTTTGGGAAGAAAAAGGTTGTTGCTTCCTCATAAAGTGTCACTTTAATACAACCAAGGGAACTCATGCAACACGTGACTGACAAAGCTGAGAGGAATCATATTTCAATTCTGAGCAAAGTAGTTGTTGTTAAACTTTTATCTAAAATTCCTGCATGGTCTAGGCAGTAAGGGTTGGAGGCATGCATTAGAAAATGCAGTATTCCACAGTGCAGTGTAAACCCCAGATAATTTGGGAATGTCTCTCTGTAAGCAATGATAGGAAGATGTGCTTTTATAAAAGCTTGGTTTGTGTTAGATGGTTGGTTTTACTCCAGGGTCAACATATATCGTTACCAATATCCCTGGTTCATCAGGCTGCCTTGGGCCATGACGAACTTCAAGCACGAGTCACTCCATTTAAATTTCATTAGCTAGGTATGTGATTAAGTAACTTGATAAATTGGGAGTGCAAGTTGTAAGTAGGGACGGGGGAAGTGTTCCCCAAGTCTCTGATCTGGCCATGACTCCTTCTGTGGTGGTGTACTTGCAAGACTTGTTTGTTTCCAAGACTTACTAATGAGCTTTTCTGAAGTTTGGCAGAAGAAAAGTCAGATGATTCTTCTGAAGATGTGCTTGTGGGATTCAGAGGTGATAAACCCAGAAAACTTATTTTATAAGGAACTAAGTTCTGTAGAGTATCATTAAGAATAGCTTGTTGTCTGTGGCTGTCTGAACCATTTTTAACATTTGATATAGAGGGATTACAATTCCTTAAATGTTTTACAGAGATCTTAATTTTCGTAAGTGCTTATGATATTCCTCAAGACTTTTCCAACAAGATATATCAAGGATATATTAAAAACCAATAAAATTGATAATGTTGTGTGCTCACAAGCTTTGTAGCAAGGCAGTATTTACAACCTGCACATGCCTATGTCTATTTTTCATGCATTAAAAAAATACAAGATAGATGGTTTTAAACATTTTCACTCAGATTAAATATACATACATTGTCAAAACAATGCAATTAATTTTAAATTCTTGATATATATTTTTAAAATAAAAATAGAACTATTCTTGTTATATTATTATTTATGTTTCAATCTGAGCTTCTTCAGTTACAGAGGCATTGTGTTTATTTTGCGTTTTCTGTTTAGGTGAACTTCATATGATTTATTGTTATAAGCTTTAAGAAAAGCTCATGTCACAGGGTCAGTGACTGTAAAACAGATCATCAATGCTGAATTTTATTCCAAGTGAAATCCCAAACAGTGGGACTTCAAGGGATACCTTGACAGACAGAAGTTGGAAATGTAAAGAAAAGATACAGAAATTACTTTTTTTCAAACTTTGTGTGTGTCTAACTGTATCTTCAGCTGACGAACAGGCTCAGATCTGAGTTAAAGGGATCAAGCCTGTATAGGGCTTCTCAGATGACTCTCAGCCAAGATTTTGGGTTTGGGTTGCACTTGTGATGGGCAAGTCTGTACCTTCATTCCCAGTGAAGGGCTGCTTTGTTCAGCATCTCCTCTGAGCACCCTTTGAACAGCTGCTACTGAGCTCACAAATGTAATTGTATAGTGTCAGTTGTGTTGGAGACAACATTGAAACATAGGCTTGTGCCTAGGCATCCACATGGGAAACTCCTGGGTTAGCTTCATCCATCTTCAGCCATCAGGTGAACATTCAGGTTGTTAAAGCCAGTTAGTACTTTTAAGCAGAAAGGTGGGATAAGTAGAAAAAACAGCACAGCAAAACGTGGACAAGTGCTGATGGCATCTGCTTGAACACTCTAGGAACTTGCCAGGGGCCTAATGGAAGAATATGGTCTAGGGGCTGGCTGGAGTTGCTTCTCCAAGTGTGCAAGGTCAGTGCTGCACAGTAGCCAGGCACAATCAGACAAAACACTGCTCAGAGACTGCTCTTAACTGGCCAGCTGTTTTAGGAGTGCTGTTACCACAAACTCTGAATAGAAATAGCTGTCAAAGGACCAGCAGCATTTTAGGAAGAGTAGTTAAGCTCCAGAACACCTGGATGAAGTTGGCTGGACGTTCCATTTTCAGAACTGACATACCCGAATAGACAAAATCGCTATGAAGCTGGGCCCCAAGAAATAGGAAGACTGGTTTTAAAAGGTAAGTTTCTTTCTCTGATTAGTATCCAGGCTTTCAGTTTCTATTTATCTGCAAACAAACCTAAACCTATTTACTTACTTTTTTTTTTTGGGTCTTGCATAATCACGTTTTTCAGGGTAGAGATTTGGAGAAAAGATACTTGCTTTGCTAACCATGCTGCAATGAATGATAGCTCAGGATTATGCAGGAGGCTAAATGAGGGGAGAGATTTGCTCCAAAGCTGCAGTACCTTAGAGTTCCTGATCTCTCTATCTTTACGGAAATCATTAATCTGAATGTGATCCCATGCCTTTGCAGAAAGAACTTCTTCCTTTTCTCAAGCTGCATCCCATTCCCTTCCCCACTGCCCAGAAGACCTTGTGGTAAACTCAGGGTGTGAATACGTTTCTAAAGAAAACAGAGAAGCATTAATTAATTGACTTTGAGATAGGAATAATGAACATGTGGCTCTCATTTGATAGAGGTTTAAACTAAATATTCCTGGCTGTATAAATAGTGCTCAGGAGACTTATGTGACATCTGAACATGACAAGCTTTTATTTCTTGTCTCAAGCCAAGTTTTGACAAAGCCTGGAATTTCTTGCATGGGAGACTGGTGCGATGTGACTGCATAGTATGGGTTTAGTATGGTGAGCAGTAATTGATTCAGAGATCAAGGGCATCTACTAGAAACTCTTCATGAAAGAACAGTGCCAGATCCTGCTTGATGGGCAGAGGAAACTAAAACAGGAAGTAAACGATGGACAAAGAAGGTTCCCTTTCTGCCTTTGAAATAGCCATCATTGTGAGTTTTGAGCCTGTGCAGTTAAAGGATTGTAACTGCTCCTGTTTTGGCTGGTGCTTGAATGGATAAATGGTTTCACACCATTGGATTACAGAAGTTTGACAGTGCCCTCAGCAAGTAACTTGCATGAAATCCCTGTTTAAAGAGCTCCCAAGCTGAGCCTTGCAGATAATCTTTAAGGATGGTGGGCAGGGCTGCCCAGCGCTCACCTTCTGCAAGTGCCAGCTGCTGGGCTGGCTCCTCTGGTCTGTTGACCAGCGCCAAGATCTTGGCCAGCCAGCAGCCATGTATGCATGTGTGATGCATGTGCGGGTTTTATTCAGGGGCCCTTTGGAGCTGCTGGGGGAACCTTCTCCCTTCTGTAACACTTACTTTCTTCTGAGACAGCTTTGTGATGATGCCAGGGCTGAAAGTTCTTGTTTTTTGACATCAGATATTTAAAAAATAGGTACAGAGAGCAACTTCCCTTTCTCAAAAATGAACAGTTGTGTACATGCACTCTCAGCACTCAGACTCTATGCAATGGAGCAGGAACCCTGTGGCAAAGAACTAGGCTGTTAATTGAATTATTACAGTGTTTAATCAACTTTCTATTTCGAGAAGTATCCCATTGGCTCGTAAGAGATCTGTCCAGATCACTTGCACTTGTGGGGTTTTTTGGGTTTGTTTGAGTTTTTTTGGTTTTTGGTTTGGTGGCAGTTTTTGTATGTAGTTTTAGTTTTTCTTTGTTGTTGTTGTTCTGCCACACTGAAATGTGATCAGGAACTTCAGACCTGCATTTGGGAGAGATGGTCCCAGCCCTAAGATGCTTACACAGATCACTGAGGGCTGTCTTAGCATGCAGTTTTGACAAGGAGATAAACGTAATTTGGAAAGGTAGTTTCCATGAAAGTTGTATTTCCCAAAAAGTGTATTTGGAATATTTTTATGATGTAGTACTAGTGCTGGTGTTGACTGAGATAGAGTTAATTTTCTTCACATTAGCTGCTATGGGACTGTGTCTTGGATTTCTGCTGGACACAGTGTTGATAACTCAGGGATGTTTTCATTATCTCTGAGCAGTGTTTGCACTGAGCCTTTTCTGCTCCTTGCCCCACCAGCAAGGAGGCTGGGGGTGCACAAGGGGTTGGGGCGATACATGTGGGCCAGCTGACCCCAGTTGACCCCAGGGATATCCCAGATCGGGTGCTGTCATGCTCAGCATCCAGAGCAGAGGGCAGAAGGGAGGGGTGGACGTTCAGAGTGGCGTTTGTCTTCCCAAGTCACCATTACATGTGCTGGAGCCCTGCTGTCCTGGGGATGGCCGAACACCTGCCTGCAATGGGAAGTGGGAATGAATTCCCTGTTTTGCTTTGCTTGTCTGTGCAGCTTTTCCTTTTCCTATTAAACTGTCTTTGTCTCAGCCTGTGAGTTTTCTCACTTTTGCCCTTCGAGTTCTCTCCCCCATCCCAGTATGGGGGGAGGAAGCAAGCAGCTCTTTGAGGTTGGCTTGCTGTCTGGGGTTAAGCCATGACACATGGGCAGATTTTGATGAAAAATTGTTATTCTAGAAGCTTGTTCTGAGTTTTCACTTGTTAGCTTATGCAAACAGGCCAGTTCAGACAGAGGAATAAAATCATCATTGCCATTAACCTTGCTGAACTGAGATACAAAACAAAGTTTAAAGAGCCTTTCTGTGTGCAATCATTTCCTTGTTGTTAATGTCTCACATAAGTTAAGCTCCCAGTTCCTGACACAAGGACTTTTGACTTCCTGGGTTTGTTGGAAAAGCTCTTTGGGCCCAGGCAGCGCTGTGGGTGCAGGCAGGGACATGTGCCCAGTGAGTCAGGGCAGAGAAGCTGCCCTCTCCTCTTCCATGGCTTCCCAGGAGCTGTCTGCTCCAGCAGCACAAGTTTGCAGTTGGAAAAAACTGTGGATAAACAGCCAGCAGTGGTTAAATCCAGCAAAACAGCAGGAAATACACTGGCAAGTGAGCTTCAGCAGAGTTTAACTTCAGTTTGCCTTGAAAGCTATACAGACAGTTTCCTGTTGAAGTGCTTCCCAGCGCATGTTGCATACACAGATGTATCAAACAAATCTCCTGAACTTTCTGCATTGTCAATCATGGAACTCTGTTTTCAGTTTTCTTCAGGAAAAATATATTTTGGTATCAACTGTAACAGTAACAATGAAATTAATAAAAGCTGTCCAGAGCAGTGGACTTCACCTTCTTACACAGGCACACATTGGTGGGAAAAAAAGATTTGTTTTTATCTCCCTAGACTATTTCTATTATCTGAATGCCAAGAAATGAGTAATTTGTGGTTTTGTTTTTCTTTTTCGTTCTTATAAATAACTTTTGATGTGTTTTCCTAAGGAAGTTGGAACTAAAGCCTAGTTCTGGAAATGTTAAGCTGTACATTGCTTTCTCTTTGAAAGCCTCATGAAGGAGACCAAAAGAAAAAAGCAATTAAGTTTAAAAAGTCATAGTGGTGGCTTTTTCTGCCACATTTAACTTTAAATGAAGAATGCTTCCTACAAATTTCCTTCCATATTTTTCTGCCATGCTTTCTTTTGTTGTGGTGGTTTTTTCTTTTCCTTTCAGCTTCTCTTAGCCACCAGTTGGTGTGCCAGACAGATCCTTCTGAATTACCTGTTGGAGAGCCACAGAGCTCACAACAATCTGTGGTCAGGCTTCAGTGGGAAACTGGAGGCTGTTGCAGCTGGCTGGAGGGAGAAAGTGGCCTCTGTAACATGGGGAGCTTGCAAGTGAGAGTTCAGGCAAGCTCTGGGTTACATCAATAGTTCACCCACGTTTGGTAAAACACACTGAATTTGTTCTGTCATGCTCATTCAAGGAGCCACGTATCTACTAAAGGTATTATTTGTAAAACTGGAAAAGAGACTGGCCCTGGAGGATGGAAGAAATTAGAATTTTTCTGCTTTTTTCTTTTTCATTGAAATTCAAAATATTGGTGATGCATCTTACTAGTTTTTAACTGTGAAAAAAAGGCTTTCTGCACTGACCTTTATGTGTGTCCAGATGCTGATTTGTTAGTTATTTACAGGATAAATTGTATGATCAAAAAGCCAATTCAAATAACTTTTTGCACTCTTAGTATGATTTAAAAATAAAGCATGCACAGACTGATCTCACAGGCTTCAACTCTGTTTTCAGGGTTTAACCAAAACATTGAATTACTTTTACCTTTGTGATACTGTGAGGATTATTTTTAACTAAGTGAAGTGTTTTAACATGCTTTGATTTGTTTTTCAGCAAATATGTTTGACACTTGATAGAGAGGGGCTGGTTCTGGGAACAAGATGTGCTGTGTCTTGCCTCACTTACCTGAGAGTTGGGTAAATACTCCTTGAGGATCAGGAAAGGAGAGGTTATTGATGAATTACCTCCTATTATAGCCATGTACAGATCCCAGAATACTTGTGCATGAACTGCAGGGAGGAGATGATGTGTACAGGTTAAATGCTCTGATCCTGAGCTGTGCTGTAGGAGCAGATTATTCCCTCAGTAAACACTGCAGAAAGCAGAAGCTGAATCTGAGCAAGTGTAGTGGGTTGACCTTGGCTGGACGCCAGGTGCCCACCAAGCCACTCTATCACTCCCATCCCACCTGGACAGGGCAAAGAAAATGAGATGGAAAAAGACTTGTAGGTTGAGATAAGGCAGTTCACTAAAGCAAAAGTGAAAGTTTGTGCACACACAAGCAAAGAGAAAAAATAATGATTTTATTCTCTGCTTCCCATCAGCAAGCAATGTTCAGCCACTTCCTGGGCAGTGGGGCTTCTGCACGTGTGGCAGTTGCTCAGGAAGACAAACATTGTAAATAACGAATGCCCCCCTTCCTCCTTAGCTCCTGTCATTAGCTTTTATGTCTGAGCTGACATCCTATGGTATGGGATATCCCTTTGGTTAATTTGGGCCAGCTGGCCCCTCCCAGGATCTTGCCTATCCCCAGCCTATTGATGGGGGCAACGTTGAGAGACAGCGCTGATGCTGTGGGAGCACTGTAGCCAAAATGCTGGTGTGTTATGAACACCTTTCTAGCTACCACTGCAAAGCACAGCACTGGGACAGCTGCTATGGGAAGATGAACTCCATCTCAGCCAGACCCAATGCAGCAAGTCATTAGCTCTACTCATTCTTAATCCCTGATGTACTCAGTCTACTTTTAAGGTTATACTGAAGCCTAAATATTTATTTTCCTGGAAAAAAAGTAATAAATAAACTATTTCTTCACCAAAACAACATTGCATAAGAAATTTTGTAATTTTAAAAACAAGACAACAGGTGAACTTAAGGGGGGATCAAACCTACTGCAGAACAACCTGTACCTGGCTCTTCCTGCCAGGGCTGGCAAAGCACAGAAGGCTGGAATGAGCTGTACAGTGACTGAGCTCCCTTTGTGGGGTATATTCCAGTGTAAGGGGGTTGGACCGGAGAACAGTGCTTGGCCTTTTCATCAGCAGAATGCATGAGACCCCAGAGTGTGGTGAAGAAACCTAAGTTTTCTTACCACAGTGCAGCTTTTTGGGGACTTGAAGGGAAGATCCATGACTCTTCCCATGGGCTCGACCTGAGTGTAGAAGATGGGATAAAACTATTTTGTGGTTTAGGAATGGTACTCCCCAGTTTAGTGCTCCCACTGAGACTCTCCAAACCATGCTGCTGCTCGCTTCCTCACCCCCTCCTTCTTCCCCTGTGATGGAATGGAGAATTGGAGGCACAAAAGATAAAGATCAGAGATAAGACAAATTTACTGGAAACAGCAATGAGATAAGAAAACGAACAGTAACAGCAACAATACTAATGACAAAGGGTACAAGAAAGAGGTGAAGGATTCTCATGGACACCCCTCCCCAGCAACAGACAATACCCAACCACTCCCTCCCCACACTGTGCCGGCCCAGAACAGACTCCCTGTCCCCTGCCAGGGGCAGTGATGTGGTGTGGTCTAGAATAACCTCCGGGTCCTGGCCATGTGCCCTCCTGGCTGCTGCAGAAACTGACCCTGTCCTGGTTGGAACCAGGATAAACTGTCTGTGGAGAGGTTTAATCCAAGGATATTTGAAGGTGCTGGAAAAAAGACGCTACGCAGCAATGGACAGAAGTGTGACAAAATCTGGGAAACTGAGACATGTTCTCCTAATCTTGCAGTTGTAATGAGATTTCTTCCCTTTCAGAGTGATCATTAAGTTTTGCAGAGAGCGTGAAGGTCTGGGTAAGAGCTGAGTCATAGCAGGCACTTTGGTACTGAAACTTTACTCTTTCTTCATTTCTTCCAGAAGTCAGAGTTGACTTTAGGTTAATCTTACACCTCATCTCTTGCTTACTGCAGGGTTTTCCTTTCCCTCTGTCCTTGTTTTAATCTGTTTTCCGGTCTGATGGCAGTGTAGGGCTGAGGTGTGCCCACTGTTCCTGCATGCCGTGCATCTCGACAGACTGAGAGAGAACTGATGAAATGAAGAATGGGGTTTCTAAAATGGATGCCTTCAATTGTCTGGTTTATAAGCAACATTTCAGGGAAGGAAAAAAAAGGGATGTTTGTGAACAAGAATGTGCCATGTTAGTTGCTCCTATTTTGGTTGCAAGTAGGAACTTTACCCTTATTTGCCTAAGCTGCATTCGGGTGCTTCTGAATATGACTTCTCTCCCTCCATGTCAGCCAAAGGCATTTAAGCAGAGTATACAACTATGTGGTATCTTAATTTCATGCTTGGTAGCTTCCAAAAACTCAAAAGAGGCTAAAGAAAGTTTATGTTTGTAGTTTGTTTTGGAGGTCAGGGTGAAGGGTAGATGAGAGATGTTAACCTTGTAATATTTAGAGAGGTAGAGTTAGCATTTGTGTTTATAGCTACCTAGTGCCAACTTGCGCAATAAAAACCGTGTAAGGTTTCTAAGAGTATCAGGAAACCCAGGGTAGTGTTGGGAGAGGGAAAGGAAGACAGCTGCTCTTTTATAGATCAGATTGCAGGAAAATTTGGGTTACTGTGCTGTTGTATTATTACTGGGGGCAGTGGGGTGGTGTGAAACGTAAGCAGGCAGATGCATCACAGGTGATGGCTGGAAGTCTCTTTTGTTATACGGACTAACTGACTGAGTGGCAGCTAGATCATTTTAAGAAGTGATCCCTTCCCTTTGCTATGGTGTTATGTTCTCTGTCTGCCAACCCGAGCAGTCTGTGGCAGTTATACTTAGTGCACGACCCTTCAAAGCAGCTGCACTGCAAGGCCTGAAGGCTGTGCAAGGGAAAGTGGTCTGTGTGCATCCAATCACAGAGTAGTTTATGGTGTCCCTATCAGGACTTTTGGAAGTGCCCCAATAAATACAAATACTGTATTTGAACCATAATCACTGCACTGTAGCAACATTGCTTAAATGTGTAATAACACATCTGTGGGGGGGGGAAGTGAGAATTACATGGTTCATTCAGTACACGGGTAGGAAAAATTGCTCTCCTTAGGTGTCTTCTCTGTGGCTCAGTTGGGATTTATTGTCATAACTAAATAATTTGGTACCAACAAGTAGCCATTTTCTCCCATTGTAACTTTAAATACTGATTGGAGGTGGAAAGGCAGCACTGAAGTCTCTGTGGATTGTAGCTGTGTCATGCCTGTGATTTCTTCCAGCACAGCAGGCAGAGACCCTGGCACAGTCTGGAGTGCAGCATCCCCTCTGCTCCCAGCAGCAGCCTGGGGAGTGGTGGGAATCCCCACCACTGCTCTCCAAGGTCCATCCACCAGCAAAAACTGAGACAGTTCTAGCATTTCCTGGGATGGGAACTTTGACTCCTGGTATCTCCCTGTTTTCTTAATTTTTACTTCCACAATAGTAGATGTCCTTAATGGAAACAAACCTGTGAGGGGTTGGAGGTGTCTCTCTAACCTTCTCGGAGGCTAGAGCCACATTGGCACAAGGAGCATGTCAGGACTGAATGGAGGAATGGAGTGGTGGCAGTAGCTGAGCTTTGTCTTTGGGCTACAAACAAGGACTCACAAGTGCTTCTGTAGATTGTAAAGGGAGGGCTTGGATTATTCTTTGAGCTGGGGCTTGGTCTCTGCCATTCAGTTTCAGGAGTGCTGCAGCTGATTCACAGGTTTCAAGAGCCACAACCCTTTTTTTTGGGCAGGTAAAACCTTTTTGAAGCCAAGTAGAGGTATTTTGGCCTTAATTTTTCTGTCTCCTTTCTCTATCTGCAAAGCAGGATAAATGTGCTTCTATCTTCACCCTTTTCTGCTGAGTCTGTCTAGATAAGGAGGTTGCTAATGGTACAGTCATGGGTTTGTATAAGGGACATGTGGGACACTTCTCCCAGTTTGCCGGGTTGTGATCCTCCAGCTTTAGGGCACCAACGGCAAGCCAAGAAGGCAGCTGCCTTCAGGATGGGGTTCTTGCAGTGCTGCTGGTGTTGCCTGGTCCATTAGATTTGTGTGTTTTCCCCTTCTTTGTAATTATGCTGATATTTACTGTTCAGAAGCTGTAGTGTGGGAAGGCGAGTGGTGAATGCTGGCTCTGCAGCTGACAACCGCCTGGTGCCTTGGCTGTGTGTCAGCAAAGGGCTGTTGCTGGCTGGGGTACAGCTGTGTGGGCTTTGCCTTCTGTTGACCGGAAGGTAGTTTGGAGTTATCCACTAGGTAAAAAAATAAAAAAAGTATTTCCCATGTTTCTGTGGTAGGAGCTACTTGGCAAATGACTGAGAATTTTTGAGGAGGGCTTCTCTGAGGAATGGGATCTGCTGTAGTGAAAAGCTCCCCCAAAATGAATGCTTGGACAGTTTTGAGTAGGTGATACTGTCCTGACGCCTGGTCCTAAATTGCCTGTTGTGTACCAGTCTGTGCTTCTTGGTTTTCCCGCATCTGTTTCTGAGGAATTCTGGATCTGCTGATTTCACAAGACCCTTTCTGCTCTGTCCCCAGTCTGCAAGAGCATCAGAAAATGGTCCTGGGAACTTTTCTTGTCCAGAGTCTTGCATCCTCCATCCCCTGAGACCCAGCACCAGTGTGATACTGGCACTGAAAAAGAGACCTGGATTGAGTAACAAAATGGTCTTTTGGACCTTAAGCTATAAATTTTAAAGTTCATTTAACGATTTATCACTCTTCCAATTCTGCAGTAAAGCCTGCTTTATCTTTAAGTACAGATCCATGCTCTCATGACTGTTTCCAAGGGTCACTATCCTAATTCAGAACCTCTTGAATTTGCTTGATAGCTGCTTCCAATTTCCATTTCCAGTGGTGGGAGTGCAGTGTCGTGATAGGAGCATTGCACTCTCTGTGGAGCAGGTATGGGAGGGAAGGAGTTGAGCTCAGCTGTGGCATCTTCATGTTCATGGCTAGGCTACACGAACGAAGATTTGGGAAGGCACTATCCACATTTGCTACAGGCACGCTGGTGGCTTATGAGGTCAATACGTGACAGACATATCCGATTGCAAAAGGCACAGCAGAAAGACTCCTTAGATGGTGTGTTCTGCAAGGCACGGTTCTTTCTGCATTGCCTTTTTTCCTCAAGAGTGATCCTGCGTGCGTTCTCGAAGGAGACAGCTGCGTTATAGATGGTGTGTCTCCAGGCCTCCCGATTGGAGGCCAGAGTAGACCAGTTATGGTGATCAATATGGCCAAGGCTGAGATGTTGTTTCAGGGAGTCCTTGTATCTTTTCTTCGGGGCTCCTCTCATGTGGCAACCAGTGGCAAGTTCACCATAGAGCAGGATCTTAGGGAGGCGGTGGTTGGTCCTTCATCCTGGAGACGTGCCCTGCCCAACGCAGCTGCGTTCTCAGCAACATGACCTCAATACTTGTGACAGCAGCCTGCTCTAGTACAGATGTATTGGTCACATAATCTGACCAGCGGATGTTTAGGATTGTACAGAGGCAGCGTTGATGGAAGCGTTCTAGGAGACGCAGGTGGTGGCGGTAGATGACCCATGATTCGGAACCGTATAAGAGAGTAGACAACACTATGGCTTTGTAAACACTGATCTTGGTGCTTTTCTTCAAGTGTTTATTACGCCATACTCTTTTGTGGAGTTTTCCAAAAGCACTATATGCCTTTGCTAACCTGTTGTCTATCTCTCCGTCGATCTTACCATCTGAGGAGATGAGGCTGCCTAGGTAATTAAACTGTTGGACTGATTTGAGCTCTGATTGGCCAATGGTGATGTGGGGATGATGGGGGACTTCCTGAGGTGCAGGTTGATGGAGGACCTCTGTCTTCTTTAAGCTGACTTCCAGCCCAAAGAGCTCAGCAGCATCTGCAAAGCAGGATGTTAAACGCTGCAGAGCTGCTTCTGTGTGGGCAACAAGGGCGGCGTCATCAGCATAGAGCAGCTCCCGGACAAGGTAGTTTAATGTCTTGGTGTGGGCCTTCAGTCGCCTTAGATTGAATAGACTTCCATCAGTACGGTATCGAATGTAGATACCGTCCTGATCCTCGAGGTCTGCTGTGGCCCTTTGGAGCATCCTGCTAAAGAAGACGGTGAATAGGGTAGGAGCGAGAACGCAACCTTGTTTCACACCATTCTTAATTAAGAAGGACTCAGAAAGTGTGTTGCCATATCTGACTTGGCTGTGCTGATCCTCATGGAGTGAGATGATCATTTTAAGGAACTTGGGGGGACAACCTAAATGTTCCAAAATCTGCCACAGACCTTTTCTGCTCACAGTATCAAAAGCCTTGGTGAGGTTGACAAAGGTTACATAGAGACCTTTGTTCTGTTCCCTACACTTCTCTTGCAGTTGTCTGAGGACAAATACCATGTCTGTGGTGCTCCTGTTGGCTCTGAAACCACACTGACTTGCAGGTAGAATTCCTTCTGCTATAGTGGGTATTAGTCTGTTCAAGAGTATTCTTACCAGGATTTTGCCAGCAATGGAGAGCAGAGTAATACCACGATAGTTTGAGCAATCTGATTTAATACCTTTCTTCTTGTACAAAGTGATGATGACAGCATCACGAAGGTCTGATGGTAGTTCACCGAGCTCCCAACAGCGCACCACAAACTCGTGGAATTTGGTGTGGAGTCCAAGGCCCGAGGGTCCCGGTCACGAGGCACGGGAAGCCCCCCCAGCAGGGGGTCCCGCCCCCGGAGCGTGGGGAAGGCCCCCGGCAGCCCGAGGGTCCCGGTGTGGCATCTAGGTTAATGTTAAACTTGACTCTGATCTGGGCTCTGGAAGTAGGTTTTATGCCTGCTTCCATGTGTGAAGATGAAAGTGATGAAGTTAAAGACAATTTACACCTGTTTGCTTCAGGGAGATGTGAAAATGTATTTGTAAAATCCATTTGCAGGCAGTGCATGTCCTGAATTGCTGAGTGCTGGGCAGTGATGGGAAACACGCTGATGAAAGGACTGGTGCATGATGCTGGATGCTGCGTTGTCCTTGGAGGGGGGGCAGTTTAGGTGTCGGCCTTCAGAGCCCCATTTTTCCCTGGGAGCATTAGACACCTGCCCTGGTGATTGCAGGCTACTTACCAGCGTAGAGCTTTGTACCAAAATCTTTGGCCTGGCATGCAGTAATTGGTTGGGGTTTAAATTATTTCCGTTTTTAAACAGGACTTCAAATGCTGCAGCTTTGCCATGGGGTTATAAGTACATAAACCATAGAAATGTACTTCAGTGACCAGTCAAATGACTTTGTTTTTTCCAGTAGTTTAAGCTTACCATTTATTAAGTTGCTGAAGAAATATAATTGAAATTCATCGGAGAATTTAATTTTATCAAGCCCTCTATTGCTTATGCTTTTGCTTATGCCTGTGTGTATCTGGACTGCCTATAAATGGCTTGTTTGCTTTCATAAAGGAATTAGCACAACAGTGCAGCTGTGTAAGGAGCCAACCCCCAATCCCTGCCCTTGCTGTCTATATGGACAAGAATTGACATAAACATGTGCAGAAGTGGCCTCCAAGTATTTCAGTTGGTAGAAAAGTTCTGTATTTTTATTAATTTTGCTGCAGTCCTTTATTCTATTTTTGAGCATAAACAGACACCTGAGGTCTAATATATTCAAGAAGGTTTTAATGGCTACTCTGCGGACGCTCCTGTCACCCTGGCCGGTGCTGGGAGATGGCTGCTGCCCTGCAGCACTGTCAGACCTTATGGTCAGCAAGAAACTCATTTGCTTTGTCTCCCTTTAGGACTTTTCAGCTCTGTATTGCACATTTCCCAGATGGGGGGGTTGCCTGTTGGCTGTGTAAGTGTTAGCTTGATCTGGGGTCTGCCCCCAGCTTGGTGTGGGGCACTCAGTAAGAAAACAGTGCTTTGCACTGCAGAGTCCTCTGCAAGCAGTTCTTGGTCCTTTGCTACATCCCCTTTTCCTGCACCAACCTAGGTGCTTGTCTGTGTCTGCCATAAGACCCTACACTTCCCCCTCTATCAGCCCCTGTGTTTTGCCTTTTCTTCCCACATGTAAATTGTGAGGCCTGGTGATGCTTGCTGGCACTCCAAAACTGGGAGGGAGGAGTCATGGCACTTGTACTTCTTTAGATGGTGGCAGGCCTCCTCCACTGGGATTTCTATAACCAGCAAATCCGGGGAGGAGTTAAAGCATTGCTTTCTGATCTGGAGACATGAACTGGCAGGAGCCTTCTCCACCACCTCCTGCTCTGTGAAAAATACTACCTCAGCATTACAACCTGAATGGAGATCTGCCATCTGTCATTGTGTGGCTGTCCCAGATTTTAGGTGTGGTGGCTTTGATGCTGTCCAGGACATTGGTGTGCTCCTTGGGCATCCTGTCTTATCTACCACCACTCAGTATGTGCTCATCGTCATCCCCATGGAAACACAGCCACTCTTTTTTCAGTGCATGATAGTGCCTAGCCTGGATTTTGATGCTTTTGGCAGTGTTATTCCTTAAACCAGTGACTTTAGCTGTGAAAGGTGAGCATGTGGGCAAAAACCTGCTTACAGAGATCTGGGCTCTTGCTTTGAATTCTTTCATTAAGGGGGTTCAGGTACTCAGTTTTCACTCTGCCCACTGCAAGCAGGGAGGGCAGAATGATGAACGCTGTGGATGGGTTCAGTTCTGCTCTACATCCAAGTCACAGGTTTGGGAGAAGGATTACTGTGTTACCACGTGAGGTTTTTTGTGTAAGTTGGACTTTTAAGTGATTATAAAGATTATTCTCTCTTTGACTTAATTGGTCCTTGCTGTTCTCCTCATTGTCTAGCATCCCCACAACTCCTCACTTGAAAAAACAGGCTGACAGGGGCTGTTAGAATGGTTTGAGCCCAGCAGGACATATGTGCTTCTCTGCAGTGTGATCTCCCTGCTTTTTCTTTTAATTAAACTTCAGCATCTTCTAATTGTTTTCTAGTGATTGTGCTCCAGTTTGTTGAATCCATCCTTGACAAGGCTCAGCCTGCTCAGTTTGTACCAGAGCTTCTGTGCTTTTTGGCAAAGTGGTGTAATGCTGGTCCTTCTCAGACTTTTATCTGAGGCAAATGTGAAAGGGAGCTCACAAAACAGAGACTGTCTTAAAATCACACAAGAAAGCCTACAATGATAGTACAGGCAGCTTTGAATGCTCAAATTTGATCTGTAAAACATAGGGGGGAAAAAGTCTCTTCCTTCAGCCTTACAAGGGTAAGTGCATCAAGGGCAGTTCAGAGAGTAAGGTATTTCAGTTCTGATGACATCCCCATTGTATTTCAGGACATTGTATTTCAGGCTTGGGGGTTGCTACAAACTGACTCCTCAGGTTATTGTCACCTGGAAAGATCCAACTGTTGTGTGTCAGCTGTAGCTGCAATTGTAGAGTAAGGTTGGGGTTTATGAATGTATTTTGTTTGAGGATGCTGCTCTAAGCACAGTAGCAAAACTGTCTTCTGAGTGCAGAGCAGAGAGGAAATTGGGGGGGGATTATGCTATATCATGACATTTTCTTTTTGCTTAGTAACTATAGCTTGATTTCCACATCTGGAGATGTTGAAAAAACCTGAAAGAAATACTTGGAGATAGTTGCGGGGGGGAGGGGAGGACTTGCTAAGCAGTCTTTTCCTATCAGTTAGAGGGAGATCTGTTGCACCATTTAGAACAGTGCTACAACTAAATCATGCTTATGATGAGCCCTGGAAGGCCAGGGACATGAGCACTGTATTGCTCCTCTGTGCCCTTCTATGCACAAGGTTATTTGGGAACATTGATAACCAAAGGGATCCCTGGCCACCCATGGCTGGTTTGCAGTAGCCCTCTGCTGTATGCCTTTATCTACTGGAATGTTTAAAATCAGGAATAAAATTTTAATGTAGGAATGTTCAAATTACCACTGAGTTAACAATGAAACACTGAGTAGGTTGCTCTCTACAGAGATGTGGAGCCATTGCAGCTCCAGCTGCTGGCAAGGGGAATTACTAGTAGCTCAGCACTTTGGAAGCTGCTGAATGACTTGAAAGCAGAGGTAGTGACTGCCTCTAGGCAGTGAAGTTGAAGACACTGGTCTGAATTTGCATGGCAGAGGAACATAAATAAATAGCAAGAAATTAAGCAGGACAGAGAGAGGAAGAAGTTCATGATAGCCGTAAATGTTATGGGAAATTAACTCTTTCTCTATAGCCGATTTTAGAGTAGCAAGTTAGCAGGTGTGAACTCCAGTGGCATTAAACCAGTCATGGTTATTTGATGCTTGGGAGTTGAGTGTGGCTGGCTGGTAGCTGAGTATTGCATTGACCTTCTTTGATGGGATTGTTCCAGCCTGGTGAATCACAGGCTTTTCCTTCTGATTTAATCCCATGTTCTGGTTCCGTCCAGGACAGGTTTAATTTTTGCAATAGGAAATTTTTGCCCAGGAAGGGGCATGTCCAGGACCTGAGGTTATTCTGTACCACCTCACATCACTGGCTGGAGGGCTGGGCCCAGAGAGTGGTGCATCCAGTTGGCAGCTGGTCACCAGTGGTGTCCTCCAGAGATCAGTGTTGGACCCAGTTCTGTTTAATATCTTTATTGATGATTTAGATGAGGGGATTGAGTCCATCATCAGCAAATCTGCAGATGACACCAAGCTGGGGGGGAGTGTCGATCAACTGGAAGGCAGGAGGGCTCTGCAGAGGGACCTGGACGGACTGGAGAGTTGGGCTGATTCCAACGGGATGAGGTTCAACAAGGCCAAGTGCCGGGTCCTGCACTTTGGCCACAACAAGGCCCAGCAGTGATACAGGCTGGGGACAGAGTGGCTGGAGAGCAGCCAGGCAGGAAGGGACCTGAGAGTTGGGATTGACAGGAAGCTGAACAGGAGCCAGAGTGTGCCCAGGTGGCCAAGAAGGCCAATGGATCCTGGCCTGTGTCAGGAACAGTGTGGCCAACAGGTCCAAGGAAGTGATTCTTCACTCAGCACTGGTGAGGCCACATCTCGAGTGCTGTGTCCAGTTCTGGGCCCCTCAGTTCAGGAAGGACATGGAGGGGCTGGAGCAGATCCAGAGAAGAGCAACAAGGCTGGTGAAGGGATTGGAGCACAAGTGCTGTGAGGAGAGGCTGAGGGGGCTGGGGCTGTTAAGCCTGGAGGAGGCTCAAGGACACCTCATCACTCTCTACAGCTCCCTGACAGGAGGTTGTAGCCAGGTGGGGCTTGGTCTCTTCTCCCAGGAACCAGCAGTAAGACAGTAAGCTGTGCCAGGGGAGGTTTAGTTTGGATATTAGGAAGAAATTCTTTACAGAGAGGGCAGTCAGCCATTGGAATGGGCTGCCCAGGGAAGTGGTGGATTCTCCATCCCTGGAGGTTTTTAAGATGAGACTGGATGTGGCACTCAGTGCCATGGTCTAGTAACCACGGTAGTAGTGATTCAAGGGTTGGACTTGATGATCTCAGAGGTCCCTTTCCAACTTGGCTGATTCTGTAATTCTGTGATCATGCGGGGGGTAGTGGGAGGGGTCCTTTCAGCTCGATGTTCTGTGGTTGGGTGTTGCCAGGCTCTGTGTGGTGAGCAAATCACATATGAATTGTTTGCCTTCCTTTTACACCCAGTTATTCATATTGTTGTTGTTACTGTTCTTTTCCTTATTAGGTTGCTGTTTCCAGTAAGTTGTTCTTATCTCAAGCTGTGATCTTTACCTTTTGTGCCTCCAGTTCTCCTCTCCAGCCACCACAGGGGGAGAGAGAGGGGGGATTGAGTGAGCAGTGCATGGTTTGGAGTGTTTCAATGGGAGCACTAAATTGGGGAATACCATTCCTAAACCATGACACCCATCTCTACAATGGCCTTATCCTCCTCTTGTTTGTAAGTTGGCAATGAAATTCTTGTTCTCCATGTGCATGATAAAGTTCCTACTTTCTTGCCTTTGTGTTATCCTGCCAGAACTGCCAGATGGAGTTTGCAGTATGAAATAGGGAGAGATTTCAGCTTTTGGTCCCCTGTGGCAGACAGGACTATCCCTGTTGAATTTACTCAGAGCACAAATCTGCAGAAAACCTGTTGTTAACCAGAAGTGGGATAGTTATGGTCTTGCAGGACAGTGAACCTTTCTCACTGTAAAAAGGAGCAAAAGTCCTCACCCTGAGACTGCCTTGATACTGCCCTGCTGGGACTGTCACGAGTGCCAGCACAGTGCCACATACAAGCAAGATGGGGCTAGCTGGAAAGCTGGAGTTTTAGAAAGCACTGCCTGCACTTAGCATATGTGTCTTATCTGAGAGAGAAAGTGTATAGGTGAGCACTTGCTAATATAATAGGCTTTGTTCTGAAGCAGCAGTATCCTCAGAAATGCCATAATATATGCCTTATTTTCCTCCTCCTTTGTAAGCTGAGGTGAACAATTGGATGTATTGGGAGCACAAGACAGTGATTGTCAGTGTGGAGGCTAAGTCTGGCACTACACTGAAATACAATAGAGGATTATTTTTTTTATAAAAAATGCAGTAGTTAAATTTTAAAGCTGTGACAGAATATACTTTTAACCCCTTATTCCATCTACTACCTCTTTCTCTTCTTCCCCTCCTGTTTGTTTGGTTTTTTCCATTGCTCTGCTTTATGCACACAAGTGCTTAATTCTCTCTGCAGGCTTTTTTTCAGCACATGCAACTGTGTGTCATCCTGCACATCAGACTTCTCTTACCTAGGGAAATACTTCATCTCACATAGATCTGTTGCTTCCATCAAAGAGTCACCCTCTTCAAAGATCTTCAGGTCATTTAAAAGAAAGAGAGATCTTAAAGCACTTTTCCTAATCTTCACTGTTGAATGAATACTACCTCAAGGAATTATGTGGTAAATGATGAAAGTGGTGCTGTGGACATGGAAGTGCTCATGGGTGGTCAGACACAGGAATGGGTTAATTTTTCTGTGGAGACATGTTAGGGTTTGCTCTCTCCCCTCCTTGCTCTTTGGTGTGAGACTAGAATTAGGGCTATTGAACTCAAGACTTGATTCTTGTTGAATATAAACAAAAAGCAATTTCTTCTATATTCATACAGAATTTGGCATCCTGTTTTTGGTTTGTGTGGTAATGCTTCAGGACCTTTTTCCACACCTGTGAAGTCCAGCTTAGCTGATTCATTTTAAAATGGCTTTTTTTTTTTTTTTAAATGGCATGTGATTACACAAAAACTTCATCTGTTTTTAAATGCAACAGCATCAAGGCAGTCATTTGACAGTTAGAACACCACATGAATCTGGTGGCACAACAGCAAATTGCTGCAGCTTAGTAGAAGTGTTGTGGGGAGAGTTGCTTTTGCTGCTGCTCCCTCACTGTGCCAGCAATTTCTGAGTTGATGGGACAGGATGGAAACTGTCTGAACACAAAAGGGAAAATAAGGTGCCAGCAGTCTCTGTGATTAGCTGGATTTCTTTGTACTTGGTTCTCATTTAATAATAATACACCAGGGCTATGCTTCTCTTGCCTCTGTTTTGGTTCAAATTGTCTGATGCTTAAAATATGACCCTTTATTGTGTAATCTTCCTTTTGGGTTTGTAACAGAAGGAGTTAAGTTGGTGACAGTATTTGCTCCAAAGTGTTGGCTTCTGACCTATGTCTCACTTTTTTTTTTTTTTTTTCCTAGCAACCAAGGCAGCTGATAGTATTTAAGTTGGTAATAATATCTGAAGCATGCCTGGAAATATCTGATAAGTTGCTTCATTCTTTTGATAAGAGAGTGAGGCAGAGAAAAGCAAAGCTTAGTGTAAAGTTTATTAGATGGCAGAGCACATTTAATCTTCCCACCTCACACATTGAAGCCAGCATTTGTAATCAACAGTGGCCCTGCAGCATTACTAAAACCAGATTTGTCTTCACGACAGCAGGTTGGTTTTTTTCTTTCTCAGATGGACACAATGGGTTGTTTGTTCTTTCTCTTTGGAAGCTGAATAATATGTGCACAAACCTACCTACCTCTGTGCTTCCAAATCATGGAAGTCAGCAAGTTGCACAGCTACCCATTTTGGCAGTATGGTAGCATGCTGTCAGTGCTAATATTCATTAATATGCATTGGCAACTGCTTATGTTTGAAATGAAGTATTCTATAATTCCCAATAAAATGACATGAACATAAAGGAGTTGCATCTTAAGGGACAGGTATGTGAACACAGAGCATGTACATGAGCTGTTACATGCCCACTGTTGAACACTTCTCTCCTTATCACTTCCCTATGCCTTGGCACTTCAGTACACTTAATTTTATTGACCTTTAAAGATGATTGCAAACTTCATGAGAGCTGAATTAAAGTCCTGTACAGATAGGTTGTCATAAACCCCTACTGAAGTTGTTGCATGCATTTCATATTTTCTGGTTTTTTCTCCATGGTTTTAGTGCTCTACCACTTCTATTGGGGATATCATGAGTTATAATCTGAAAATGAAATAAATTGACTCATTTACTGATGCTTGGGTGAAAGACTTGCCTATGAACTGCAGTACTTCACCACAGCTGGTAAGCTCAGAGAATACCCAAGATGTTGATGTGCTTTTTTTTGTCCTTGGATTTTTCACTGGAAGAAATAGGTGGAAGAGGATTTTCAGCAACCAGCCCAAAATACTGCAGTGAATGCCTGTTGAAGCCATGACCTGCATCTAGAAACCCCGAGTCCCAGTGCTGCCATTTCCATTAGATTTCTTCCATTGCTTGCAGGTAAAGATCCAGGCTCATCCTGGCAGTTTGAAGGACCACGTGCATGTATGTACGCATTTCTACTCCTGTGGCTGTTTCAGTTTTCACTCCAGCTTTCTTGGACATGTTCTTTTTATGTAGACAGAAATTTAATGTAGTAATTTGCCTGCTCCTGTGCTTGAGACAAAAAAACCTCTTCAGTCATAGACATAAAGCTGGGAAGGAATGCAGGAGCAAGCACTTTGTTCTCATTTTGTGGGGATGTTTTGTTAAGAGTGGGGGAGCTGACCTTTTCTCAAGGGAAACAAGGCTGCCCTTTGCATTTACCTCTTGAGAACAAGAGCTTTCTCGCACACTAAAGCATCTTGAAATGGGAAAATGTCTTTTTTGACTTTCTTTTCTTCACTAAAGCCACAGGACTTTGTTTCAGAGAACTTAGCACTTGTACGTGCAGTTGTTTTCCTATCCTCAAAGTTCTGCTTTATGTGTAAGTTTTGGACTTGATGTCAAAATCTGTGGGTGTGTAGGACCTTTTGGCACTCAAAATCCATCTTTGGAGGACTAGCATTGGCAAAACTGCTGTGAGACTGTGTTTGTCTCTAAGTGAAACCGGAAATAAATCTGCTTTGTTGCATCAGGTAGTAAAAGAAGATGTTGACCTGTGTTGACAAAGCAGATGAGTCTTGTAGCACCTGTGTGGTCCAAGGGACGAAGCATGTTTCTTACTAAGCAAAAACATTTTCTCTTATTCCTTTGAGGTTCCTTGTCTCTGATCTCTCCTTTTATTGTGCTTTTTTTTCTATAAAAATACCTTAGAAAGTAGTCTTTGTATGACGTAAGCTCTGTCGTCCCCAAATCTAGCAGAGTAACAGAACAAACCAGCGAGACTGATTTGTGTGATTCCTCGTGATCAGTTGCATATGTAATTTCTAAAGGCTTCCATACTGTCCATGAGTGGTGCAGAGAGTGCACCTTCTTGGGAATGGGGTATTCTGGGTTTTACTAAATGGCTGATTGGATACAAAGATTGCTAGACTAGTAAAAACAGAGGAAGATTCTAAATCATTTCAATGTGTATGACTGATCTGTGTAGTGGTGCAGATGTGAATTTACACAGAAGGCTGTAAATGGTGTTTAGCTAAGACAGAAGTAAATTCTTTTCTTAGGAAGATGAGTGAAATTTCCCTTACCTTTCTTATCTGCTATGGAGTGGAATTGCTTATGATGAACACGAGTCCTGAGGGAAAACTAGCAATACTAGATTGAGTCATGTCTTTAAATAATAGAAAAAATAAAACTGTTAGTCAGCTTCATAATTTACATTTAGCATGTCCATTTAAAGATGTGCAGCTTGACTATATATCTGAAACCGATGCAGAGGAGTGAATAAGAAACCACAGCACAAATTAGTGCAGGATGACACTGTTCCATGGAAGTGTTTGGCACCATGAACTCGTTTTAATCCCTCTTGTTCTGTCTTCTGCCTCCTACTGGCTTGGAAAAGAGCTGTGCCTTAGTGAGAATAACTCAACAGGCATGGTCCCTGGTTTACTGATAGTTTATTGAACGTATTTAACTTTCATGAAAGCAAGGATTGCTTAGATGAAATTGCCTGATGCCTCAGTGATTCTCTGGGTCTAGAAATGATAACAGCTCCCAGTGAAGTCCCTTCTCATCTTACTGGGGAAGAAACCCCATGGTACAGTAGCACTTAGTAGTACAGAAGTTGCCCACACTTACATGTGCAAAGGAGTTCATTTTGGTTACTCATGGGTTTTCAGAGGTACTGAAGAGCCTGACTCTTTTTCCATTTCTGTTTAAGGGGCAGGTGCTATGGAAACCTCACAGTGAGCAACCCTGCCTACCTTTGAAAGTCTGGCTGCTGGGTTTTAGTGTGGAAGTTGGCTGGCTGGCAAGTAACTATGGAAAACTCCTGCCATCACTGAGGCAGAAGCATCTCTAAGTTGTTTTCCCCGTTACATCAATGACTAAGATGTGCTGTCCCCCAGTCTGATTTCTGGGAGGTTCTCGTCCAGCCCTGTTTGCTCGGTGCCTTACAGCTAATACACAGTGCTGAAACCTGCAATTAGCTCTGCCATGTCAGGGCAAACAGATGGACGTTTCCAAGGAGAAGATACTAAGTATTCTGTGCAGGTTTTGCAGTGTAGTGAAAATCCAGGTAATGGAAACAGCCAGAAGTGAGGGCTGAATTACATCGTATTTCTGAGTCGTCAGCTATTGATGCAGAAGATCCTGCTGCCTGTGCTTTTGTAGTGATGCTGCTAAGTAGCATTTCCAGCCCTCTGGGCAATGACATCAAAGGATAGCAAAGATAAAAACAGACCACTGTTGACTTTGAGAAAAAATGTTCTATTTTTACAGGCAGATGTTGAGATAACTGAAAACTTTAGAACTGCTCTAATGAAAGTTTGCCAGTCCTCAGCCTTCAAAAACTCGTACCCAAGCTTGCCTTCTTTCCTTCAAAATCACAGAGCTGGCTTTGAGTGTCCCTGCTTCTTAGCAGAGGAGAGCTTCTTCTAGAATGAATGAGGAGCTCCGGGAGGGAAGCAAGGCCTGCAGTGACCTGGCAGGACGGAAAGGGTGGCCAAGCCCTGTCCTTTGCCAGAGATGCCCCTCAGTCATGCCAGTCTCTTTTTCTCACATGAACATCCGGGTTCCTGATGTATGAGCTGCTGGATTTAGGTCAGGTCTGGTTCCAATCTGGGCTCATGCACAGCTCTCCCCCACCAGCACAGTACTCCGTGTACTCTTCCGCTGGCTGGTGACACTCACTACTGGGTTTTCCAGCCTCTTCAGGCAATTAATATAAAGAAACACCACAGCTTTATGTGGGATTTCTAAACCAGCCAAGATTCTGCCTTGCAAAGCCTGCCCAGGCTGCACTTCTCAGTTGAAAACAAGCAGCCAAACTAGTAAAGCTGGTTTCCCCTCGCTTTCTCTTGCAGCAAGACTCTCTGCAGTCTAGCATAGTGTGAGCTCTGAGGTTTCCTGTGATCAGGACATGCCTCTTATGGATTCTTTGCTGTCTAATAAGGTTTGTGCTTGCATTATGGCCTTTCCCCCAGCGCTGTAGCAGACAGGCTTTCCTCTTCTATCTAGCACCCCTTTTAGTGACCCTTGTTGGAATTTGGTACCTTTAAAATCTGCAGCTCTGATATTTAACAAATTAGGCAATAGGTCAAAAACTTACATGAAAGGAACAGTGGCATAGTGTGTTCACATTAAAGCTGTCTTTCACTTTAGAACTAGGCCCAAAATAGGGGATCTGTCAGCACTTCTTTCTTAAATCTTCCTCGCCCTGTCTTTTGGGAAGACAGTGTTCATCTCTTCCCTGCTTCACTTGTTGCTGAGCACTCGAACAGCAAAAAAACCCCAAGTACTCTTCTCATCTTAATAAGATCTTAGTTCCTTCAGTAGGTCACTGATCCTCTTCCATGCCGGGCAGCTCCAGTGACTCATGACTCCAGTGACTCTACCTGCAAACAGCTCCCTGGCTCAGAGCCAGTTCACCATTCTCTGCGGCTGCCATGTTACTGGAGGAGCACCTTGGTGTGTGACCCTGGATCATGCTTCAGCTAGCTGCTAGAGTGCACACACAATTTCTCCAAATGCCTCCTGGGCATCCAAACCCTCTACTGAGGTTAAACAGTGGAATGTAGTTATAGGAAAGACAGCAATTAAAAATTCACATTCCCAAAACATTCACGTCATTGTGCCAGATCGGCAGGAGACAGCAGTACCTAGACATTCCTACCAGTCTTCTCACTCCTCTGTCACAGACCAGACTCTTGACCCCACACTCAGAGAACAGCATCTAAATCCATGGGTGAAATTGCAGTTTATGGTGCAAAATGCTCTTTGGGTAATTTGATGTGATACAATTTGACTGCTTGGAATGTCAGAGGATCATTCTGTAATTCATGGAACTGCTGCAGAGGAACAAAAAGGCAAAGAACTTGCTGGCAAACAAATGGTGACTTCCCTCTCTTGGATTTATACAGTTCTTTGAGGTATAAATGTATTCTTGATGGCTAGAGAAATCAGTCATTCTGCATTAGAAAGCTTGATTGATTTCTTCAGCAGGCCTTTATGAAGGGTGGTTTTGGAAATAACCCACAGGGAAAAATACTGTGTGGTCTGGTTCATTTAATACAGAAGTACTCAATTATGTTTTTGTGCTACTACTTAAGGAAATTTTAATTGTACAGATATGTGAAGATGAATTACTTCATCCCTCCAAAACATCCCTTGTGTGAGATTCATCACTGCCAAACTACTATGACTTGCACCACATCAGAATTTTAATCATTGTATTGTTATGTTCCAATTTGATATTTCTCTTACTGTGACAAGATCAGATGTGTTTAATTATGGAACAGGATCCTGCTGAGGTTTACAGATAGTGCTTGCCCCAAGGACATTGCATCTGAACTGTGTGTCTGCTCACCTTCCTTAGCAGCCTCCATTGTCTGTGCAACTTCCCATCCCCACAGTGAAGGTGGTGGGGAAGGAAGGGCTCCTCAAAGAGCTTAAGCAGTGGGAGAAGGTGCATCAGGGTGGGCTCAGCAAAACAGAAGTTGTCTGTATTGAAAGAAGAGATCTATCCTTCCCAGAGTGTCCAGCACTCTCTGTTCCCTTTGACAGTGAAGTCCTGGTTTCAGACAGTTTTCTTATAAATCATCCAGGTGCTCTCTGGGACAGGAGCACAGGCAGCAGATATTTGCAGAAGCTTCCTGGAACTGCTGGAGACTGGTTACTGGAGGTCAAATGCTGCTGGAGACCTGTGCACCACATCAGACCAAATAAGGTGTAGATCCCTAGTTATGCTGAAAAAGTCTTATTCATATTTGTCCTCTGTACAGGATTGAATCTTATTTTTCAGGTCGTTACTTGCTTTGCCAGCTTTTATGCTATTCCTTGGATTGATCCGTGGATGAAAATGGCAAGGTGCTGGTGGTTTGGGTCAGATCCTGCTGTCCTGTGGGTCTGTGCTGTTTTCTCCTTTCCTCGCTGCTCTGTGACTGCTTAGAGTGTGCAGACAGCAATATCTGGGTGGTTTTGTTCCTGTTTGTTTCTGCTGTGAAAAAAGCCGAGAGTTTGCTTGAAAGCAAAGTCTCATATATCGCTGAAGACTGTGCTTCCTTTATCCTTAGCATAGGTTAAAAATGTCCTTTAACTGTTACAAACTGTTTATTCTACCAGAGGACATCGTGGAAGAGCACTAAATGTTCAGGCCTGCCTGGGCTGTGTGAGGCCAGAGCAAATATCTACTTTTGTGCTTTGTTCTGTGAAGCTGAGATGCAATAAAACCTGATATTGATACTGACTTTGTTTAGAAAGTGCTTTGAGGTCTTCTTGTGAAAAGCAGTGAACAGAAGCCAGGTGCCTTTCAGAGTCTTTTCTTCTGTGGTTCTCCCACAATAGTAATTTAGCAGGTCCACTCACAGCCTAGCAATAACTTGTGTTCTTTAGTTACTGTTCCACCTGTGATTGTCTTAGTTCAACATTTTACTTAGTTTTGTATGTTTTTCTAGGGTATTCAAGTGTTTTCTGTGACCTAAATATATTTTTAAGAGAACTTTCTGATGGTGAGCTGGGGGGGGGGGGGACGACTCACTGGGAGCAGCCTTGTAGAGAAGGACTTGAGGTGGATGAAAAGCTGGACATGAGCCAGCAGTGTGTAGATGCAGCCCAGAAAGCCAACCATATCCTGGGCTGCATCAGAAGAGGAGCAGCCAGCAGGTTGAGGGAGGTGATTCTTCCCCAAACCTTTACAAGAGGAAGATTGTGTAGTTTTGTTGTGGTTTTTTTATCTCAGCTAGTGATTTCATAACTTTATTTTCTGTAAATCGTAGATAGCTGTTATTTTGTTGCTTTAAATTTTTTTCAATCTATTTTAATACTTGCCCTCCACACCACTTGTGCAGAAGTACATGATTATAGCCTGTTGGGCCATCACAAGGTCTGGCCGTTTTGCAGTCCTTGGCTTGTTTCCAGAGAACATGAGTAGGGTAGGGACTGTTGGTTACTGAAGCATTTCCTTTTCCTCTTATCTCATCTTCCCCTTTCTGTGTGAAGAAACAGGTAATGCACTAAAACATAAAATGAAATGGGGATTAGAATTTCATGTGAAGTCGTATTTTAAATGGTGCTGCACTTGATACACTTACAGTTTAAAGCAAAGAGTGTAGGGCAAGGAAAAATCTGTTAGTTAAAGTATTAAAATCTGCCAGGGGCACAACATTTCCTTTCGCTTCCAAAATGCCTATCCAGTTGAAGACAACTGGAAATGTAAAGATGATGTCTGTGCCCTCAGGGTCTCACTTCGAACTACCTTAATTTCTTGCTACCTCTGCTGGTGGAAAGGTTTTCCCAGCATGTTAAATGCATTGGATTGGTTTCCATAGACTTTAAATGCCTCTTTAAAACATGGACTGACCACTGCCATTTAGGTGCTTTTTAGTTTGGCTGAGATAACAGCTAACACTGTTCTCTGGTAGCTGGAACCTCTAAACCATTACTAAAATGCTGACCTTTTTCCTGATACAATTCTGTTCTGTACCCCTTCCCCAGCACAATTCATCATGTTTGAAAAAACTTGACGAATTTAGTAGCCATGAGAGCTGTGCCAGAAGAGGATGTGTCTTGATAGCAGACTTTACCTGGCTTTTAGCTAACTCTCCTCTTTTACCCATTCTGATATACAGGCTCAGAAGTAGGAATTTGAGAATCAGGATTTGAAGCATGGAATTCTCTGTGGTTGTATCTGAGGCAGCAGGCTCTTAGCCAGACAAATGGCTTAGCTTAGTGCTGGTAATTTTCTCTTCCCCACCCTGGGAAAGGGCTGACAAATTTCTCCCGAGGTGGCAGCTCAGCACGAAGAGTCCATCTAGGATCCATGCCTAAAAGGACCAAGAGGAGGAACTGACATGGGAAGGGCTTTACTCTGTGACTGCGTGTGTCTGGAGCTGATTGACCCTGAGGCCAGTTACCTGAAAGGTAGAAGATGTCAGAGGTTGCCAGATTGCACAAATACTCCCTAAAGACATCAAAGAAAAAGAAAGGGATTAAGACCACAGGTTTTCATTTCATGCTGTATCTTCCTGTCTTGTCCTTTCTTTGAACCATGCTGTCCTTTGGAATATGAGGTTGGTCTATCCTCTGGAATACAAGGTTGGTCAAAGCCAAGAACCATCCTGCCCAGCACTGTGTCGCCCATAGCACTGATTGGGCTGCTCAGGGAAGTGAAATGAGACCAGTGTACATATCCTGGAGCATCCTCCCAGAGCCAGAAGTGCAGGAGGTGTCCTAAAGGGACATCGTGTTCAGTGTTGGACTCGTCTTAGAATGGGTTTTGTTGGAAGGGACCTTGAACCCGTCTCTTCCCTCTGCATATTGGCTTTTGTGTTTTTATCTGGCCATCCCTCTCACACAGGTACGTAGTCATGCCAGTTTTTAAATGGAAAAGTTTATGCTATCAGATCAATGTATTGGATGCCCCTCTTTCTCACACTGTGAGACAGTGAATTATTCTTTAATTGCCTTGGCCATAATAACTTTCCCTGTAATCCCAAACTGAGCTATTGCTTCTTGCGGTTGGATGGTTCTCATCTGTTCAGTTTTCCACACCTTGGATCACCATTGGCACTTTCTCTGTGTTTCTTCCAACTGAATTCCAACCCATTTGGTAGCCTTGGGCTGGTTTGATCATGAAGTACTTGGCATCTGGGTATGTGCTGAATTTGTGATTTGTAGTAATGAAATGTGCCTTGCCCCCCTGCCCCCCACCCCTGCCTTCCCCGATTACCTCTGTTCTCTCAGTGTCTTTGGAAACCTTGACCCTTTTGGGAAACAGCCATGAAGACTCCAGCATCTTCTTCCTGACTGGAAGAGTCTTGTCATTCTTCATGCAGAACTTAAATTGTTTTCCTCCTTTATGCATTAATTTCCATTTATTGACTTTGTATTTCACCTGCCATCTTATTGCTCAGTCACCAGGCATTATAAGATGTTTAGGTGGAAATTGAGTTCATGAATCCTTGGCTCTAAGCAGCTGTTTTCTCGCCACTCAGCAAACTGAACAGCCTTATCAAGCAGTGTTTCTAATGCCTTCTGTGCCACGTGCTTTCTAGAAATGTCTGTGCCTTTTTGTGCTGGGTGCTGCTTAGAGGGCATGAGAGTTCTTGTGCTGAAACTCTGAAAGGGTCAAAAGCCAAATAAGAAGGCCTTGCAGGTAAAGTGCAGCCAGTTAAATTAAACAGCAAACATATCCAAAGCCTCAGAACATTAATTTCTGGAGACTTTTGGAGCATTGATTTGAGACCCTGGTTTGAGCTGCTTTTGAGTTTGCTGAGAATCTCTCACATTGGTGGCCCTGCAGAGGTGTGAGGCAGACCCAGCGAGGCTCAGCCCCACACAGGGGCTGTTGGGTTCCTTCAGTGTGACCAAGCAACCAGAAACGTTTGTGAGATGACGCTGTTTTTGACCCAGTGACCCTTACTCTGCAGTATCATTTATGACATACATCTGCAGGATCTCTAGCTTTTGGGTTGGGTCTTGATCTGGCAGGTGGATTTTAGGAACAATATTCCAAAACTGCAGAATTCATTCTGAGCTGTGTAATGCGGACTTGCTGAATGATCTCTCATGTTTTCTCTCATGTTTTCTAGTAGGCCTGGGAAGAAGTTTGATGCTTCTACCTTTACCATGGGCTCTTCCTTTGCAGCCTAAAGAGACCAATTTAGAAAGAGCATTGTAAAAAATAATACTGTCTGGCATTTTCAAGGCTGAAACTTTATGGCCAGTCAGTACTGACTTACTTTAAAAACCTTAAAATTCTTGAAATGCATTTTCTCCTTTGCTTATGCATGTAGGGATCTTTATCCAAAAAGACAGCATTGGCATGAGAGCAGCTTCCCTTTGCTTCATTAGCAAAGGAAGAAAATGAAGCTTCCTTTCAGTCCTCTGAGTGTTGTAGATTTGGTTAACTACAGGTTTATGGAATGCTGGCTACAGGCACATCTCCAACACTATTTTGCATATAATGTGAGCTAGAATATGCAGAAATACTACTTTTATTGTTCATCACTTGGCTGGATGGTACCCATGTTGAGTAGGACCCAAAAGCAGAGCCTAGGAAAATGAGAGCAGTCAAAGGTTGCTTTTCCTGTAAAAGTGTCCTTTGTTGTACCAGAAGCTAAACCCTCACTTTGAGCTGAAGAGAAAGTTGATGAAACTATTTTTTATTTAGGCTCTTAAGTTGTTAATGTGCATTAAATTTGGAGCTGACCTGCAACCTCACAGAGAGCATTCCCCCTCAAATGGAGTTGTAATGTGGGGGTTTGGACCTGCTTGCAAATGGAAGGTCTTTGAAATCTATGAGGGCTGAAATGTGCTTCTCCTGCCCCTCTGTCCTGATGGAGTATGGCTTGCTCATTCACCTCCCTCCTCTTTAATCCCCCTGCCACACATGTTCTCAATTACTGCCTGCATTGAAGCTGCAAACATTTCTTGTGCATCCAACTTTCTGTATTGAGCACTGGAAATATATTTTAGTAATTTGTGGGAGAACTATTATGTCCCATGCTGGGAAAATTGTGTTTATGGTTCCTGCAGGGAAAAAAGTTCATCAATTCCAGTCCTCAGTGGATTGTCTGTTTCTTCCTCCTTCTCTTGTATCTTGGAGCAATACTGTAAGAACCTCTTGCTCCCAGAGCATTGAGCCTGGGTTGCTCCCATCTTTGAAATAAAAAGCATATGCTCTGCAGTCTGTGTTTTTCAGTCCATGAAATAATCACTGGGTTTTGGCTGAACACAACAGTAGCTACTATGAACCCCAAATATTTGAGTTTGGATGTACAACAGCATTGCATTTTATTTGTTGTATTTTATTGTTGGTAGGATAGTCAAAGTCAATATTCTGCAGCAGAGGGCATTAAAGGAGTGATATGATAGTGCCTGATCTGGAAGGGAAAAGGAAACAGGACTTTTTCTTTTTCTTAGCATTTACATTGTCCTCATAGGATAATCCTTCAGGATCCAGTTGGTAAAATGTATTCACAAGCTTTTGTTGTAAATTAAATCATGCTTTGTTTTCAACTGTAAACCTTAGGTCCCATACCCACATCTGCAACGTGTTTCTCTGTTCGGATTTTGATTTGTAGAACAGAATTTACGGTTAAGAAAAATTCTGTGTTGTACTTCGCCTTTGTGCTGAAAACGAGTTCAACTCTGATAGTGATCAGGGGATACTGTTACTGCTGTACTGAGAAAGTTTTTAAAGCACAGTTACCTTCTGCTTAAATAAATGTTGGGCTTTCTCAAATGTAAGGAGTTACTTTAGCATCTCACGTGTGACATAAGTTGGCTCACAATAGATGGGCTTCCAAGAGTTCTGGCAGGCTGGGATAGCAAAGAGAGAAGAGGAAAAGGTGTGTCTGGACCAGTTAGTTAATTGTTAGATAATAAATGAATCCTTTTTCAATGCACACAAACTAAACTTCCTTTTCAGTTACTGCTCCAACTTCTTCTTCAGAGATTTGATTATAGCATCCTCTCCCAAAGCAAAGAGCTCTTGCCATTTTGATGTAAACACTCATTGACACTCTGTGGAGATTTGAAAATTTGCTTTCCTGTCATCAACAATGAAAAAACTGTAGGCAATATTGTTAAAGATGCTTTGGGGGGGGCATCAAACCAAGAGGAACAAATTAAAGGACTTTAAGAAGTCCTCTACTGTTATGCTCTGAGACAGTAGTTTTGTGCAAATTATTTTATGGTTTTTAATGAAGTTTGGGAATTCAGAGTTTTTTGCTATTATTCTGTTGCTTTGTTTCTGATACGTTTCTTAAAAAAAAATAAAGCTGGAGGAACAACAGCAATAAAACATGAGCAAAGTGATGCCTGAGATGCTCATTTAGTTCCCATTAGCACAATAAATGCAAATATAGTGAGGTTTTGGTTTGGTTTTATATCCCCATGCTTCTCAATAGGATTGGTTTAGATCTGTATCACAAATGGAAGCTGAGTCATAGGCTGGCCCATAGTACTGGTATGGAGTTGGATCTGAGTCTGGAGCTAGTAATGTAACTGGCAGTTTTGCTGGGAGGTGGTTTTTGTTGGCAGTTGGTTGTTTTTTTTCAATGGATAAGAGTCTTGTCTCGTTTTCCTATTTGTAAATCCAAAGGCAATCTAAATTAGCAGACTGAAATAATTCCTGATGTTATTTATGGGTTTGCCTAAAAGGAAGAGAGCTGCAATGTAGGCTTGGGTCAGTAGCAATGGCCACAACCTCCCCTGCTCACCTCCTTGCACAGGGCAGTGTGCCTGCAGCCTTGGGGACTAGATCTGGTAACCCAGGAGATGTGTTACTGCCTGCACTGGGACAAAGCTGTTCCCATCCCACCAGGCATGAAGGCTGGGAATGGAAGCAGTTGCAGGGTGCTTTCACTGCAGAACCAGGATCTGGCTTAGCCATGACAGCCTGTTCTGACTATTCTCAGGTAGCTGGCTGTAATGACTGGAGGACTGTGTTACCTAAGGTTACTTTATCTTTTGGGTGTTTCTGTTACTGGCTGCTCTCCTGTCCTTGGGTCTGAGGGCTGTGACACCAATCACACTGTGAAGGTCTTAGTCCCCTCTCACATTTGTTCCTAATAAAATTTTTTTGAGAGACAGAAGGGTGGAAAAGCTGTGTAAATACAGGTGTTAAGTTCACAGAGGAGAATGTGCAGAGAAGCCCTGTGGGCAGTTTCCTATTTTCCCTCAAGTGTTCTGGGCTGAGAGGAGGTATCCTTGTCCTTCCTGCATGTTAATGGTTATTATGGTTCCTGCTAATAGTAGGGTTCATAGTAGGTCAATATAGCACAGGCGGGGCCTGGGGTCAGAAGTAGGTCAGCATCCACCTCAGCACTGCTTAGGATGGCCATGGCTGGTCTGTGTTCAAGGCTCTTGGTATCACTGATGTTGGCAACACCACACTGCTTTGGCTCCTGGGGAGACCTGTGTGCTGCTGCAATGACATGTAGGTCTGGCATTTTCTCTTGTGCTGGGGCTCACCTTCTGCCCTGGCTTGACTTTCATTCACTTTATCTAGTGCCAGCCCTCCAAGTATCTTCCTTTGACATGAAGTGCTTTTTTTGCCAGTCTCCTGGCTTTGTGGAGCTGTACAGCACCCTGGTAGTACTCTGTGACTCTGCACTGCCCTGGTAGGAGCTTGCAGAAATGTGCCCATGGTGAAAAGCTGAACGGCGAGTGAGACAATCCCAACTGGAATATTGTGTGACATAGAGACTCACTACCGCTGTTCTTTCAGATAATAGTGCTAAAGGCAGATTTCTATAAAGAAAATATCATCTGGTTTTACTTTTTGCCTGTATTGCATTTAGTGAACCTAGTGTTGGGTTTAATGGAAGTCAGAAGAGTTGGAAAGAGAATTACATGGACAGAAAGTTTTTTTTTGTATCAAACCAAAACACGAAACACAGGTTCCTGTGGCTGGTTTTGGTTATATTTCTGTGAACCTTGCACATTTGTTGTTTTGTTTTGTTTTACTCTCAAATTCAAAATTGAATTTTTGAAGTTGAGTTTCTTTAATATAATATGAATCAACCAGCAGTGGTGGCTAGAGGAAGAATTACTCATCCATGTTTTCAGTGTTCAGAACAAAAATTTGCTTTCTCTACACACTTTGCCTTTTGGGGAATGTAGTCTTTAGTGACCCAAAATCAACCATATGCAAGACCCATTCCTACAGCTTGGTTTTGTTTATGTATCTGCAGATATATAAAACCGTGAACCAGAAATCCATGAACTCATGAAGATGGAATGCACTAAACTTCTTGACTTAAATTCACTTACATTCCTCCTATATTGCAAGTTGAACTCCTTAAGTTGCAAGCAGGACTGTACTCAAGCTGAGGGAGGTTCCTTCTAGGGAAAGCTGAACATCAGCCCTGTCTTATGTTTACTGCTGGGGGAAAAAGCAGATCCTGGGAGCACTTGTGAGCTGGCAGGGTAGCCTGCTAGATCCAGGGATAGCACTGATGTGTTGTACTTGCCTCTGTTGCGAATGTGCTTCTGTGCTTCTCTGGCAGTGCAAACACCATCACCCTGTCAGTGTTTGCTTAGGGCTGTGTAAGGCCACCTAAATTGGTAGAAATTTATTGCACCATTTGGAAAAAGGGTCAGCACAGGATGAATGCTGACTTGGGAAGAGTTGGGTACCTGAGCTGATCCCACACCTCGTGACTCACAGTGCATGCTCGGTGCACACGGTGTTGCGCCCTACAAGGCTCCTCAGCCGGGAGGGCTCTCCAGCTGTGTCGACTCCACTGACTCTGGAAGGCCTGTTTCTTTAATGCAGACAGCAAGCCTTTTAAAGCAAGTTTTTATGTCAAGGGATAGAGCTGTGCTTAGTTTGCCTTCAGCTCTGTAGAACCAGAGCTGCAAAAAGGCTTTTGTCATAATAACCAATGCTGAGCCCAGACAAGTGCCCAATGCTCATCATCCAGATGCCCCACAGTGCTGCATGTACACCTGGATGTTCCTGAGGTGAAGAGCAGGTGTCCCAGCCCTCTAGAGTTACTGACTACAGTGGCAGCTGGGCACCCAGTGGCCACCACCTTGTGCCACGCACAGAGAAATCCTAAGGTGCAAGGGTAGCTGTGGCTTTCACTTAGCCTGCTACCTGCCCTTATCAGAGCAGCCTACTTTTGACTTCTGGTCAGTAGGCAAAATCAGCTAATAGTTTTTCTTGCAGAACTTGAAGTTGCCAAATTTGTGTTGTAGGAAAAATAGAAAATAATTTCCAGTGAGAAGGGGCACCTTTTATTGACTTCCTGGCTGTTACCCTACAAACAAGCATGCTGATATTTTCCAAACAGTCAGCAGACAAAGATATATAGTCCACTTCATCCATGTTCACCCATATGCTGATGAATTCGGGTTCAGAATTACTGTGTGATGACTGGAAGGAAAACTAGTAATCACAGGCAGTATTAGGCAACCGTTTTCAAAGTTTGAGAGAATAACAGAAGATTAATGACTTGTTAATTCTCCTCTGTTTCCTTTCTCCAGCAGCTAGTGCTTTCAAGCACAAATGCAGCTAGTTCCATCAGCAGTCTGACACCTGCACTTTTTGCCCATAATGAATCTAGAAAGTTCAAATACTCTTTGGGAATGTAATACCTAACTGAATGTATTTATTTTCTCTCATTTCTCCCTTCCTCCAGCCTTCTCTCTTGCCTTACTGTGTTTCCTAGTGATGATTGAAATGAGTTTTCCAAGATGGGAACAGACCAGCACTATACCATGCAACTCATATATAGCAGCAGAAGAGGAAGGTGGGATCTTGTCATGGCTCACCTAAATATCACCTAATGCTCCCACAGCAGTGTCTGTAGTGGATGTGACATGTGCAGGCCACCAAGCCAACCCTGTGCTTCAGCGAGCGTGTAAGCCACGTGTCCAGGGCAGTCACACATGCTGAGAATCACAGTGCAGTCTCAAAGACCTGAGAAGAGAGTGTGGGGTGGAAGCATGAGTATATACCTGTCTTAAATGCTGGTTTATTCTAATGTTTTTTTTACCTTTAAGATTAGTGGAGGACCTTGTTCCTGTCTGCACCTCTGAGTCATGACTACTGGATTCTTCCAGCTCCTTTGTCTTTTGCTGCACCAAGATAAACATTTCCAAAGCAGAAGGCATTAACCATTGAAGATTCTTTATGGAATTAAATTTTGAGGGGCTCAGTTATGTCAAAATGGAATAGTGCCTTCCACAAAATGTTTGTTGCTGGCATAAAATTTTATATTTCAATTAAAATGAAAAGGAAATGTTTCAATTTGAAATGACAAGAAAAGATGAGTGAGAAGTAGAAGTGAAGTAATTCTCTTGCACTTTTTTTTCCAGTTACTTCAGGAAAATTTGAATTATGTTACTACAACTGACAGTTTTTTAGACCAAGAGCTGCCTGTCTCTGAGCACCATATAGGCTTTCAGATGCCTTGTATCCGCCAAAACCTTATGAGCACTAATATTCAGTACCACTAAATATCCAGTAAGAATGCTAAAACCTATGTCTGTGTGAAGTGCAGTGCAGCATGTGTGCAGGTCTGCTGCAGCCTCCCATCCTTGTGCTCTTTGAGCACCCTTTGAGGATGCTTCCCGGAGTGCCAAAGTGCAGGTGAGCCATTTGGAGGTAGCTGGGTGACTTTGCTCAGTGTGTGGATGGAAGGGCTCCTGCCAGGCTCCTGACACTTGCATCAGCGGAGCACCAGCCACGGCAGTGGAGTGTGGATCCAGGTTTTTGGTTCAACCCCATTCACTAATATAGGTGATGAGTGGTGATGTTCCAAGTAAAAATTACACAGCACAGCTCACTAGAAATAATTTGTGACCCAAGAAGAAAAATCTGTGCCAAGAATAACTTTTAATTACATCAGGACAGTAAATTATTTTACAGGACAAGTCTTTGCTATAGAATAGATATTAACTTCAGTATATCCACACCTAGAGTCATTCATTTGTGTATTGTTCTCATGGGGTTCACAAAAAAAAGTCTCTGTATTTAGCTCCTTCAGTGGACAAATAACGGATGAGCACAGTAACACTTGCATGGTTTTAAGCTTCATTTGTATCTCCTGCAGCACCTCTCTGCTGAACATTCTTGGGTGGACTTGCACCTCTTCATCTCTCTTGTAGTTTCCTTGAGAAAGCTGAGCTTTCTGCTCCATTTCAGCATTTGTAACATGCCTTAGATTCTTCATGTAGAGAATTTTCTTACCACCACTTCAGTGTAGTTTTAGCTTGTGTCTTCACATTTGGCAAGAATTTATTTCTACAAATAAATAGAGATAAAACAGATTTTCTTACAGAATCTTCCTAAGTATGATGGTGGAAGTCTGTTGAAGGGGAGAAAGTAAACCAGCCAAGTTGTGTGTTGCCTTCTAATTGGTTCCTGGGAAGTATTAAAAAAATGCTGTCATGACAAATGAAAGAAAGATATGTTTTATCATCTCAAGGAAATTTTAGAAAGCAGTACTACAAATGCTGTGCTTTGACTACTGAAAGCATCATGACTTGGGCTTTGCTAGTCATACAAAATAAACTCCAAGTGTCTCTTTATAGAACCAAAAAAAATACGTCCTGTGGTTATAGTGCAGGATAACTCTTGAATATTGTAGCTTCTTTGAATCTGTAGCCTGGGAAGTCTTCACTGACCAGGTCTGACTACAGAAAAAGAAAAAATTGTAACTGAATTACTCATTGGTGTTGTTTCAAGCTACTGCTAGTCATTCATTTGCAGCAGTAATTTTTTTTGCATGGGCTCTCATAGTGCAGACCTTGTGAACTGTCCTGAGGAAGACCTGAACCACAGTTTGATACTGGTTTAATAAAGCCAATACGGTAGATGCCCAGCTGACACTTTTTGAATAATCCTTGTTTATTTTTGCCATGTGTCCTGGCTTTATCAGTGAGCTGTATTTAGGATCAGTTATCTTCTCCAGCATAGCCAAATCTGCTTATTTCTTTGCTTGTCATCCTTTCTGTGTTTTGTCTTGATTTCTGTTCCTCCAGGGTGCCAATCATTTCTCTATTATTCTGCTCCAGGTTGTCTCAAAGTCTAAATAAAGTCTCAGATAACTTGCTCAGCTCCACAAAAGTAGCAAGGAGAGGGCTTCTAACTGCTGTGACATGTTTAATGTTTCCCTTGGTAGTGACAGTAGGATGGGAGAAGGGCATTCCTTCTGGTTGAAAAAATATGGTGGCCAGAACAGTCCACTACTGTCTATTGTTGGGGGCTTTTCTGTGTAAATCCTTTCTTTGTCTTATACCTTTTGTTATTAATATTGTTGCTGTTCCCGTTCATTTTCTTATTGTGAGCTGTTTCTGGTAAATTGTTCTTTTCTCACCCCGTAATCTTTACCTTTTGTGCCTCCAACTGGAGGGGGAGAGGGAAGCAAGCGGCAGTGTAGTTTTAGTGGGAGCACTGAATTGGAGAGTACCATTCGTAAACTAGGACAGCCTTAATTGGTGCCCAGTGTGGAGCACTAAGGGTTGAGGTAACAACACATCTCCCCAGAGGAGGTTGGAAACAAATTTGATTTAAGCATTTGCTGTGTTAGGTACAGAGCCACTGGTCACAGTGTTACTTGGTCTGTCCATGTGGGTGTGGTTCCTAATCCTGTATATATTCCCCTGTGTGCTCCTCGTGGTGCTCTTTTTCAGAGGGGGGCGGAGGGGGGAGTCAGGATTGTTTTGTTGCTGTACTCTGTGATATCAGTGTATGACATGATGACATCGAGTGCAATGAGGGTCATTTGGGATGTGTCTTTAGTGTTGCTCTCCTGCCCTGGCCTTTGATGCTACCTCAGGGAATTCTTTAATAATCAGATCCAGCCTGTGGAGGGAACAGAGGAGGATGATTTTCCCCAGCTTTTCACACTCTTTTCCTTCATCGGGCCTGTTACAACAGCTTTTGAGAATTTTGAATTCTGTTTGGATGTTAAGGAAAGCATGTTTTTTTTTGCTAAGCCTGCCAGTGCTGTCCACACTATGTTTAGAGAGTTCTAAGGAGGTTATTCAGAGATCTGTCCCCGAGGGTGGATAGTCATGAGTGGTGTGGAATGTGGGAGAAAATGAGACAAATTTTTGGGAAATTCTCTGCTCCAGTGGTTTGGAAGTTCACCCCTGAACAACTACAAGATCTTGATAAAGTAACAGAATATTTGCTGTGGCAGCTCCAGAGAGAAGCAACTTATTGCAGTGTGCTGGATCCTGGCTACTATTTATCAGACACTGTTTGTCACTAGACAGCACCCTCACAGCCTCAGGAGGAGGAAAGCAGACCTACAGGCACTGTGGCCACTCAAACTGCAGCTGAACCAGAGGAACAACCTGTGCCAGTAGCAGTTGCCCCTATACAGAAGAAGAAATCCAAGACAAAATCAGTTCACTTAGTAAGGGATGAAGAGGAAGCAGGGCCCTCAGAACAGGAGGAAGAGGCTGGGCCAGAGATAATCACCTGATCCCTATCCCTGGGTGAGCTGCAGGATGCACAGGAGAGCCCCTGGTGACCTGGCTGCTCCAGTGCTGGGATATCACGGCCCAGGATATGGAAGTAGATGGTAGTGAAGCCAAGCAACTGGGATCCCTGATCCCTGTCCCAGGATCCCAGGGCACTGACAAGGGGACTGGGAAGAGGACAAAACTCAGCCTCTGGAAGCAACTCCCTGTCAAGTGTGAGGGAAAGGTGTTCTCTCAAGGGTGACCTAATAGTGCGCCCAAGTAGGTGGAACACCATGGAGAAAGGTATACAGTACCTGAGAGAATTAGCTGTCCTGGAGGTAATCTATAGAGATCTATAGTCAAATGGAAAACCCACCTCTCCCCAGCAGCACGGGTGCATGAGTTGAAAGGTAGGACAACCACCGCACAAAGTTCTTCAAGGATAAATGCTGCTCTGGTTTCCAGAGGACAAGTCCTCAGACAGAATGGAATGGATGATGTTACATTCCATCCTCTTGAAGGGACCTCCAGGTCATATTTACAAGAAGTGAGCAACGAGTACCATGACCAGGACTAAAGGGGCTCTGCCTCCAGCCAGGTGGAGGAAAGGCATGGTCAGAGCTATTGGACTGTGTGGATCCGATGGCCTGGCACACCAGACCCACAAGAGCACAAGGCTTTAGTTGACACCGGTGTACAGTGTACCCTGATGCCATCAAGATATGTAGGGACAGAATCCATCTCTATTTCTGGGCTGACAGGGGGATCCCAAGAGCTAATTGTACTGGAAGCTGAAGCGAGCCTGACTGGGAAATAATGGCAAAAACACCTCCTTGTGACTGGCTCAGAGGTCCGGTCTATCCTTGGCATAGATTACCTCAGCAGAGGGTATCTCAAGGACCCAAAATGACATTGTTGGGTTTTTGGGATAGCTGCTGTGGAGACAGGAAATTAGGCAGCTGGATACCTTGCCTGGTCTCTCAGAGGACTCCTCTGTTGTGAGATTGCTGAGGGTCAAAAGAAGAGTTACCGATTGCCACCACAGCAATGCAATGTCGGCAATATTGTGACCCCCATCCACGAGATGATTCATGAATTGGAGAGCCAGAGATTGGTCAGCAAGACTCGCTCACCCTGTATGGCCAGTGCATAAGTCCAGTGGAGAGTGGAGACTGACAGTGGACTATCGTGGCCTGAAAGAAGTCACAGCACCACTGATGACGCTGTGCCAGACATGCTGGAACTTCAATACAAGCTGGAGTCCAAGGCAGCCAAGTGGTGCCACTGTTGACATTGCTAATGAGTTCTTCTCCATTCCTTTGGCAGCAGAGTGCAGGCCACAGTTTGCTTTTACTTGGAGGGCTGTTCAGTACACCTGGAACAGACTGCTCCAGGGCTGGAAACACAGCCTCACCATTTGCCATGGACTGATCCAGACTGCACTGGAAAAGGGTGAGGCTCCAGAACACCTGCAGTACATTGATGACATTATTGTGGGGGGGAACACAGCAGAGGCAGATTTTGAGAAAGGAAGAAGATAATCCATATCCTCCTGAAGGCTGGTTTTGCCTTAAAACAAAGTAAGGTCAAGGGACCTGCCCTGGAAATTCAGGTTTTAGGAGTAAAGTGGAAACTCAGGTTTTAGGAGTAAAGTGGCAACATGGACATTGTCAGATCCCAATGGATGCAGCTAACAAAACAGCAGCTGTGTCCCCACCAACCAACAAGAAGGAAACACAGACTTTCCTGGATGCTGTGGGTTTCTGGAGGATGCATATTCCAGATTACAGTCAGATTGTCAGCCCTCTCTATCATTTGACCCAGAAGAAGAACAATTTTAAGTGGAGTGCTGAACAACGACACACTTTTGAACAAATTAAACAGGAGGTTGCCCATGCAGTAGTCCATGGGCCAGTCAGGACAGGACAGGATGTAAAAATCGTACTCTACACTACAGCTGGGGAGAATGGTCCTTCCTGGAGCCTCTGGCAAAAAGTACCTGGGGAGACTCGAGGACAAGCCCCAGGGTTCTGGAGTCAGGGATACAAAGGGTCCAAGGCCTGTTACACCCCAACTGAAAAAGAGATCCTGGCAGCTTCTGAGGGGTTGGAACCACTTCAGAAGTGACTGGCACCAAAGCACAGCTCCTTCTGGCACCCTGACTGCCCGTACTGGGCTAGATGTTCAAAGGGAAAGCCCCTTCCACATGATCGACGTAGAGTAAGTGGATCGCTCTGATCACTCAGCAAGCTCAGCTAAGAAACCCCAATTGCCCAGAAATCTTGGAGATCATCACAAACTGGCCCAAAAGTGAAAATTTCAGATTATTACCAGAGGAGGATCAGGTGACATGTGCTGTGAAGGCCCCACCATATAATCAGCTTCCAGGAAATGAAAGGTGACACACACTGTTCACCGTTGGTTCCTGCCGTATTGTAGGGACACACTGAAAATGGAAAGCTGCCGTATGGAGTCCTATGGTGGTGAGTCGCAGAAGCTCCTGATGGACAAGGTGGATCAAGTCAGGTTGCAGAGCTGAAGGCTGTCCAACTGGCTTTAGATATCACTGAACAAGAGAAATGGCCAGTGCTCTATCTCTGCACTGACTTGTGGATGGTGGCAAATGCTCTGTGAGGGTGACTGGACCAATGGAAAAAGGCCAATTGGCAACTGTCCTAGTTAGAACAGCTGGGACCGATTCATCATTGGATGGGTGTAGCCCAAAACTGTGTATTCTATAGCCCTCCATGCCATTTCCCAGAAACTGTTGTCAGTAGAGGCCTGCGAGGTGCCCCCCCCCATGCTCCTGTCCTCATGCCCTTTTGTGGAATTCCCTGACTGAGTACCCTCACACCCTTTTATGGAATTCCCCACTCTGAGGGAAGGACTGAACATCCTTTTATGGAATTCCCCACTCTGGGGGAGGGGCTAAGCATTGCTGCCTGAGCTGGAGAATATATAAACCTGGAGTTTCAGAACCTTGCCACTCTCTCTCCACTCGTGGGATCCAGAGGAAGACTGCAGCTCACCGCTCTCAACCTGACTACAGCTCACCGCTCTCAACCAGACTGAGACCACCACCCTCAACTGGACTGCAATAGCTCTCCCACCAGCAGGTTTTTTCCACTCCCCCCTCGACTTTGGACTCAGGGGGGGCCCAGGGTACTGGGTTGTACATTTGGGTTTTTGTGGATTGAATTCGGTTGTTTGTCTGTATAATCATACTTGTTGTGTTGTTTTAATAAATTGTTATTCTGACTTGTGGTCTCTCTTTTGAGTTCATTTTCCCCTGCTGGTTAACTTTTAAACCAGCACAGCAGCACAGACGGAAACCCATCTGGGCTGCTGAACTGTGGCAAGACATCACTGCCTAGGTAGAGAAATTGGCTGTACAAGTACATCACGTCAGGACAGTTGGAAAAGACCCTTGAGATCCAATCCAGCCATTCCCCCAGCAATGCCAAGGCCACACTAAACCATGTCTCTAAGTGCCACATCTACATGTCTTTTAAATACCTCCAGGGCCAGCGACTCCACCACCTCCCTGGGCAGCCTGTTCCAATGCCTGACAACCCTTTTGGTGAAAAAGTTTTCCCTAATACCCAGTGTAAATCTCCCCTGGTGCTATTTGAGGCTGTTTCCTCTTGTCCTATGGCATTTTACTTGGGATCACATTAACAGCACAGGTGTCCTTTACTGCTTTCCTAAATACATTTCCAAAGATGATGTACTAGAATCCACCCCTTGTCATTATTTATAAACCGCAAAGATCACCAAGAATTAGATGATTAGCATGAGACTTTTTCTCTACTAAGAATATATATTGTCATAATAACATACCAAAGCGTACAGCTTGGAATAAACCCCAATAAATTACATTTTTCATATTCACACAGATAAACTTGCTGCTCCTTCTTCTTAATTCCCATTCAGTTCAACTGCTTCTTTGCAAACTTCTGTGTTACCTCCAGACATCTGACTGCCTTGAATGACATTTGGGCATGGTTTCCTATGTGTGAGGAGACCAGCCACCCATCTGCTTCTGGAACAGATGTTTTCCACAGTACAGACAGCTTTGCAACACTTTAGCCTCCTGAGACAAGAATTAACTAAGTAGTGTCCATATAAATAAGAAGGTAAGACTTGTGGTCTTCCTTAAAGACCATTGTCTGTGCTGAACTTTCAAATGATGCACAGCAGTATTCCCACAAACTTGTGGTCTGCATGTGACCCAGAACCAATGAAAATCACGTTCATCCCAGTATTGTCACTCTTGTGATCTCACCGAGTCTCGAAGACCGAACGGCTGGAGGAGACACTTCTGGTATGGACCTGCAAGCACGACCAACAAACTCTGCTTTCCTGCTCTCTTCTCCCACAGAGACTGGAGTACTGTTTGCAAACCGACATGATGCTGCTGCTGCATCCTACAGGCGTTTTCCTGCTCTGTGCAAGCATGGGTATTGCTTCCATACACAGTGTAGGCTTTGCAGTTTCAAAGATCTAATCTAATTATAGATTGGTCTACATTTGTGGCATTGCCAGAAAAAGGCATATGTTGTTAGGGAGTTGAAGTCAGCAACAGTGCTGAAGTGGAAATGTACTGAAACTTTAAGGAGGCAGAAATCCAAAATAATCCACCTGAGGTTTGGCTATTAGGAAACTAGAAATGCGTCTTCCTGCATATTATGCTTTCCACACGTACTTAGAGAAATACTGTTTGCCTGATGTCTCAAAATGATTAAAGGGCAGTTCTTTTCCTTTCTTGGCTTTGGTGTGATAATAGAAAATGTCGTTGGCATTCAGCTTATCAAGGACTGGTTTAAGAGGAAAGAGAAATTATTGAAATAACTTGAATGGAAGAGGCATGTGTTATATAAGGAGAGAGATATGACATTGAGTTCTTTCTGTTTTGTCACACAAGATTTACAATTCCAGTTTTTCATGTTTAGATTTCCCTTGGGAAAAAAAAAGCATCATTGGCTTGAACAAAGTGAGTATAAACCCCGAGAACCACTGGTCTTCTCTGTGCTGGTGAAAGACTGCTTTTAAATTCAGATGGCTCTGTGGTACTGACCTTTTACAGAACTGCCAGAGTGGGGGATTGGGCTTTAAGATGGTACATGAAGATAATGAGGTTTTGACATGCGTTCTGAGCCAGCAATTATGGGATTTCATCTGTACATATCCCTTAGATATGTGCTCAGAAACTAGCTCAGAAACTGTCACAATCATACTTTTTCTGCTGGGGTCAGCGGTGCACACAGACATTTATTACTGTTCTGGTTCAATATTCTTCCATAAACGCCATCACAGGTCAGGCAAGATTAGGTGTTTTTTATTAATGTTTTCTCCTTTAAGACCACGAGCTTTTCCCTGGTCAGCATGCATGTGGCTCAGTTGGGTAGTAGTAGCAAAGACTTTAATTTCATTGACTTTCCCAGGGAATTCATCCACTAAATAACAAATACTTCTACCTCCTGGGACTCACCTGGAACAGCATCCCAGAAATCCATTTTATCCAGCTGGGATCACCCCTTGCACAGGTAGCAGCCTTGTGCAGTTAAGAAGTGAGAATAAAAATTTGGACTGCTGCTATTTTCTGCTTTTCTTGGCACTGTTCCTAGAGAGACTTGAGTTGGTAAATGTGGCCGTCACAGCAGCTATTACCGATGACACAAAATAATTAAGCTGTGGTTTCTCTTGTGGTGGGACCACGTCTGTATTTTATAGTGATATGTCTGTGCTAGGAGGAAGAGTGTCATGCTTGATTGTTGTGATGGATGCTTCCAGGGAAACAAGATGAGTCTCTAAAGGCAGGTTGTCTGATACTTTCCATGGACATGCAATCGTGCTGGTTACATGGCAGATCACTTATTGAACTGCATGTTGCTTCTTCTTGGTTTTCTGATGAGATGATGGGGAGGGCAATATCCATCTCATTTTTCTCCCTGTTGCTTTTGGAGGGGATAGCTGCTATGTTTGTTCTTTTCAGCCAGTCAGAAGAATGCTGCAGCCAGGTGTTATTCTGATTCTTTAATCAAGTAAATGCTTTGATCTTTTGATGTCTTGAACCACCAGCATGGGGTTCCAGGCTTTCAAAAGTCCTGAACACTTTAAAACACAGATGCTCAGCAGTGCTGAGAAGCCCTGGTAGTCCCTGGTTGATGAATGCTGCTGAAGTGTGCTTCATGCAGAAATTATACTATGAACATGCTGTGAAATTTGGGGGTCTTGAGAACAATATTTCTTTTTCAAGTATTTAAAATATTTTCTGTAGGTTGCCTCAGATAAATTGGACAGTGTTATAGTGTAACTGTGAAATCCTGCTCTTTGGTTCTTAGAGACACAGGCTCTTCATGTTGCAGCCAATTTAGCTTCCTAGAGGGAAAAATTTCTCCTGTGGCTTGGGCAGCAAAAACAGTTCTTGTGCTCTGGCATGCTCCTGGAGGGGCTGGGAGCCCTGCATGGGTTGCTGCCCAGCATGGTGCTGATGCTTTGCTGAAGGTGAACATAAGCTTGAAAAATGCTGTGCTAACCTTCCCACCATTACTGGGGACCAACTGGATAGAAGCTGATTTTTTTTTTTTCAGTAGATGTTGCTGTACATATGTTGGTGTGTCAGGGAAAAAAATCCTTTTTGACTATATGTGATGTTAAACCTTAAGGCTGAGCCTTTTTCTGTTTGTGTCTGCAGTGGAAGAATCCCATGTCATATTTGGTTTTTATCTCCTGTTAGAGGTGACGTGGTGCTCAGTGCTGAACAAGCTGGGAATGCTGTGCTGCACATGACCTGTAGTGTCAGAAGATGAGCATGGAGCAGAACAGAAGCAATAGGGGATCAAGGTGGGGGAAGCTCAGCCTTGTGTCCATGGACTTGGTTGCTGCTATCATGGCTCTATCTGGAGCATCCCAGGGAAGGGACGAGGACCAGCATAGGAAGTTGGGGTGCTATCTGCTTGTGGAAACAGCCTCTGAAGCAATAAGAAGAGATACTGGGGCTTGGTTGAGAGATTGGATGTCAAATCTTGACAAGGCAAGAAATTTTAGTGGACAGATAGGAAAAACAGTTGCACACATGAACCATGGGAAGGCTTTTCGAGGGTGCTGGAGTGACCAATCAATGAGCAAAGCTTTTTGCTCTGTGTCAGTGCAACACAGCAGGTCCTGGCTGTGATGGGAAACCTTAAGGGACATGGTAATTAGAGAAAAGTAACTAAGAACTAAGTAATAAAAATAGTAAGAGTTTTACCAGCTCCATTCTGCATAGGCAGGCAGCAGGGAACGTGGGTCCACACAGTGTGAGTTAGCCAGGAATAAAATCCAGGTCTGTTAATGCCTCAGGCCTCTCCATAAACACCAGACCTTGACTCTTTCCTCCACCACCTTGGATGGGAAAGGACCTCCATTTTAGGTGAAAGACCAGGCTCTGCTCAGTCCAGCATCTAATCATGTTTGCCTACTGTTTGCCTTTACCAGGTGCAAGTTCTTCAGCCTCACGGAAACCCCCGAGGACTACACCATCATTGTGGATGAAGAGGGCTTCCTAGGTAAGTGTCAGCATGTGCCACTTCGGTATCCAACCTGGGACAGGAGGAGGAAAACATGTCACCTCGCTGAGATTATAAATCAAAGTGTTTGTAAAACAGGTCTGCTTGTCAGTGCTGGTAGTACAGCTCTGAAAGGTGCTTTGATCACTTAAGCACACTGTCTCAGCTGCTGTGCTTTACAAGGTGATTCACATCCGGAATATAAATATTTTTGAATGCTGAGAGAGGAGCACACACAGGTCTTAAAGAACAGTTTAAGTATGTTTGAAACAGCAAAACCATCTGCATATCATTGTGTTTAGATTGGACTCGATGATCTCAGAGGTCTTTTCCAACCGAGGTGATTCTGTGATTTTGATTCTGTGTTAAAATAAGCTGGCCTGTGCCCTCAAGCCTCCACAAGCACACATCTTGCATCTCTAGCTTTTTCTACCAACCTCTCTTTCAAAGGAGCACTTGAAGATGAGTAGTTTGTATCATCCCCATAGCCAGCACAATGCTGTGGAGTTGTGAATCAGCTCCTTTGGCTCATCACCGAAAGCTGGGATTTATCCCCTTTTCTTACACGCAGCTCTCACTGTACTGAATGTACCATCTTTCTTTGCTTGTGCTGGCTGAAAGGGTCAAAGGTGGAGTCGTCACAGAAGGTGACTGGCATGTGCTAGAGAACTGCCAATTCTTGGTGCTGGGCAAATGCTGATGGACAGATTGTTTTGGCTTTGTAGATGGAAATAGTTTGTAATAACTTTTATTGTGGGGGGAGGTTTTGTTTGTAGCAGTGTTATTGAGGTGGTGGAATGAGAAAGTGTCGGGCAGCTATTATTACTATTTTTCAGTCACTCCTTTCTGTGGTTGGAATTAAAAGTTTATACAGTTTAGATGTTGGAGAAAATTCATCAAAATATGAAAAAAGAGGATTTTATTCCTGAATAGGAATTAACTGTTGAGAACCTTCTTGTGACACTGTAATATTCAGTGGGTTCGTAATATCCAAAACACAAGGAGAAAACTTGAAACTGCATCATCTTTATTTAGTGCAGAGTCAAAGTTCATGATCAGTAGCCTTGCTGAGTAAGTCCCCTTACTGTTTCAGGAATACTCATAAACATGTAATAGTACAATAGTACTACATTTTAGAACAGTACAAAGGTAGATAAATATTTTAATAAATTAATCCCTAGGTTGAGAATAGGTAAATAGATCTTTACAGCTATATCTGTTTCTTATTTGGCAGTTTTGGTGTTTGATTGAAAGTCTATGTCACATAGTCTTGCTCTCAAAAGAGGAGGTGACATATGATTCTGCTACCAGAGTGTCACTTGTTGCATTTGTTTGAGGGGGATATGCACAAGAATTTTATGACTGTTGGTAGTATCAGGCTTTTTGTTATCAGTGGCAGCTGGGGAAAATCAATTCAAATTTGGTTTTGCCATAATAGTAGGATGCAGAGCCTCCCACTAAGATCTCCATTTAAAGAGAAGGCTCCACAAAGTAGGAGAAAGTTTTTGGGTTTTTTTCCAAGGGGCACAGCATGTGGCAGAGCAAGAAACCCAGAGATTCCCATTGTCAGGAGGGAGTCTGTGTCACTGAACCATGCTGTCCCTGCAGATGGGATATGCTAGGGGCACGCTCACCTCCGGCATCACATCTGTGTCTGACATCCATGGCACTCGTTTCTCTGCCCTGTTGGCACAACACAGATTTCTCAGTTCAATCACTGGTGGTAAGTTTGGATTGCAACCACCCCATACAGTCTCCAGCAGCCACACTGCCATTTTTCTCTCTGGAAATTATTCCAGCTTGAAACAAAGGTGAGCTCAGGCAGTGGCCTTGCCCCTCCATGGTGGGGGATGTTGCACTGTGCACCACTGTCTGTGCTTGGAGCAAATCCCAGGTCTAGCATGACCAGTGTCCTCAAGGACCTGCATTTCCCACTGGTGTCCAAATTATCTCTGTGAACCAGGAAGTGCTGCTGCACTTCAAAGCAGCAGTCTCCTCTGCTTGGACCTTCTGTCACCTTGGCTCTCACTGGCACCTGAACTTACTGCTGATAGTCGTAGTGCCCATGTACCTTCTGTTGGGCCATGGTTTTGGCAGCATATAATATCCCTGTTTTTAAAAATACACCGTGTGTATTTGGTGTGTTAAAGCAGGGCTTTGCAGGAGAAAAGGTCATCTTCCAGACAATGCAGGGGAAGGAGGGAACATGCTAAGGCCATCCTCTGCTACAGCATAGCATGGAAGGCAGGTGCAAAACTCAACCTGGGTAGTAGTGTCGCAGAGCTGGCAGCTTAATCCCCTTTTCTGTGCTTTTTCCTAGGAAGTGATGATGTGCTGGCAAGAGTTGTGTGCACTGCTAACTCCCCTGCCACAACCCTCATATCTTTTGGGTTTGTGTACAGCCTATGTTCTTTCTGAATTTTCACCACCACATCCAAAGCTTCATCTCAGGGTTTGCCCTGTCTGCAGTTGTTCTGTCCTTGTTCCTCAGTTCAGTATGGTTTAAGTTTTTCATGGTCTGGAGCAATCCAGGATCTAACATATAGGATGCCCTGTAACAGTGAAAGGGCTCTGCTTCACTCCCTGGTTCCCCTCAGAGTCTATAACATCTTGGGAGGAGGAAGCTCACTTTGCCATTGTATAGCCTGTAATCAGCCCATGGGCTTCAACAGAATCAAAATCTCCAAGAGTTCCAGCATCCCACCTTCTTGCAAAACAGCACCAATCATGTCTGCCTCGAGTGCATCAGCTGCTGCTTGTCCTGAGTAGCAAAGTGCCAAGTTCAAGAATTACAGGGTAAATCTTCAGCTTTGATGAGCAGTTCAGATAGCAAGTCTAGCAGTTAAGTGACTTTCTTTTTCTATCCAGATAACTGTTTTTCTTGCAGTGCCTAACAAACTTGATGTAAGTCTCTGAAGGACAGATTTTCCTGTGTGGAAAATTAGGAACTTTCTTTCTCAGGGACTTGTATGAATTTTTGCCACAGCAGCAGTGAGAAGGTTGTCCTGTTAGCTGACATCTCCCACGGTAGCCATGTTAGCCCTTCTGCACATCACAAACATCCCTGATGGGAAAACACTAGGCTGAAGAAATACTGGCACTTGAGCAATCCTTAACATTAATGCTTCAAACACACTGACATGCAGTAATCATTCTTAACGGTTTTGTTAACAGGTAATCTCTAGGCTTGTTTCCCTGAGAGCAAGTGAGTCGGGCTGCTAAAGAAGTCATTATTTCTTCTCCCCAGAAGATGTCTGCAGTGCAAAGCTGTAACCTGCTTAAGCATTCATTGTGCTGAAAGGGAACAGCTACAGCCTAATTCTGTGCTTTAATTCCCTGGTGGTGAGGTGGGGATTTATATCTACACAGAACCTTGTTTGTTCCAGTGGCCGTTTCTTGGGCTTTGGTCTGTTAATGAGAAAGAATTTTATTCAGCAAATAACACAGGGGGATGGTGCAGAGAAAGCTCTTTCCTGGCTGATACTGGGATGAATTAGCAGAAAGAGTTTGGCCATGGGCCTCCTGCATGAAGACAAGTGTCTCAGCTGCTGGGGTGCTTGGACCGCCATGTACAATCCTGGCATTTATCCCCTGCTGTGGAGCCAGCACAGAAAAATGGAGTGCCTGCTGCTCCCTGAAATATAGGAATATTTGTTTGGCTGGTTTGGTTTTTTTCCCAAGGTTTGGCTGAAAGCAGGAGCTGTCTGTGCATGGTGCAGATATGCCATAGCCCCTGTGCTCTCTACATAGTTTCTCCCTTTTTCAAAGGGCAGCAAGGACATTCTCCCTGTCTTTGAGCAGCTGCATGAGCAGAGCTTCTAGCCTGTGGTCTTGCTGTTCCCAATAGTCTCTGCTCACCAAAGGTTTTAGCTGTCACACACTGAAAGGAAAACATGCCAGCACACCTGGAAATACCCATGCTCTTGGAAAACATGTTTGTGTGCACTGGGAAGCATTGCAGTCCTATGCTGGAGACGCCATCTGAATAAAATAATAAGGTTTGGGGGTAGCAATGTTCCTCCAGTGGCACTTCCAACAGCTGTTGTGTCACAGCTCTCTGTATCCAGACAGCCTTTTATTGTAGGTAAAATAGCAGTTTAAAGGGGGTTGGGCTTGGTTTGATTGTCCTTTTTCTGTTCCTAGTTTCTCCAGCTGGTTTGTCTGCAGTCCTTTTTTCTCTTGGAAGTCCACTACTATGTTTAGTGATAGCTCTGCTTGGGTAGCTTTCCGATGAAATGCCATCCCTCCAACCTCCGATTTTACAGGACTTCTCTAACTGCACAGTACAGTGAGAAATGTAGAACTTACACTCTGTCAACCACCATTATTCTCTACAAGCCTAGTGAAGAGCCATCTATGGTCCATTTGTGTGGAGGTGAGAGATGGCCACAGTTTACCCTTGGGTATTGATTTGTTTCAGTATCTCTTGAATTCATTGAAATGAAGCTGAACTGTTCGATAATGACTTGCCCAGAGTCATCACCACTGGGGCCTGGCTACGTGCTATGCAAAAATAGGCTCCTCTGTACTGTCATCCCTGTGGCAAGATAGTGTCTTTGGACCTAGAGGGCAACAAATTCTACTTTTCGAGTTTGTACCCTATTTATAGTGGAAAGACAAAGTCTCCCTTTTGAGACCACTTAGAGGGCAGTGAATGGAGTTTGAAGGCTTCTTTCTCCGTTATGGGGACAACCCATGCCTGTGGCTGCCCCAGCCTGGTCTCCTCTGTGACCTTAGCAGCTGTTGATTTGCTCCACAAACATCTGCATAAATGGGGTCTGGAACAGTCTGTCACCCAGGGGAAAATGCCTGAAGATGGAAGATTGTAAAACAACATGTTGCTAACATTTTCAAGGTGAGGTCATTGTCTTCCCAGCCTTGGCACTTGCTTGATGTCCCTTGCGTGCAATCTTTCACATAGGCAGCGAAGTTCAAAGGTATCAGAGAAGGGGAAAAGAAATAAAATCCTGGGGTAAAGGGAGGAGTGAATCACTGTGACTTTCAAGTTGGTAAACATGCATATTCTAGTTTCAAGGAAATTTGTGCTAAGGGAGACACATCACCTTTATGTACTCTGATCTTTGTCCTAGAATTGGCAAGCCCATTTCATGTAGGTCACTGCGGTCAGCAGATCTTAGGTCTTGACTGGTCTCTTTTGGATTGGAACCAGTGAGGAAAGGCCATTTCATTTCAGTACTGAAGCAGCACTGGAAATGTCCTTCTTAGGTGTAGATCCTGCTGGTGAACATGTAGCAAGACTTACTGCCTCCCCACACTGAGGTTCATCTGCAAGATGGATGTGACAGTCCTTCCTTAAACCTTCTTTGGCTGTCTGATATGACTGGGATCTTCTCTGAGGCCAAAAATCCATTCATTTACACGTTTTCTAGAAGGAGGAGGCTCCTAGTCTCAGTTCACGCTTCACAGTAAATTGCCCAGTACATTAACAATAATGAAACTGTTTGAAAAATCTCAGCTAGTTAGAGTGGCAGAGAAATTTTCATTTTAATAAAAAAAGGATAAAAAGAAAAAAGCCATCTTGTTGGCAATGCTTTGTTTTGATAACCGTCATCCTCAGACAACCTGTTCCCTGTCTGACCTTGGATTCAGGACCATCATATGCTTTAGTACCACACTGAGTTCCTGTTTCAATAACATCAAACCGGCAAATTGCTTTCAGTGTCCTTTCTCTCATCCTGTATATAAAACGGGCAAGAAATCAGCTTATAAATAAGTCCAAGCACATAACCCATCTAGCTGGGAGCAATTTTTAACTTTATTTAGAGATACAGAGGGAAACAAGCTAATAGTTACATGTTGTTTTCCGAATATTGCTTCTATAACTATCTCTGCTTTAATTTTTTATTGCCCAGTGACTAGGCCGTTGTATCTCAGGCACAGTGGCATAATTTGCTTGCTGACATTTATAGTGCTAGTTTCCTCCCCCGGACAGCCAGGAGAGCCTGTGGTTGCTAGGCAGAAGATGTTTTTCCCTACTAAACACATGTACAATCTCTCTCTTTTGAACCTCTGCATTGGCTAGACTATGCTGTGTCTGGGGTTTTTGGGTTTTTTAAGTAGTGTGGTATTAATGACCTAAATTCAAATTAAAACATGAGAATTTGACTACTGCCTAATTATGAATATGTGCTTGGTTGGGGAGGTTTTCCCTATAATGCATGTCTGTTTTTACAGATCAATAAACATTTTTGGGGTCTGTGATTACATGGGATTTCTACCCTCTCCCAAGAGGCAGTAGGATTTGGTAGTTAAAGCTTTTGGGGAAAGGGAGGGAAGAATGAGAAACACACAATATTCCAAGGTCTGGTTTGTGTCACCTGGGGAAAGGAACATTTCAGCTTCTTCTCAGAGCTTGTATGTGAGTGGGTTTGCAAATCTTGACAGGATCTAGTATTCCTTATGTTTGTAACCTGCCACATAAAGTCGTCTGGTTCAGTTTGCTCCTATTTAAAGAAGTACTGCATAAATAATACATATTTTTCACTGTTTCCTCCAGCAGATGGGTGTGTATTGATACCTATTTTTGTTTCACAGCCTGTGGGTGAGAAAGCCCAGACTTCTCTTCCTGAACCACTCAAGTGACCATGATTTCCTCCTTTAAATTTATTACATCTTGGCTGCTTCCTAGCACTTTCCAAAGTCCGAGATGGATGAGCAGGGCTCGTTCTTATCAACCCCTCTCATAAATGCAGGACCCGCAAAGCTTTTCTGGCTGCAATGATGGAACAATTCACTGAAATTTTAGATTGCTCTCTAAGAGAAAGATGCAGCTCAACAGAGAAGTAGCAGCCCTGCTTATTTCATTAGAGAGCATTTGACCTGCTTGCTGTTCCACTGGTGCATTTCTGGGTTTTTTTCTGAAGGGTGGGCTTAAGCAGAGAGGGTAGCTTGTCTTGTTTGTTCTGGAGCTGGCTGTATTCCACCATAGCTAAGTGCACCCCATGGCAAGGCTGAATACACTCTATAAGACCTTTTAAAGCATTTATATATTATAAGTGCTGGTAAGACTGTAATTTGTCATCTTTCCCTGCTTCTGACATGAATTTTATATGGAGCTTCCTGTGAGAGATGGGGAAGTGCCATGACAGGTTGAGAAGTGAAGCACGGGGAAAACTGTGATACAAGAAATCAGTGATACAAGCAGGAAATGAAACCCCTTTCCCATGGCTGAAAGCATTCAACCACCAGTTCCCAAGCTTTGCTAATTGTGAACCTACTTTAAGTTTAAGCCATACTTTTCTCGAGTCCATGACCTGGATGAGGAAGTGGATTTTCTCCACCTTGGCATCTCATAAGTGCTGTGACCTCAGTCTAGAAATGGAGTCTCCAATAACCTTGGAAAAAACCCAGTCTGGCATCATCTGCCAACAGAGAAAACATCTCTTTCATGGTAATCCATGGCAAAATGCCAGCGCATGGCACTCCCCAGGGTTGGTCTCTGAGCAGATTTGCCAGATGTTCTTATCAGAGCAGGAGATGCCTCAGGTTTCCCAAGGATCAGCAGTCATTCATTGAGGTGAGAACATTTCTGTTCCTGGCAGGCTTGGAGGATTCTCTTAATCAAGTGAGATTGGAAAGCCAAACTTAGATCTGTCTCTACTCAGACAGAGGCTGTCAGGCAGAGGTGGCACATTTTATGCCCCAAAACTTGACCAGCTTTTTCTCCTGGTGCCAGTGATCAGGTTTTCCCAGCTTTCTGCCTGCCTCGGTACAAAGTCTCCAGAGATAATGATGGATAAAGGGTAGTTCTCATAGTCCCAGTGCAATGTGTGTGGTTGTTTGGTCAAGGGGATGTTCTTTCCTTTGCATACAGTATTAAGCTGATGGTGAAACACTGGGCCACCATCATCTTAAGGCTTTTGGCCTGACAGTCATAGTCTGTCTTGAGTTTGTGGAAGGGCTGCCCCATGGGCAGGTGAGCCATTCTCAAGTGAGCAGTTTTGCTGCTGTAATCACAAGAAGAGAGCCAGAGCACCATGGTGAAGTTCCCAAGACTTCTGCAGGCTTTTCTGCTTGACCTTGGTCAAGTCTCTCAGTGTCCCTCTCAGTTTCCTCATCTGAAAAATCGGGATAATCCTATTAAATCACCTCATAACAGGCCTTGTAAAGATTACTTAGTAAACATGTGGAAATGCTTTGATAATGTAACTGTCATGATAAATAATAATAATTGAGGTAGCTTCTATCCCCCAGGATTCCCTTTTACAGTGGGTGCACTTGCAACCTGCAGAACAAATCCTGTCTGTAGTGGAACAGATTGAAGATTGTGGTGGGAAAAAATACCCTTTATGAGAAAAGTTACATAATCTTTTAAAAATCTTCTATTTTAGGATTTAATCTTGCACAGGATTAAGACTCACAACGTCAAGGATACAATCCTACAGTTAGGAATTTAGTGGCTCCATCTTCAAGTCTTGTTTGAAATGTAATTACTGGCTCTTCTCTGTCAGTCCAGAGAAATGTTGTCTGAAATACTGCCTTCTTTTAAAAAAAAAAAAAAAAAGAAAGAAAAAGAATTCCTTGTGCTATTTTGTTTGAAAATACAGAAGGAAATTGAATTGTGAGTCCAACTGCATTGCTTCTTTTTTTGATGTTCTTTCATTTGCGTTTTTGGTTTTTCAGTGGAATGCGCTGCCCGCGTCCCCTTGCCGGCAGCAACCAGAGCCGGCAGCTTTGCCTTCGATTGCCTGGGCTACGACCTCCCCACTCCCGGCTTGCAGAGTCTGTGAGCAAAGCCTTTGCCAAGAGTTTTTGAAACACAGGGAAAGTTTTATCCGGAAGTGGGAAATCTGCTGATTTCTGAAGTTCCTGTTACTGGACTGTCAGAGACAAAATACTCAGTTCTTTAGGGCTGTGGATCCCATTTGCTCACGAAGCAGCGAGTGGGTCAGGAGTGGCCATGGCAATGCTTTCTTCCCTGGGAGCAGAAAGCCATGGCTGACAGGTTGGGAATGACCCAGCTCTTGATTGTGGCACAGAGAGGGCATCAAAGTCTGTGAACTCAGAAGGCAGTCCTGCACAGGACAGATGCACTGAACACATCTTGAGCCACACTTTTAATCTTCACTGCTTGCCACCTAAGAAAAAAGCCGATTTTTACTCCCTTCTTCACCTAGCCTGGATTTGTCTTCCTAACCCAGCTCCCCAGTGAGAGTGGACATAATGATTATTTTTGGAATCTACCTTACCATGTTCCACATTTTTAGCCAAACATAATAATGATGCTTTGTTTTTGGAGTGTATTCATACTTCCTGTCTTATGAGACCCCTGTGGAGTAAGAATTAATTTTTTTTCTCCCACATATGAGGAAACTGATAAAAAGGAGACCAAATTACTTGGTTCAGGTCACATACATGCTTTGTGGGAAAGATGAGGTTTTGCCTTACTTAGAAGCCCAAATTGAGAGCTACTTATATGCACTTCAAAATCAGGCTTTATTTGCGACTGTATTCCAACGACCTGAATATCTGTTCTAAGACACTACTGTAAAACCAGTTACCTTATGATCCTCCCAATAGTCTGTAGTGAGTCCTGCATCCCTCTGTGTCCGTGACCAGGTGGGAATTGTGCTGTCTCATTACAACAGCCTCTGCATGTTGACTTGACTTTGTTGTGCAGTTCCTTTTATTGCTAGGTCAATGTCTGGCCTGGCAAGAACTTGTCTCTTGCTCTTTGGTATTAGGCTGTGTTTTTTGTTTCCCACAGCAGAAATCACAAGTAGAAAGCTAAGAAGGGAGGCCACCTGAACCAGATTTTCAAAATGGACATTTTTATGCATTTCACATGACTGCACCAATCTCATTGGAAATGCACTTCTTTTTGTTCAATTTTTAAAAGTTGGTGTAAAAGTATAACCAGCTTAGTTTTTAGATTGCTGACAAAGTTTCAAGTTACAAGGATTGCAAGAGGAGAAATAGTTGAAAATAAGACAAAAGCAAGGGTTTCTGTATAAGCATTTCCTTTTTTTCCTCTCTTAATGGACGGACACTTGTACTGGAGCTCTTTCCTCAGGAGGTGCTGCTGATTTCAGTGAAGAGAAGGCTGTGCTTGTGCATATGTATGGGTTTGCAAGTTCTCTGTCTCTAAAGCACTACCGGCTTCAGCCCAAACTTCAAGAAGGACCAGTGTTTGTTATCCTATGGCCTGATTGAAAAGGATAGTTTCATGCCCTAGTTAGATGTTTAGTCCCTTGGAAAGTAGAGGAGATACTTGTCAGAGTCAGGATTTCAAAGCTGAGCTATGTGTTTGTACAGCTTCATTTAATTCCAAGATACCCTTGGGTTATTTAATTTCCTGACAGCTGCAAAAACAGTGTTCTCAGATAACAATGGCCTCTAATTAGGCAATATGCCTAAAATGGTAGAATGTTTTATTTGACCATGACATTAATATTTTGCATGCAGCTTAGAGACAAGAAAGTTGAGCAAGTTGCATTTCCAGCTTCCTTTGGCAGAGCTGTCTCTCTCTTGTGATCTTCAGTGCATAATGCTGAAGGCATGCCCGCTCCTCTGCCCCTGTGCTTCACATGCCTCTCATTGTTTTGCACTGCATCATCAGTAAATCTGCCTTTCAGCTGGAGCCACCTTCCAGAAATATGTTTTATCAGACCAGCAGCACTGACAGGAGTTGCATATCTGAGGCTACAGAGCAGGGACGTGCAGGCAAGAAGGAAGCAGATGAGATTTACCTGTGGCTAAGGCTTGTAGCTTCTTGGGGGTTGTATTACACTGCAGAGCTGTCCATATGTTGCTTTTATGGCTCATGCACTTAGTACACAATCAGGCAGTGATAGAATAAACATACAAGTCAACTATTCTTCCAAATCGTTTATTCAATTTGAAAAGGGTGTTAGCATCAGGTTATGTTAATTAGATCCTGCAAATGATTTGTGCTTGTGGCAGCTTTATGCATTGGGCTGTACGAATGGTGATCTGTGAATTCCTCCTGTGACAGCAAAGAGTGGCTGTTGGGGAGTCCATCCCCTCCTTTAATTCTTAAATTTCCCCTGAAGTCTTGAATCTAAAAGAAAATAGGTAATTTTTTTATTCGCGGTTTGGCTCCCTATTTTAATTCCTTTCCGGAGCTCAAAATTCTGACAGTTCCCATACCATTGCTCATCACTGCACAGCTGTAAGTTCTTTATTTTAGATCCTGTTCATATAACCATGATGCAAAATTGCACTTCTGATATATCATATGCCTACTTAAAAATTGTGCAACTTTAATTAGATGTTTGCTAACCTGCAGTCAGAGTTTATCACTGCCTTGCAGATGAGCTCTCTGCATCATGTCCTGTACCACTGACCAGGGGACTCTTTGGAAGTTTTCTCTGAGGATTCTGTATAGCCGTTTGCTTTTAGGTGACTGATCCTGCTCAGACACTGTAATATAATGAAAGAGAGATTACTGCATCAAATGCAATGTAAGTAACAATGAAAATTTATTGCCTGTATTTATCTGGCCTTACCCAGTTCTGTTGAGATGCTGTCTGTTTGAAGGAGCTGTGGATGTTGGCTCAGATTGGCTTGTGGCTATGTGAGCAGTGCCCATAGATCGGCCAGGATAGGAGATGAGCAGGAAGTTTTTATTCTTCCTTCCCCACCACAGTTCCCCATCAGTTGGTAACTGAGGGATTCCTAAATTACAGATTGAATCCACATTATCATATTTAATAGCTATCAGTATACCACTGCAAAGTTGTCTAGACCTCTTATGAAGCCTCTTCATTCTTTCGGTCTCCAAGACGTCCTCTGTGAGCAATCCCGGTGATTTCATTGGGTTTTGGGTGTTGTCTGTTTGCACTGTAGCATGGTTATGCCTGTGGTCTTGCTCAGTTCCCCTCCCAGCAGTTCTTAAAGGTCTTTGAACATCAACTTGTTGTTTCTGAAAGAACTGTCCACAGTATCTCCAAGACTGAGGAAAGAGGATGAACAGAGCCTTAATAAAAATATAAAATAACATAGGTCGTGCCAGGTTATCCTGCAAATGTTCCTCCGTTGAGAACTGACTGCTTATTGGTATTTTTCTTAAAAGTCCACCAGAGGATCTTTGCTTTTTAAGACAAATTCTGCCTTTTGATGAGCTGTTTCACAATATATCATCCCTTAAAATCCCATCTCTGACAACTATATTATAGCTATAGTACTCTTAACAGAAAAATCTGGTTGATTTTCTCATGATAGAGAAGAAAAAAATTCTAAAATAAGAACACTTCATCCCCAGAAGACAAATCAAAAGAGTCATAATATATTTGGGTTCATACCTCCCTGTCTCTTTCCCCCTCCCTCTCTCTCTGAATATGCATATCAGTTTCAGTCCCAAAATACATAAATCCTAAATCCTGGCACTAGGAACTAAGTTGGGTGTAAGATGCAATGTGCAGTGGTTAACTTCCTTCAGAGCAGCATAAAGACTCAAGTTTATTTTCCACCATAATCCCTCTCTGAGCTTTCTGCAGACCATCTAGGCCCATGGTAAACATGTGCCCAATTTTGCTTGTCCATTTTTCTTCTGGGTTTGCTCTCTCTGAGATTTCCATCACCGTGTTCTACCAAAACAGTATTGTTATTATTTTACAAGATTTACCAACCCCTCTTCAGTTCCAACTTCCCTACTTCCACATTTATTGAATTTTTGCAGTCACAGTCTGCATTTATTGTGTGAGTTGGTTTTGGAGTACATGAAATTCAAGAGTTACATAAGATGTTAGAGGCGACTTCAAGGGCTGGAGGTGTCAGCAGCACTGGCCTTGTGGCTGACAAGCCCCTGGAGGGTCCCCAAAAACCTGATTTCTTTATTGTTCTGTCTTTCACATTGCTGACCAGATTGCAAGCACTAAACAATTTTTACTCTCTGGAGCCCTGCTGAAGTAACTGTGTCTGCGAGGTATTTGTTTCACAATTGTTCTTCCCTTCTGCTTCTCTGGGCTTGGTTAAGATGTTTATTTCCTGGAACACTTTGAGCTGAACTTGTGTAATTAAGAGTTGCCAATTTAAATGTATATAAGTATATATATATATATAAAGCCTGTGTATGTATGTGTATATATCAGTATTTGTATATGTATATATTTATTCAGGGATGTAGAAGAAAACCTGTCTTTAAACTCTAGCTTAAAACTGAAAAGTATATTGGATTTTCAGTGTGTCTACCAAGAGCATCTGCTAGGACTCAGCGGTCCAGGACCAAAACAAGATTTTTTGTAGTTGGTGAATTAAACAGGCAGCTCACACATGGACACCGACATCCATAACTGAGGGCAGCCCAGCAGAGCAGGGGATCCTCAGGAGCTGGATGGCAGGTCGTGTCCTGACCTCTTGAGTACAGTTGTCCTACAGCTAAAATCCTCAGGGATATGAGGTTTCAGTTTTGGTGAATTAGGTGGTTTATTTTATTTCTTTTAAAAATTTAGAATTGAGCCTTTGGAGATGTGAGATGAGGATTTATGTGGGTCATCATGTGGATAAAGCCTCTGGTGTATGTCTGTTCGTGCATTTTAGCCAGTGAACAAAAATAAAATAGCCTCTTGAACAAGCTCTGTGCTGTTTGCAGCAGACAGGAGTGTCTGCTCTGATGGATGTTTACCATGGCTTTTCATGCTCTAAACAGAGCAGATATCATTTTTCCCCAAAACTCATTTTTAGAATTTGTATAAACAAATTCTTGACCTAGATGAGTACTCCCAACATGCCACAATGTGCCTGGTTTAAGTGGCTTGTATGTACCTCTACAAGGAAATGTATTTATGAGTCCAAGACTCGAGGACAATCCATGCCAGCTTCTCAGATTGCCACCCAGTCGGATGTAAGGAAATCACGAACTGAAAACAGTTTGTTTTTCAAAGTGCGACCTGTGCATCTCATAAACATGAAGTTCAAAGGAGCTTCACTTCACCAGCCCCAAAGAAAAATGTTCTTGAGAACAGGAGGTTTAGTAGCAATGCTCTTTGTGGAGCAATGGCTGCATCTTTAAGGCATATGCACCTGCTTAATTTTAAGCATATTAAGCTGGGTCTTAGTGAGCGACTCATGTGCTGAACATGGCTTAAATATCCAAAAGATGAGAACCCCTTCCTGTCCTGCCCCATAGCAGTGTGGGAAGGCAAGGCAGTTGGATGAGCCCAGTTCTTCACAGTGGGGAGGGAGGAGGAGGAGGGCATCAGCAGAGGTTTTCTTCACATAAAAGCCTTGTTTTGCGGCTGAGTCTGACTTGAGTTCTGTGACAAGGGGCATTGATGTCTGTTAGCAGTGCAGAAGGCTGGATTTTGAGCAGGGCTGTTTCATACAGCAGACAAGGTGTGTGCTGGAGTTCTCGCTGCAGAGTGCCACGGTGTTTCAGATTGTGTCAGTCACTGAATCTCAGTCCTTCCCCAGCTGCTTTAAACAGTCTCTCCAGTTGAAAAGTTTCTGAAGGGAAATTTAGTAGGAAAAAAGAGCAGAAGGTCCTTATTGCCAAGGTGAGCAGAAGGTACCCAGTGTGACCAATTTCCCATATAGAAAAGGTCTTCGTTGCTGAATCATAACAACAATATAATTTCTGCAGTGCATAGATGTGCAGTAATGTATTGTTTTTTTCTCCCTGCTTCTTTCTTCAATTCTTTAACAATTTGGCTCCTCGTGGATTAGAGAGTAAGATTGATTTGGCCTTTTTCCATTGAGGCGAGTGAAACAAGGCAGCCCCTTGTCAATGTAAGTCTAATTTGACCGTATCTTCTCCATTTGGAGAAGAGCTGGAGTCGCTGATGTACTTTGAGTGGGTAATGTGACCACCAAAACACATCGAGCTTAGGAGTGTGGGGAGTACTCTATAAAGAGAAGGACCTTGTACTCAGAAATGCCAGAGAGAAATTGTGTAGAAAATTCTGTCAACTAATGGTTTGAAAAATACTCTGCAAAGGCTGTTTTCTATCTTTAGTTCTAATTACATCCTTAACATTAATAGCCTGAACAACTGGAGAATCACACACACTAATGTCACAGTTCACTTGGAGCAATTTGTTTTGTAGGATAGTGAACCGTGTCAGCAAAAATTTAACATTTGCTGTAGGTGGGGCTGACAGTACAGCCTTCTGGTAACTTTGCCAGCGTTTCCCAGTAAAATACCCATGGTCTTTGCTTGATTCTCTGTGAGATTTGGTAACCTGAGGGGGAGGTTCTCTATGCCATGACTTTTTTCAGTTATTTTTTATTTTGTTTAAGGCATTCTCTGGAGCAGCTTAGATACTGCAAAATATTGACAACTACTTCTTTGAAGAGCTCTAGTCCTCTCATGTCTTGGCAGGGGAGGTATCTTTGCATGAGAAGGTACCTTCACCATTAAAGCCATTCAGCCCAGGTGTGGGTTTGTGCACCCTGGAGTTTTTTCAGCTACAGTGTCAGAAGTGGTGGGGTTTTGCAGTCCATAGGGCAGCTCAAGCTTACAGCGGATGCTGTACCCCTTGGTTGTGGGTAAGGCCCTAGTGGTGCAGTGGGTAGCAGGGACCCCAGGGAGTGTGCAAGAGCAAGGCAGGTTTCTGGCCCTGCTGTTACAAATAAAATGCAGAGGAAGAAGAAGAATAAAGGTATAAATAGTGAGTCTGAGATTGTAGGGAAGAGATCCTTGAGTGAGAGCAGCAGTGATGGAGATAAGGACAGTCTGGTTGGGTGGGGGAATAGACCTAGTGTCAGGGAAGATAGAGTACAGGACCAGTGGGGAGGACAAGAAGAGTTAAAAAAAAGTAAAGATGGACATAGGAACAAGGAGAATGGGAGAGAAAGATGGGGATTGAGTTGTAGAGGGTGACCAGGTTAGGGAGGTGGGAGAGGGGAAGAGAAGAAGGAGGAGCAGGCTGGTGGGTGTTGGATTTGTGGAGGAGCAGAAATTGGCCACCCAGAGCACTCTCTCCTCCAACTTCCCAGGAGGACACTCATGGCAGCAAGTACCTGCCAAGCAACAAGGGTTGTCTTTCATTCCACACCAGCTCAGGGCAGTGGAAAAGGCCAGGTATAGTTGCAGTGCAAGGGGCAGCAGGATGGGCTGGCTCCAAAGCAGCAGCACGTGCAGCAGGAGATGAAGCTCTGATACAATTGCTGGTTTTCAGCAGCTTTCAGTGCCCAAGCTGGTAGTCGTACTGGTTTTGTTTCTGAGCATTTTGTTTATTGTTAAAAGTGCCTGGGGTTATTAAAGCCTGATACCAAAACTCAGTTTGCCTGTGATAATTCACCTCCTCTTGTGTGTGCCTCATGCATTCAGTTGCATCGTTACAGGCCAGCTGCTTTGAGATCCCTTACCTGAGTGCCCAGAGCTCCCGCTGGGGTGGCAACTAGCTCTATGGTGTGTGTGGCAACTAGCTCTATGGTGGGTGTGGCTGAGGCTGCAGACAGCCCCGTCCTTCCTGCTGAGGGAAGCTAAACAAAGCAAATGGCAGGAATAGAAATATTGATTTCATGGTAAATAGGATTGTCTCCTTGTCTGTGACAACCTCATTTGGCAGCCTCCCACCTCCAGAGCACATTCCTGGCTGTCATGGGATGTGCAGTAAATTGACCCTGTGGAGAAACTCTGCAGATAATGTCCAGCTATATTGAGAAGGATCACCTTTTTCATTAAGGGCACATGTATTAGGAAGTTGTAAAAGCTTAATAAATGACAAATAAATAGTTAATCAATTATTAACTCTAGTGCAGATTGGTTTTACCTGTTTGAAGGGCTATCTCTGCCACACATTGGAGAGATGAGACTGCGCAACCCAGCGTTTAGTGTTTTCTTGCTCTCTTTCATCTTCAGGATCAGTTGGGAGTCCTGGGAGTGGAGAGTCATCTCTCACTGTGTCTGGTTCAGAAGTAGTCCAGATTTGTTTACCCTAAGGAAGAGGTCATGCGAGTCCAGCACAGACACAACAGCTTTGTTTAGTGGGATGCTTCTCTTCTATGCTTTCTTTCATACCATGCTGTCCCGTGGCATTTCACAACAACAGTGGGGCACAGCAGAGCTGAAGAAGTTAGCTATCCTTTTATTTTTAGGATCCAAGATTTGTAGGTCCAGTTCTAATTCTTACAAATTAGGAGTTTAGCTGTTTTAGGGCAGCACTTTGGGAACAGAGTTGGGGAGGACAGCCTGAAGGCGAGAGTCAAAGGTGAAGGCATGCTGAGCTGTGAGGTTCCTGGTGGGGCTCTGTGCCTGTCTCTCCACAGGCTGACCAGCTCGGAAGGAGACAGTGAAGCTGGGGAGTAGGATTCTAGTCTGCATCACTTTGTAAGCCTCCTTCTCTGGGACATCCATCATCTCTCTCAGTCAATTCTTTCAGAACTTGTGTTTATCTGAAGATGTCAGTTTTATTTCTTTTCTCAAGAGCTTGTGCTGAGTTTCTGCTAAGCCCTGTCATGGGACTTACTTTTGGTTTTGGTTGCCCGCAATGTACAGCAAAGTTCCCCTTTGCACTTCTCAGATTGTGACTGCAGAAATGAATTTAAGCTATTCTTGTCTGTACTTATCTTCTTTGCTCTCCTAACATTTCTCCTGCTGTGAAAGCAGCCAGAATGCATTTTTGCTTATGCCTGTTGTCTCTTTGTATTAGATGGAAATGTAAACTTGTGGGGCAAGAAACATCTTTTGGAAGGAAGTGCAGGGCCCTTTGGAGTACTGCTGTCTCTGCTCTGTTTGGTGCAAGTGATCAGTAAAAACTTAAGTCATGCAAGCATTTAAAACCAAGCTGCACGTTAAATCAACTCACTCCCAGTTGGTGAGGCACACCGAAAATCCTGGTGGCTGCTTTTCTGCTTGCTCTCTTGTTCTTCCAATTAGCACCTCAGCTTCCTATGGGAAACGGAAACCCTTTCCCCAACTGCTGTGTCCTGCAGGGTGGGCAGGTGGAAGTAAAGCCACAGTGGTGCTGCTGGCTCAGGAATCTGTCCTCCTAGCCACCCTCTGGGCTATATCTTGTTCTGCTTGAGGATCTCCATAAGTTGCAGAAGTGAATGCGGGGTTCAACCCCCACCGTCGCTTTCAGGGAGGGAAGTGGTGGCTCTGACCAAACAGAGGAGTGAGTTTGCTGCCTGTTCCCAGCCAAGCAGTTGTTGGTTCACTGGGTTCCAGCTGGATGCAGAGTCCACGGGACCAGCGCTGGGGGTTTTTACACCAGAGCCCCAGTGCGTGCTGGGGGTTTTTACACCCTTTAAGTGGTTATTGCCTTGGCAGAGTTTGGATGAGCACTGTTTACTCATTTTCTTTCATACAGACAAATCTGAAAAACCTTTTAACTGGCATTATTTTCCATACTCTTATAGAATGTTTTTGGGTTGGAAGGAACAGATCGCCGTGTTCCTTTTTTTCTCCCTATTTTTAAACATTTGCATTTCTGTTGATGAGGATTTGCAGAAATGCAAATATCTCTTGCTGCATCTCAGGAGAGAGTAAACACTGTGGGGGAAGTTCTTTTCTTATAAATAATCCTTTATTCCCCCTAATTTGAATGGAAAGCAACACTTTACTAATCTTTTAAAACTATCAGCTTAATTCTGTGTTTGTTACCGGTGTAACCTCATGTCCCTGTAGCATTCTGGGTGATTTGCAAGCTGAGAGAAGTTAATACATATTGTGCTCAGCACAAGTAGGCAGGGGCCACTAGACTGATGAAATATCAGCTCTCCTTACCTAGCCCAGGCAGGTTTCGGTATACCTGGAGTTGCAGGTGACATTAATGCAGTCTGAGAGATGGTTGTAGTAGCTTGTGTCATGGACTGTGCAATACCTGTAATCATCATCATCATGGCTAGGCTTCGCGAACGAAGATTTGGGAAGGCACTATCCACATTTGCTACAGGCACGCTGGTGGCTTATGAGGTCAATACGTGACAGACATATCCGATTGCAAAAGGCACAGCAGAAAGACTCCTTAGATGGTGTATTCTGCAAGGCACGGTTCTTTCTGCGTTGCCTTTTTTCCTCAAGAGTGATCCTGCGTGCGTTCTCGAAGGAGACAGCTGCGTTATAGATGGTGTGTCTCCAGGCCTCCCGATTGGAGGCCAGAGTAGACCAGTTATGGTGATCAATATGGCCAAGGCTGAGATGTTGTTTCAGGGAGTCCTTGTATCTTTTCTTCGGGGCTCCTCTCATGCGGCAGCCAGTGGCAAGTTCACCATAGAGCAGGATCTTAGGGAGGCAGTGGTTGGTCCTTCATCCTGGAGATGTGCCCTGCCCAACGCAGCTGTGTTCTCAGCAACATGGCCTCAGTACTTGTGACAGCAGCCTGCTCTAGTACAGATGTATTGGTCACATAATCTGACCAGCGGATGTTTAGGATTGTACAGAGGCAGCGTTGATGGAAGTGTTCTAGGAGATGCAGGTGGTGGGGGTAGATGACCCATGATTCGGAACCGTATAAGAGAGTAGACAACACTATGGCTTTGTAAACACTGATCTTGGTGCTTTTCTTCAAGTGTTTATTACGCCATACTCTTTTGTGGAGTTTTCCAAAAGCACTATATGCCTTAGCTAACCTGTTGTCTATCTCTCCGTCGATCTTACCATCTGAGGAGATGAGGCTGCCTAGGTAATTAAACTGTTGGACTGATTTGAGCTCTGATTGGCCAATGGTGATGTGGGGATGATGGGGGACTTCCTGAGGTGCAGGTTGATGGAGGACCTCTGTCTTCTTTAAGCTGACTTCCAGCCCAAAGAGCTCAGCAGCATCTGCAAAGCAGGATGTTAAACGCTGCAGAGCTGCTTCTGTGTGGGCAACAAGGGCGGCGTCATCAGCATAGAGCAGCTCCCGGACAAGGTAGTTTAATGTCTTGGTGTGGGCCTTCAGTCGCCTTAGATTGAATAGACTTCCATCAGTACGGTATCGAATGTAGATACCGTCCTGATCCTCGAGGTCTGCTGTGGCCCTTTGGAGCATCCTGCTAAAGAAGACTGTGAATAGGGTAGGAGCGAGAACGCAGCCTTGTTTCACACCATTCTTAATTAAGAAGGACTCAGAAAGTGTGTTGCCATATCTGACTTGGCTGTGCTGATCCTCATGGAGTGAGATGATCATTTTAAGGAACTTGTGGGGACAACCTAAATGTTCCAAAATCTGCCACAGACCTTTTCGGCTCACAGTATCAAAAGCCTTGGTGAGGTCGACAAAGGTTACATAGAGACCTTTGTTCTGTTCCCTACACTTCTCTTGCAGTTGTCTGAGGACAAATACCATGTCTGTGGTGCTCCTGTTGGCTCTGAAACCACACTGACTTGCAGGTAGAATTCCTTCTGCTATAGTGGGTATTAGTCTGTTCAAGAGTATTCTTACCAGGATTTTGCCAGCAATGGAGAGCAGAGTAATACCACGATAGTTTGAGCAATCTGATTTAATACCTTTCTTCTTGTACAAAGTGATGATGACAGCATCACGAAGGTCTGATGGTAGTTCACCGAGCTCCCAACAGCGCACCACAAACTCGTGGAATTTGGTGTGGAGTGCAAGGCCCCCATGTTTCCAGACTTCAGGTGGAATTCCGTCAACCCCAGCTGCCTTGCCGATTTTCACCTGCTGTATGGCCTTGAGGGTTTCTCCTAAAGTGGGGGCAGTATCCAATTCATACTTTACTGGTTGTTGTGTGATGGACTGAATTGCTGAATCTTGGACTACACGGTTGGTACTGTAATCAATACGCTATTAAAGAGGCAGCACGCTCTCTATCACTGGGTGATTTCAAATAATGCATTAAATAGAACAGGGAATGATCTATAGACTGGCTGTGTTTTGTCTGAAGATCTTTCAACCCTGTTTTTTTATTGTCTTCTTGGTGTACATTACAGATGTACACAGCTCTTATCACCAAACAAGAACAGTGGTGCATTGCATACTATGTAAGCGTAGGAAGAGATGGTTATGCCCCCAGATCCAGTTGTAAAAGCTAGACAGGAATTAGGACCAGGGCATATTATTCCAGTCTTAGAGACTGTGAACTGAGATTCAGTGAGATGCTTTTGCAAGATAATCTGTGGTGGGGACTGGTCCCAGCCCCCAAAGCTGGTATTCTGTGCCCCTTGCTGGAGCTTGTTTAAATATACATGTCAGTGAAACAGAGCTCACAAGCCTCTTTGGCTGAGTGCCCATAGCTAATCAGTAGCGATTTCACTGTGAAGTCCTTCAAAGTGTCTGTTTGATTAATGGTTCATATTTTGCAGATCTGAGGCTTTTTATTTCGTTCTTAAATTTATTACGTATTACTTATACGAGTTAAATATGTTTTAATTCCATCTTAAATACAGTGGGAAAATCTTTACAGTGAAGTCAGCTTTTTTTTTTTTTTGTGCAGCAGCAGCGTGTTTGCAGAGGCTCATGCTTGGACATGCAGCTGGTTAGTTAGAATTCTTCACAGTCCTGTTGCACTTCCCTGAATGTCTCTTAAAAATGAGAAACCAAAGAGGTCTGAAACACCATGGAACTGAACCTTATGCCTCAAGGCTATGAGGGATAACCCTACTGCTCTCACAGGAGAGAGGTTTGGTATGCCAGGCTGTCACAAAGGTATGTGCAGAGAGGCTGGGTGGGAATGGGAATGTGTGTTTAGGTCCATTGAGATGACCTTGTAGAGTCCAGCTGGTTTCCCTGGGCCAGACTTTGAGGATGTCAGAGTGAAACCTGATTTTTACAAGTTCACACAGTCTGTATGCTGCTCTCTTCCTTTTAAATTAAACATCCTTTTCTTTTCCCCTGGCAGGAAGGCCCCCAGGCACACTCCCATTGTGGCTGCACTGTTTGGGGACAGGCTGTTTGCTGTGACTCCAGCACAAGTGCTGCAACAGCAACTGCAGTTGGCTGTTGAATAAACAGTGCCCCTCCATCTGTTCAGCTGTGGATTCCTGAGGATGCCTTTTCCCCCCATTTGCATACATGCATGAGCAAGCTACCACTATCTAAGTAAAGCCATGTCAAAGGGTTCATTAACAAGGGATTTAGCAGTTGTGCCATGTTTGCCTGCAGAGCTTTGATCGTGAGAAGGGCACTCAGCAGCAGCAACACTGCTGCCAATATCAAGTGCCTTTATCCTAAGCACCTGGGGCTGCAGGCTCAGCAGGGAGGAGCTTTGAAATGAATTAGGAGCCTTTCTCCTGAGAGCCATGAACGCCTGTCTCAGTTAAGTGTGTGTTTGCTATTTTCCAGAGCTGCAAGTGATCAGTTATTGTAAAATCCCTTAGTGTCTTGTGAAGTGGAGAAATCCATGACAAATGCAAGTAAACTTACTGCTTTTGACACTTGCTTTTCTTCGTATTTTCAGTCCTGAATGACAAATGAGCTGTATTCTTTGTGGTTAGCATGGACCATTTGCAGAGCACTGTGGAGCAGAAGCCTCATGCATCCATGTCTTCAGAGCTCAAATACCTTCTCAAGCCAGCAAATTGCTTCTTTCTGAAGTTCATTGTTGAAGATCATAATAGCTAGGTGGCAGAAGCCCACAGAAGAACAAGGCAGTATTCCACATGTAATGATGTAACTTAGTACATTCAGTAAGTTTTTGTATGCTATTCCATCTCGCCCCACTGCACTACTTTAGTCCAAACCTAGCACTGTTACACCAGCTAATTTGGTTTTATCCCTTCTTCTTCCTCTTTGTCCTGCTTTCCTGGGTTTTTTGCTCATGTTCACAGGAGCAGCCCTGACAGACAGTCCTTCCACTCTGGGCTGCAGTCACTGCTTTCAGAGCGTTGCTGCATGAGTAGGATCTTCTGTGTGCTACAACACCTTTTAAAGCCAAGAAGTCTCTCTCTGAGTTGATGTAGTGCTCTCCAAGGAGCTGCATTTGTGGTTTTTTCCTTCTCCATTCTCCCAGGATTGTTTTTGTTCCTGTTTGTGACACCAATGATGGGCTCAGCACTCTGCCTTGCCATCTAGGCAGCCCAGGGTTTAGTTTATTTATAGACATGCTGCAAGTCAAGGGAGCATCAGTGGCATTTCCAGGTTTGGGGAGGTGGGAGAGAAACAACAGAAGGAAGCAACTTGCTAGCAAAGAAGAGATTATTTGTCAGGTTATGTTTTTTGCTCTTTCTGGAATCAGCTTATTTGTTTTAGAGGACCAGTGTGAGAAGGGCAAAAGTCCTGGGGGTGCTGTGTTTGTCAGGGAGGCTCTATGTTAGGATTACAGAAGAACAGAGAGCCCTTGCCTGAGCCTGTAGGGTGACGTGATGTGGGAACTCGTGATGTGCCACTGAACTGATTTTTATTTCTGCATTCAGAGGCAGAGTGCCTGCTTCAGCTCTCTTTAGGTTCACAGATAGGAAATAAAGGAAAGGAAATATCTCTTGCTTTTGGAAACTTTCTTCTTTTTTTCATGTAGTACATAGTTTGGAAGCAAAAGTCTTTGCTGCTCTGCCAGTATGACTCTTAAGAAGAAAAGATAAAAAATATACCAAGGAGGATTTTAAAGGAGCATCAACGGGCAGTGATCTTGCCAGCATATAAAAAGAATCTTCAGTTTTTCCTCAGCGTCTCTTATGTAGTGCTTCCCCCCCTCCACTCCCTTATTTTTGTCATCTGAGCTATCATCACTACAAAACAGAGAAAAAAAACCAGTATTGAGAAATCTAGTGTCTGCATAGAATCTCAGCCTGTCCCTTTAAACAAGAGAAGCCTTAGTGGAATTTCTATTCTGGGAATAGTTAATTCTGTTTGAGGTTGGGCAAGAGAGAAGCATTCACAGGCTTAGTAACAATATTTTTACTCCATTTGGTTTTTCTTCTAAGGATTTGCCTCCCTCATTTGATGAAAAGTACAATTATTGATCAATCCCCCACTAAGGAGAAGCTTTTGAAGAAAAAAGAGAGAGAGAAAGAAAGAAAAAACAAACAAAAAGCCCGAAAGGGAGTATTTGTAGCTCAAGTGCTGTTATATAATAGCCATTATGTAATGCCTGTTGGTGCCAACTAAAAATATACTGGAAAATAACTTCCAATTCATTGAAGCATTTAACTAGATTCGTCCCAGGGTTTCTGGTTCTGGATTCAACCTCTTCTGCAGATGTTGAGAAAAGCTTACAAGTCTTGTAAGCACCTGTTCTGTCTCTTACCCCTCTTCTTCTCCACTCTTGTTTTTTTCTTCTAACTGGAGTTTTAGAAATGGTAAATGCCTCTTCATGTCACCTCTCTGCACACTCCGCTGACCATGCCATCAGTCCACACAGCCTCTCTTTTAATGCTTTGTTCAACTGAGCTTTAAATGTCCATGGCAGACACTGGATTTCAGGAGAAGCTGAGCATAAAGCGTAGCAGGGATTAGATTTTGCGCTTGCTCATGCAGCAGCCATTGAAAACCTAACAGCTTCATAGGCAGTGTTTTCTAGGGAGACCTTCTCCTGTAACTGAGCTGCAGCTAAAAGTGCATTGCCTTTTCCATCCTTAAGCCTCCCCTCGAACTGCTGGCAGAACCTGCCATCGTACCCAAATGCTTAGCCCAGCTACAATTGCAGAAATGGAGCAAACCTTCAAGGTGCCCATGCCCAGCCTGGGAGGTGTGATGCAGACTGTGGTTTGCCCTTCCTCTCTGTAGCAAAATGTCAGTGTGGCTGTGCAGAGCCTGGAGCACCATTCCCAGGGGGAGCGTGGACAGCCCATGCCGAGCCGTGCTGCGCAATGAAGTGTCTTGTCCCAGGCTCAGGGGCAGTGTCAGCCTCTCTGAGGAAGGGGAGGAGACATCAACTGTGGTCCCCTAGACAGGGTGGGTGTGACAGCTATAGTCCTCTAGAGACGAGGGGACATGACAGGCTGGTGAAAGTGAGGAGCTGCAGGGAGGTGAGAGACAGTAGCAGTGAGCTGCAGCGCTGATAGGGACCCTGCAAGATTTGTTATTTTGACAAGAGAAGCTCAAATAGTCCTGCTGAACAAACTGTGAGCAATAAACCTCTTTATATCCACATATCCAGAATTCCAGTCTGCATAGAGCCTTACAGCACTGTAAATATCATGGTGTGTTGCAAAATTGTGTAAGTGCTTTAATTAAAGCCTCATGGTAGTGCTGGGAGAGGATGAGTAGACCTGTTACCACCAGAGGTGAAGCTAAGCCGTGGCTGAAGCAACTTCACACAGAGGGGTTCAGAAGGCAGGGTTTGGATTCTCATCTTTTCCTGTAATTGATGTAAAGCATTGCCATTTCTGTACTTCATTATTGAGAAGTCATGGTGCTGTTCTGTACCCAAGCACTAAGACTACGATGTCAATATCATTGGCATAAATCTGTATTCAGGTCTGTTACTATAGTAGATACATCCTGTTAATGAGCAGTGGTCAAGGAGACTAATGCCTTCATTGAAGGAGTTAACGGGTGCCTTTTTAGGTGAGGAGGGATTGACTGTCCCAGCCCTCCAGGATCACTGGTTCAATCCCCAGTGAGATCAGCAAGGGGTTTTGTTTTTCAAAAGAGCAAAGTTTGAGTCTGTCTTCAAGACTTACAGAGCATTTGTTTTGCATGAATTTACCCAAGAAGCATGTTATAATTGCATGCAAGCAATTATGTACATCATGTGATGCATTTTGCTCTTGAAGGTGCAGAAGTCATTAGTACCCATAGTAGTTATTGTTGTTGCTATTGCTCTATTACAGCAGCAGAATGAAATGTGAATGCAAATAACTCCTGGTTAAATTCGATTGCCTATGCAGGAGCGGCAATGTTGACAAACTGAGAAAGGGAACCAATGGTGCTTTGTGCATGCGTTGGCTCCCTGTCAGCCATAATGACAAGGGCAGTTATGTTGTGTACAGTTTTAATACAGGGGAAATCCTGATAAGTAAGTAGAACTAGGATTTTAGCTGGCAAAATTTTTTGTCTGCTTTTAACTAAAGCTGCCTGCTTTCTGCTACGAGTGTGCTTCATGTCCCGGCTCCTGGTTGGATGAAAGAAGCCTTTCTCCTGGAAGATGCCTGTGTAGGAAGGGCAGTGGGTAGTGGGTTAAGGCAGGGGATCAGGACATGGAAATCATATCACATATGATCAGATGTCTTAACCTGGTTGTATGTTGATGTTTGTCTCTGGTAGCTGACACTTAGTCATGTGAATGCTTACTCAAAATCACAGTAAATTAGGTGGGTGATAATAGTTTAGTACTCTGGGATACAGATTTAGGACTCTAGAGCCTCAGGCCAATATGATTTGCTTTCTGTGGGGTAAAATGTTGTCTACAGTGGTTATTGCTTTATTTGTATAAAGAGAGAGAGAGAGCTTATGCAAAGGGTTTTTTGCTGGTGTGTGTGTGAGCAGAAACCATTTTCCTTTTCCTTGTGCCTGTGTGTCAGATCCTAGGTAGCAGAGAGCTGGAGAGAAGAAACGCAAAAGCTGTGGGAAAAGGCACCAGTGGCTTTAGTGCTGCCTCACTGTCCAGCCGAGCACAGTTGGAACAATACACTGCCTCGGTGATGCCATCAGCATATTAACTGAAGATGTGGTCATAAATATTTTAGTGCCAGGAAAGAGCTGGAAGTCTGAAACATTGAATAGGTAACAAGAGCCCCATGGGAGATGCACAGGAGTGGGCAACATGGGACAGATGCCGGCCCATCAGCTGTCCTTGGGAAGCTGGAAACTATTGCACTGAAGGTCCTCAGTCTGCACCCTCTGTGTGCCTTTAGTGGGGCCAGTCTGGGGAGTTGACTCTGCTGCATCATGGTTTTGCATGCTCTTGGGCAACATGTGTTGAGAAGAGCACTCATTACATTCTGGATAGGACAAATAAACCAGGCAATACTGTATCAGTGATATTGTTGTGTGGGATTGTTATTTAAAACAGTGTTTCATTTGGAAGCTTGGACCAGCTCTTTGACTGGGAATCAGCTGGGTTTGTTATTGTACTTATGCTTAAATTGTGCTTTCCTTTAAATGTTTTTAGTCTACATCTTGCATTAAAAATGCACTTAATTTTATGGCCAGAAGTTTCCCTGGCTGCTCCTCCTGTACAACTGCTTCACCACCAGATATGCCATAGCCATTAAATTGACCCTGCAGTCACCTGCATGTCTTTAAGCATTTAAATGAGTTCTGTGAATTAAGCTTTTAGAATTAGTCGTTGTAGGTTTGCAGCATCATTGGTGCATTGCCAAGGACCCCAGTTTTGTCTCCATGACTACTACCGCAGGGATACTGAGAAACACGAACTGCAGGAAAGTTTATTAAACCAAAAATTCACGTGGCAGAATGGGAGTGGGTGAGTGGTGAAATGGCACCTGCTGCAGCCAGGGGAGCACCTGGTTGTTGATGCCCAGCACAGCCCAGAGGTAAACCTCCAAAGGGGAGAAGATACTGTTTATCTTCCCAGGGAAAATCACCATCGTATGTATTTCTTGTTTCTGTTCAATAAACAGTGTGCTTTGAGAAGGAAGATGGAGAGGCAGTTGGCAGTGTGTGTTTATTCCCCTAAATGCTCTAATCCTGTGGAGATTGTCCCTTCCTAGGAAAGGTTGTCCCCACTGTGGGGTGTGAAGCTGCAGGTGGGCTGATCATGTGATAAAGTATTTGGAATGATAAAATTCCCTGGTACTGTCTAGTGAGATCAATGGTAATGAACTGTCATGTTTGGGAGATTTTTTTTAAACCCAAGCACTGAAAAACAGGATGCTGTGATTTGTCTCCAGCGGGGAATATACAACACAACTCTTCTCTGCATCTTTAAATATGCCTGCCTTGCGCAAAGGAAAGCTCCTGTTCCTGTATTCACCCTGTATTCACCTTCTTTTCTAAACCTTCTTCAGACATATGGAAATTAAGTCTTTTAACTTAACTCCTAAGTGCCATCTCTGCCAGATCTGTGATCTTCTGTCATTTGAAAACCCATGCCTGTAGCTCTCCTCTCTCTCCCCGTAGTGTCTTCTAGGACATGCAATGTGTATACATGTGTTTGCGTGGGAGCTCCTGAAGAGAAAGGGCATTTGGTACCATCATTTGGTGTGTTTTTCACCATACTGTTGATATTTGTGGCTCTGTCTCCTGTCCTCTGGCACATGTCCTGGACTCTCCTACTGAATCTTTCAATAAGACAGTGCCATAAATCATCAGTTCACTGGCACCTAATGGAAGAAGGGTCCAAGTTTTGAAATGTCTTTTAGAGTCCTTGGCAGGAGAAGAATTCCAGGCAATGGTTCCTCGTTCCTCATCAGTTCTGTAGGCACTTTCTCCTGCCCAGAGCAGGCATGCTGATAAAGTGGCTTCCCAGCAGTGTACTTAGTACCAGGCAGGAGCAGAGCCCATTCTCAGAGGACTTTTCTGCTCTGCATGAATCTGCCTTTCCCATCTCACCCCATCCCTCCCCTCTCTGCAGGACCTCCTTGCAGGTCTTGTGGCTGACTGTCTCTATAAGGCTGGCTGTCCTCTCGGAACATGGGATCCTCCCTGTGCTATTCCACCAGCTCTGGCCTGCCAGCTTGCCATCTTGGCATGAAGGCCTTAGTGTTTTTTTTTGTTTTTGAAAGAGATTCTTTGAATTCAGAACATAGCAAATTCCTGGTGGAGGCAGCTGATGGATTATGTTCTGCAAGGGCTCTGTGTCTGGGACTTGCTCTTCTGTGGCCCTTCCCTGACCTTCCAGCAACAGTGCCAAAAACCTCTGTTGTGGGTTACAGATCAAAAATACATAAATAGAATGAACCAACGTGCTGGGGTCAAAAAGGGAACAAACACTTCTGATGCCAACTCACACATGTGGCCTGAAGACACACTGGCTGTCCTATAAGCCTGCTACTCCCTAAAATTGGGACTGTTTGGGAGGAGAAAGCATAGCTGGGTGCTTATGTGTTCTATAGAGGACATGCCTAGCAATGCATGCAAGTACATTACATGTTTGTGTGCTAGTAGGCCAGCATAACCCTACTGCTTCCTCAGTTTGGAGGTTTCCCACTTAAACTGTTACGGTTTCCCTCTTATGTATTGTTTTTACCTTTAATTTCCCACAAATGGACCATCGGGGAGTTCTCCTACTGCTCTCCTAAAGGTTTCCTTCCCCTGAACAAAACTGCTTTTGCAGCAGATTTTCACTTACTTACACACTAAAGTGCTTGTTCGAGGTCTATGTGGGTGACTAAATGCTATTTCCTTTCCAGTGTCAGTCTCTTTCCATATTTGTATTTGTCCTGACTGTTCTAGAGAAGTAGAGGAAAAATACATTTTCACTTCAGAACCATCTCAATGTAAGTGAATTTTGTGCCTGTTTCTTCCGAGGCTGTTTGCACTGATCCCATGGTTAAGGGAGTGGAAATGAAGTAAAATCCTGAGCTATCATAATCCTGTTTGGGTGAACTGGCTGCCTCCAAAGTACACAACCTGGTGTGGAAAGCAACTCATTTTTAATTACTACTAATGCTGCTGTTTCAGTAGTGCTGGATTACTCAAGAGCCTGGCTGTCTCAGGAACACTAATGTTATCCATAGGCAAGTGAGATTTGCACACATGCAGAGCATGCTCCTCTCCGCTTGGCTGGTTTCAACCAAGTTTGCTGGAGGCAGAGGAAAAATTCTCAAGGATCTGTTTTCTGCCATTAATTGTGCAGATGGGCAAGTGGAAAATCGGAGAGTTGTTGTGTCCCTGTTCACCCTTTCCTGCTCCAGGAAAAGGGTCCTCTATTATACATCAAGGGGCCTAGGCTTCCTCATGTGCATTGCTCCCATTGCATCATGCTCTAGACAGCAGTTGCCTCGGGAAGGAGAGCCAGCAGTGGGAATGTGGCTAATTCTGCCTCTTCCTAGGTCTCACCTTCCCCTTCACTTCAGCCCATTCATCTCTTGGGTTTTTTTTCCCACTAGCAGTTATCATGATACTAATGGAATCAAATGCTGAAGAAGAGGTGAAATGTTAGAGCATTTCTTGCAACATGTAGCATTGGACCTGATTCCTCAAGCAGGAATTGCTGGAAGTTTTCGGATGCTCCCTTGTAGTATGATGTTGAAATCTGTTAGTGTGTACTCTTGATCTGTCTTGTTCATTGTCACTCAGGGTAATAATTATCCAGACCATTTTACCTTCCAAATTCTTGGCAGCTATTAATCACTCAGCAGCATTCCTGGAATAACAAGGTTTGTATTCCCATTATATAAATAAGGAAAGTGAGATGAAGGCAGTAGCACCAAAACTTCATAGGAGTGTCTACCGCTCTGGGGTGGGTCTGGTTTGGGAGCTGACGTGCAGATGCTATTTCCAAGGTGCTGAGTCCCAGAGCACTGCTGGGCTGAGTGCAAATCAAGCTCTGTGTCTCTCAGGGTGAGGAGAGGCTTTTGAAAAATTGTCTCAAAATTAGAAAGCTGATTTTAGGAGTTAGAACTTAGATTAGCTTTCCTCCAACTACAAGGCTTGTTTTTACAGGGGACTCTGCAGGGAGACAGGAGATGAGTTCCCAGCGCAGCAGCGTGGTGGGAGGATGGGCAGCAGTTTTCAGCCTTTCTGCATCATCTCCACAAAGCATGAAGCCAAAGTGTTACCAGCAGTGAGTCTCTCTGAAATCCCGAGAGAACTCAGATTTAGCCAAACATCACTGTGGTGGGGGGAAACAGTTATAAAATGGTAAAACCCCAGGGGGTGGTGACCCTTGAAGTTTTGAAGTTTTACCCAATGAGCGCTTCTGCAAAATATAAACATATCACAACCAGAACGGAAGAGAAGGTAGTTGTAGGTTGTTGTGGAAGTGGTGGCCATGTTCTGAGGCTACGAGGAAGGGGACTCGGAGCCCCTTGGGGCCTCTGGGGCCCCTCAGCCCCGGCTGGGGGGCACTGCAGGGACTTGGAACAGCGTAATGCTGGGCTAAGTGCCTGTGGCTGAAGGCTAAAGAAGTTTTCTCCACCGTGAGTGGGCAAACAGAGCAGCGGCAGAGGCAGCAGTGAACAGAGGCTATGGCTAAAAGCCAACAGATAAGAACTGAACTGGAGAAGCAGCAAAACAGCATGCAGCTGAACAAGGAAGACACGGAGTTGTTCGAGAGAGAAAGAGAGCCAGCAGCAGAGAGGCAGAGTTTTGGGGCTAAGAACTGAACCAGATCCCCCAAAACCCTTTTGAGACCCCTCTTAAGTTGGAGTGGTGGACTCCTACTGGATGGAAGTCCTAAAATGCAACATGCAGCACCGGAGAGAGAGGAGCTGAGAAGCTTAAAGCGTCCTGGAAAGCTGGACCGGGACGGAGAAGGAATGCAGAGGGGGTGACCTTGCCCCCCCCCCCTCGCCACTGCTGCCAAGCTAAGCTAACAGCCTGAGACAGAGCGCAGGAGCTCTGGTAGAACTCTTGAGGCAAAGGCTTTCAGCTGAAAGCTGCCCGAAATGTTCTGACTCAGGGGTGAATCCCCTGAGGAAGGGACTTTCATGGGGGTCTTACGCCCCATGATATGACGTGGTGATGCGAGTTTTGTCTCTGCTACGCAGTCGACGGAAGAGAAGACCCTCGCTTGGAGGCGACGAGCCGAGGGGCTTGGATACCCCTCGTGTGTGCTGGCAGAGATCCAGATCCAGCATGAGAGGAAGAGAACCTGCTGCCTTAGAGACTGCTACTCTGACAGTGGGAATGATCATTTCCTTCTTCCCTCCTGGATTTTTATTTGGAGAGAAGAAGAGATTTGATCCATTGTAAATACTTATGTCATAGTACAGATAGCTAGGATTATATATAATGTATTGTAGTATTTATTTGTACAGTCATTGTAATATATTCCCTTTCCCTCATTTTGAGTCTAGCATTGTGTCTGGAAAAAAACATCTCTCACATTGGGTTGAGATGTGGGAGGGGGCTTGGATTAGGGAATTAGATTTTGGAGCTCTCAAACCATGACAATCATCCAACTATGCAGAGGCAAGAAGAAACCCTGCTGTCTGCTGTTTGCTTCATTTGCAGCTAACCATTCTATCCCGGCTGGTTTCATCCATGGTTTCTAGCCTGTCCTCCACCTGCATCTTTCTGTATCCTGGCAAAGGAAGTGCTATGATCAAATGTTAATGCTCAGGAAAATCTAACTGTGAGCAGCAGCGCTCACATCCTGCTATTTAATGTTCCTTGTCATGGGCTGCAGTGATCAGTGACTGGGGCAGGCTGCCTTCTCTCCCCTCCCCATGCCAGCTGCTCTGCAGACTCTGCCACAGCTCTTGCACTGGGCTACTGGGAACTGTGCTGGCCATTGCTCCCTCCCTCCTTCCCAGGGCTAAATATCTAGTGTGCCCCATCTCTGATGCTCCTTAGCAGGTCCAGCTTTGTTTACTTGCATAATTCCCTCAGAGCTCCATCAGCTTAGCATGATTTCAAAGTATTTAGAGCATCAGTGCCTCAAAGAGTTTTGCAGTAGCTTGCCTTGACCTCAGATTAGATGTAGACATAATAATAATAATAATAATAATAATTCTATTCTATAGAATATAGAATAATAGAAAACCATTTGGACAGAGATGGGTTTTTTTTCTTCCTGGGTTAATAATAGAAGTATGGAGACCTGTTGGAAAGGAGCAAGGTTTTCTCATGTAGTTGCTTTAATCTGTGTTACATCTCCGGTATATGACTTTTTTGTGGTTGGTGTTGAGGAATGGCAGAGAAAGTCCCGTGTCCCACAGCAAAGACCCTGTGTGCTTCCCCGGGTCACAGGAACAGAAAGGGATTCCTGTTGGTCCCTGCAGTTGGGGAGCAAGACCCATCTGAGCAATGTCTTGTTTCTCCTGGGTAAGTTTGGAGATTTGATTTGTTTGAAGAAGGGTCATGGAAGAGGTTACACTGGAACCAACCACAATTATCCCTGCTTCCCTCCCTCCTCCTTCTCTGAGAGCAACAGTTGCATGCCTGGGAGCGTTATGTCAACACACAGGAAATAATGAGATCTTCCTGTTCCTGATAGTGTCAGGTGTAATCAGACCAATATCTTCATTCCATCATGAAGGGTAAAGGTTTTTGGTGCGTGTGCTGGATCGTGGTTGGAGAGGGCCACCTAGGCCCTGTGAGGATGCTCATTCCTCTGAAGGGAGGTGGTCCTGAGCCTTGTCGCAGACCTGGGCAGAGCCCTAACCAAGCTAATGCCTGCCTGAAGAGTTTGCCATGTGGCCAGTTTGCACCTTGTGCCTATCCACATACCTCACACAGGGAGAATCTGTTTCCAGAGTACTTCTGCCTTGCTTGGCGTGCTGGGTACAGTAGAAGATAGGCTTATGGTCTAACTGAGGAGATATCTTTACTCCTAGCCAGAAAAAAATGTGCTCTGCTTTCCACATTCATACCATATACCCATTCCCAAGATGCAGTCTCAGCCCCTCCAGCTCCCTCTGTCCACCTTTTGCCTGATTGCAAAAGCATCCAACAGCCACGTTCATACTTGGACTCAACTAGTTCCAAGCATTGACTTTTTTGTCGTTGTCTTTTCTATCCAGAAAAATTTATTGTTATTCATGCTTACTCTCACCTTTCCCTCACCATTTCCCCTAAAATTCCCACTCCACATCTTGCTGAATAATTTCAAGGTACTAATTGCCAGTGCTGCAGCTGATCCATTGATCTGGAACATAAACAGTCTCGAAGTAGTTTCTGTCTGAGCCAGTCTGGGGTTTACGCAAGTGCTGGTGTTTGTTTCCTTGTTTTTTAATTTCCTGCAAAGAAAAGCTTTTGTGTTGCTCTCAACAAGATGCCTGTGCCTCTGCCTCAGTCAACGGCTGCTCTGGCAGGCCACGTGAGGCTCGAGGAAAATTGACACTAACAATGCCTTATTCTGTGTAATTGAAGTCCATGGGTGGGAACTGAAAGTCCTGCTCAGTCATGTCATGTCCCTGTATCAAAACTGTTAGTCTAGTCCTTGAGGTATCACGTGGCTTCTTTGCCCATCCTTAGTTCTACATTTGGGACAGACTGGGAGCAACTCAGATTCTTTGTCCTGTTGGAAAAATACTTGTTCTGTTAGATAAATACTTGGAGGCAGAAGTTGCTGGGGTTGCACATCTCTGAGGATTCAGACATCCCTGTCTGTAACAGCTGACAACAAAACCCTGTACTGGGTCGCTGTTGGCAACTGGGGAGTGCATCCTGCACAACAAAGAGTTAATTTTCCTATGGCTATTGCTTCCAGCAGCCTTAGCAGGAGCTGTGCCTTTGCAGGATTTGATCCGAGGGGCGGGGGTGTGGGATGATGTAATGTTAGCAACTCCTTGTGCTGGTGGGAGGAGGAGAGGCAAAAAATAAACTCATCTGCATTAATTTTTCTTCCCAGCTGGTATGCGCAGGTTCAGTTTACCTGGAGGACTTGCTTTTTTACTTGTTAAATAAAATCAGTGGTTGTTTTGCTCACTAAGGCAAGGGTGATGCAGCAGTGCTGGCAGGGAGCAGGGCATGGAGCCAGAGGGAGAACCCAGCCCGGTGCTGGTGGGGCTGCACCCTGTGTGAAGATGAGCAGAATGAGCTTTGCATCCCATTTCTGGAGGCAGTCTTGTCTCCAGGTGTTGTGTGCATATACGTAGAAATGAGTAGTTGTCTACTCCTGAATCATAAGCAGATTTTGAAAAGTGAAATACAACATAACACCTATCTCCCTCCAGTAAAGCAGCCCCTTCTTCACAGGGTCAGATAAGGTGCCCATTGCTCAGCCTCCTTTTGATGATATGCAGCAGCCTGGCTGAGTCAGCTCTAAGGCACTAGCCAGGGAAAGGCAGGGGTGTGGGAGGGAAGGGGGAAACGGTGGCATTAGTTGCAGTCCTGGCCCCTTTCTGGGCTGGCTGATAAAACCCATCGCTGTGGCAGAGCTGTCGCTCTGGCAGGAGAAGTTTGCTCCTACCAGCACCTTCTACCAGGCCTTTGGAGGGGTGCTGACTCCGGTGACTCAGCCCTTGATTTACGGACTTCATCTATAGAAGAGGAGGATCTGCCTGAGTGAGTGTGTGGAGTCCTCACACCTGTACACTTGGCCTTCCAGAAATGGCAAAGATTGATGATATCTTTGGAATAATTTGGCATGTCCCAACCAAGGAAAGATTTTCCCAGTTCAGATACAGTACTGAATATCCCCTCTGTCCATCCACAAATTCACAGATAGAGTAGCGTGAGGTAGGAACGTCTCACAATTTGGAAACTGAGCTTCCATGAATCCTTTCCCCAGCACCACCCCATGTCACCTGCATGCTTGGCACTGGCAGGGAATGGGAACAGAGCAGAGCTCAGCTGGCCTGCATGGCTGGCAGCTGGGAAGAGTTTGGGGGTTTTATGATGATGGACTCAGATGACAAGCGGCCAACAGATGTAATCCTTGTGATGATGGGATGGGTAGCCAGCACTCCTAGGTTTGCCCACAGATATGCAGGTTTCTCTCTGGTTTGCCCACAGATATGCAGGTATGTCTGCACTGCCCTGAAAGCCTCTTTTAAACTGAAGTAATTGTTAGGGTGGTGTTTTGGATCCATTCTGTAGTCTCAGAGCAAGACGATAACACTCAAAAAATGGACCTGTGTGAACATCTGTCACTGGACACTATTGGAACTGCCTCTGGTCTGACTTGGTGTGGTGAGTCGTGTGTATCCAGAACATCTCTAGGAGGGAAGTCTTCCACTCCACTTCCTTTAACTGGAACAAGGGGAGGCAAATATTTAGCAAAATAACTTCAAAAGTTGGAGAGCTTGATGTTTTCATGTAAAGTTAATGAATGTTAAAAATAACAGTTCTCATTCATTTCCCTGCCAGAGCCCTGTCTGTTATTCTGGGCGTGACCCAGGGTGTACATGGGACTGTCTCTGTGGCTAAACACAGGATTGCAGCAGCTATTCCAAGAACAGTGATCTATCTCATGTACCTCCCCAGGACACAGCTTCCTCCAGCTTTTCTACTTGCCACAACCTTCATGGCAGGCCCAGGCAAAGGACCACAGACAGTCTGGAAGGCTTCCACAAGGCCAGGAGAAAGCTATCATAGCAAAATCTCTGCAAAGCCCAGTGCACACACTCATCAGATGCTAAATACTTGAGCTGGGAAAGGGAGAGGAATGGGACATGAGCTCTTGTGTGTCTTCAGAGATTTGTGCTGGGTGCCCCCGGTGAAGCAGCTTGGGCTGCAGCAGATCTGGTGGATGTGCAAAAGAACATGGCACTGCTTGGTTATGTGGTTAGTGGGGGACAGGCAGAGAATCTACATGGTGTTTCTGGCCTCTGCCTTCAGCTGTGCAGCACTTGGTGGTTGTTGAGTTCAACTCTTTGTCGGGTCAACACAGGGATGCGAATTCTTTGCTTGAAGGTGGGGAAGCTGAGGTTCAGAGGAATATTTGCTGATTTTAAAGGAAATATATCGTGTTTCACGTCTCTCTACTGCAAGGGAAACTTGCATTGCAAACACATTCTTTTCCCCCTGGGAGATTATGTCTTTTCTTTAATGCAAGGGGATCCAGCTGCTCTCCAGATGCAGACCAAAGGAGTCACTTGTTTTGGTGGTAGGTTGGAGCCCAATGGAGGGAGGAAAAGCAACTGCTTGGATTTCTGCAGCTGTTGTATTTCAGAAGGATAGGAGAGGCATGGAGACCCCTCACCTCAGTGGCACAGGCGCTGCTGGTCCCTCCTGCGGACACAAGAGGCTTTGGGAAAATTACATGAAATGAAAATACCAGCACACAAATAAAGGGGAGCTACATCCTTTAAGTGCACCAGGATGGGTGGCCAGGTGACACCTCCTGAGTTCATTCTTGGTGCTGTTACTGTAACACCCAGGAGCCACAATGCTCTGTGGAAATATGCCAACATTTCACATACTTATTTAGTGCAAGAGAGAAGGACTTTAGCAACCAAATACTTAATGTGAAAGGGAAACACAGGTATGGGAAGGGATGCTCAAGGTCACCTCACAAGCTAGTGGCAGAGTAAGGCAGGTAAGTCCCATCTGGTGGGGCCAGACCATTGTGAGGACTCACAGCAGCCACCTGCAGCCCTTGCCACTGCCCCCAGTATTCCTGCACGTGGACTGTCTCTGTCTGGCAGGGACAGGGCACCTGTGAAACAGCCTGCAGCTCTACTTACCCCCAGGCCAGCAGCCAGCTAGGTAAGGAGTATAGAAAAGTCTGAAAGAGAGACAGGCTGCACAGGAACAGTGCATTTCTGAACACAGCATGCTTCTTGCCTCTGCTTCTTACAGTCAGCAAAAGCAGCAGAGTTTTAACCTGGCTTTGATGCTTTTTTGCATTCACAACAAGCTCCAACAATAATATTCACTTTATTTTAGCTCTTCCCCAGAAGTGAACCTTTCAGTTTACTCTGCTTGCTTGTATTCAGGCAGTAGAGAGACCCTGAACAGCTTACACTGGGGAAAAGTCTGGTTTGTCTGTTCAGTCCCAGTGGTGCGCCAGGCGCATTTGATTGCTGGAACTACCCCAAATTCCTGTCTGCACCCTTAATTGGGAAACAAGGATGGGGATGAGCAGGGAACTCCAGAGGTGTAAATAGATCAGTCAGCCACATGGCGTCATCTGTGCTTTGTACAAATATAGTTGAGGACATGCCGAGCAGAAAGAATAATTTTAATTATCACATGCTTCTTCCCCAGCTCTGGAACTAGTGTAAATACATTCTCACTTCTGTTTCTTTTAGCAGACTAGCTAGTAAACTTTCCAGGAAGGTGCCATACCTCAGCATCTACCTCATCTCATTCCTCAAAATCCACAAAGGCTGTGTCCGTGTCAGCAGAGATGAGGAGCCCTTTGGCATCTGTTGAGAAAGTGATGCACATGTTCCTGATAGGTAAAGAGAAGCAGCACCACACTGTCCTCCTTCATCCTCTCAGGGCATGGCTGTTGTGCCTAGGAGGTCTTCCTGTAACTGTTCATAGTAAAAATACACACTTCTCGATCTTGGAACATGACACCTGTCAGACTTTCCTGTTTCGTGCAGATATGTGAGCAGACGTATAACAGTGGAGAAGCTGCAAAGCCGTGTAGCCTCCCTTCCCGGAAACTTTTTGTACAGGCCTTGCTTGGGAGCTACTAGATTGTAGTGCCTGCAGAAGTGGTTGTGGTGTGGGGGATAGTGGATGGGGCTGTTTAGGAAAAGTAGTTACTTTGCATAAAAAGTTTCTAGCTGTTTCAAAATAGTCATTTGCCCCTGCAGATTGCTTACAGTGAAGGTTCAGTGGAGATGGCTGAGCTGACACAATGTCTGCTGTAGCTCCTGAGATTGCTGGAAATATCCAGTATTAAATCTCTTGTTGTCTCTGGGTAGGAGCCATTTCTCTATCTTTAAGAATAGGACTTGAAGAAATGCCCCAGGTGACCTCAGTGCTCTTCAAAGCAGATTTTTGAATCTTCTGATTTTTATAAAATAAAGGTGCGATGAATGTGCTTGTCATTTCCCTTATGTATGACTAATAACAGTAGTTTCCATCAGATGGACATGAAAACCAGGGTCACTGCGTGTAATTCCCTGTGTATGTAATTTGTCCTATTCGTGTGAATAGTTGGAAATTCAAACTGGTTATTACACCGGATAAAACTTGAATTGAATTGTCAGGACAACATGAGAAAATTGCACTGGGTATGTTCACCGATTCTAATGTAAATAAATACCCTTTAGGGTTAGTTACTCCATAAACTGAAAGAATATCTGTAACAGACAAGGACTAGTATAAGATGAATATCATGCAAGAATCAAGGGAAGATGCATTTGCTTGAGGCTGCTTTGGGAACACTCCTGGGAGGCATGGGTTTGGGGAGAGCTGGTCTGTACTGTACTCAGGGAGTGGGACTTTGGCAGGTTCGGGGTGCTTTTTTTTCCCCTAGAGAGCATTCTTGTTTGCTTACTTCTTGTTTTCTTTCTTTTCCTCTGTCTGTTTTTCTGTCTTTTATGGTCTTGATAGTAGAAAGTGAGAAACCTTTGCCTTTCAAACCTACCTGATTATCCCTGGAATAGCACTAGTACCAACAGCTTCCTCCTTCAGTGATAAGGCAAAGATGTTCAAAGAGGCCAGAACAAAACTTCCCAGTTCCCTGGGAATTCTAACCCTGTTTTTAGACATTCAAATCTTTGCTACACTCCCTCGTAGCGCAGAAATTTTCCATGCTGCTTTGCATTAGCTGTAAAGTCCTTCAGTTGTCAGATGTATATAAACCTCAGCTGAACAAGTCAGCTGGTTCTTTAAAGCAAGATTTAGAAGAAATAGGGGTTTGTACCCACTTCAGGAAACTGAAGCACAGAAACATTGAGGCTAGATGTCATTTCCTCCCTGCAGAGCGCGAGTTTATGAACCTAACAATGTTCTTTTGACAGTTGTGTGAGTGGGATAATACCTAAATGGGAAAATGAGATGACAGGTTTCACAGCTTCCCTGTTGATGGCACTTGGAATAAAAAATCCCAAGTTTTGTATGCTCTGCTAGGAGAAAATGTCAGAAACACAGAAGCACACAGTTAGAGATGGCGAGGTTCCCCAGGTGTGGATACAGTCCTGCAGGTGCCAAGGTTCATCAGGAGCAAATTTGGGATGAAAGAGATGAAAATTGAAGTTCGATGGTCCACTGAGATCCTGGAAAAACTTGCTGTCCCATTTGCTGGCACCACTTGGTATCTAATAAACATGAAGAGCTCTAAAAACCCCTGCTGTGCCCTGGATGAGATGTCTCGCTGCCAGCTTACGCATCTGAGCCTGAGCCTGAGCACGGTGCTGGAGGCACTGCACTCCTCATGTCACAAGTCGTGTTCACAGAGCTCACGTCTGTTCCTGCTTCTGGCACAGCACCTCTGGTTGCCAGAAAGGTGGTGGATACCCCATCCCTGGACACATTCAAGGTTAGGGGGCTTGGAGCAGCCTGATCTAGTTGAAGATGTCCCCGCTCATTGCAGGGAGGTTCTACTAGACAGCCTGTAAAGGTCCCTTCCCACCCAAACCATTCTCTGATACAATGATCACCTCTGATATTGCCCTGTGAGGAAGGTGGCAGCTGACCAAACCGTTAGAATAAATGGAGAAAATTGCTAAAGCTGCTTGATCGTGAGCGTGCTGACCTCTTCCCAGGATGAGCACAAGCTTGTTGCCATGTGAGATGCTTTCAGCTGGTTCAGAGCTAGTGGGGTCCTGTAGGGGAAGCACAGTGCTGGATCACTTTGGCTTGTCCATGCAGCAAAGCAAAGCGAGGAGTAGGACATCCATCAGGAACAACCCTCATGCTTCCAGAGTAGTGAGGACCAGGACACACAAAGCTGGCCACTGGACCAGCTTCAGAGCACACCTTAGAAACTGATAAATAAACACCTTTATCCTGCTTTATCCCCTTTCTGATATTTTCTGGAAGTGAGAGAAACAGAGTACTCCATTTCCCAACATTAAAGGAATATTTACTTTGCCTGATTTCTCAAAAGAAATGGGGTTCAGGTGGTTATCTTCCACCCACTCTTCCCTCAAGATTTTGAGCTCATGTGGCCAGTTTCCACAGTGCCTGAAAGAATAAAAGTTCCTAAAATGTTTCCCAAGTAGAGATATCCAGTTCAAACACATGCACTTTATGCAGATGTCAGGAAACCACACCAGTGGGTGCTGGCAATGAGCCCTGTGTGCCCCAGCTCCCCATGGGCTCACTGGTGGTTGGGCATTGCACGGTCTGCACGGCAGCACCTCTCCAGCCCCTCTGGTGTGGTGAAGCCAACAGAGAAGTCAGACACTAGGCTTTGGCGCAGGCTTTACGCCCTGAGATTATAAAATGGGATTTTAAAACTGCAGAACAATGAAAAGCTTCTACTGGATAGTGGGAAGAGAACTCCTTAATAAACACAAAAATCCTATTAAATATATATATATACATAACTGTGCTGCCACATTGAGGCATTGGTGACAGCTCTCCTGATTTATCATGACTTTTGCACTTGGCAGTGTTTTTATTTCTAGTGACTGACCATTGGAGTCCTGCTATTGTAGGAGCCGTTTTCCCTGTCTTTTTAATATAAGCCAGAGTCTAGCTGCCCTTTTTGCAGAGGGAAGCTATAAAAAGTGAAATAAGTACAGTGTAAGGTTTTTAAAACCAGAAGGCTGGTTTCCTTATTTTTTAGTATTTGTCTGAAAACACAAGTCTCGCAATGATAAATCATATGAATAGTTGGTTCATTCAGAATACAAGAACAAACCAGAGAGTAGCACATCACTCAGGGCATTCTGCTATGCAAAAATTTGTGTAAAGTGCTTTGGAAATGATCCAAAATGTCACACCAAAGGAACAAACCGAGTGCCTTCATTTCTCTCCAAGCACTATGATAAACCCATCATTTATCTATAATTTCACTTGAAAACATAGGTGTCCTGAAGTGGATGTCTGATTGTCGTTAAGTTGGAATAGGCTCCACAGAAAACAGGGTATTTTTGTGGAGGAAGGGAGTAGGTCACTGGCAACACATTGCGTAGGACTCACCCAGCTATCGGTGTGGGTAGGTGAGATGCATTTCTTCTGTGTAGCTGTGCATCCGCCTTAACTATAACCTTTTTATGAGAAATGTGAACCCATTTAAATTAGATACAGAAGGGCAAAAAAATTCTGGTGGTCCTGCCCTTTCTCAGAGCATTTTGCACATTTTCCAGTGTTCTGCTGGAGTGGGAGGTCTGTCTCCTGGTGCTTTGTCTCTTGCTATGCAGGGTGTGTGAGACTGCAGGGTCCCCAGGGTGGAAAATATAGGCAGAAAAAATGTTGTTTTCCCAGTGTTGTGCAGACCCACACTGTCGGGCTGACTCTTTGATCAGGACTGTAAAAACAGCTGATTTTTTCTTTCCTGCTTTCTGTGACCTCCTTGGCTGCTTGCAAAGACCCATGAGCTGGAATCTCATCATCTGCCCAACAACCTCCCAAAGGTATTTTAGGAGTGCCACATGGAGCACCAGCTCACAGTACTTACAGCATTGCATAGTGCTCCAGCGGCAGCAATTCAGTCCTTATTTGGGTTTCAGCCAATGTTTGTTGTCCTCCTTGGAAATGGTATTGATTATTTTTGCTGAGGAGCCAATTATGGCTGCTATGATACTCACCACCTCTCTTCCCAGGATGATGTGTGCCATGGAGGCTGCTCTACTTCAGCTAGGGCTGCCAAATGGGCCAGTGAGGCTCCAGACAGAGCCCTGACCTTTTAAATAACCCATGATACGAATAAGCAGTTACTCACTCCCTAAACCTTATTGGATGTATTGGTTGGGTTTGGTTTGTGCAGGGATTGGCATTTGTTTAATACCTGGGAGGTTTAATACTGGGAGGTGCAGTGTCCCACATGGCATCTGTCTGCTTGGTAGCACTGCAGATTGCATGCAGTGGGAAGAATTTTGGACGAGAGAAAACTGCTGTGCCAATGGAGAGCAGTCCCACAGGCTTTTGGAGCCCACCAGCAATTGGTACCCAGTGTTGCACTGCCAGGGAAAATTATCCTGGGCTATCAAATTGTTCACATCTTGCCAAGCCTGGTGGGGTTCCATGCCAACAACCATGGAATGATGGCTGGAGTCTAGGACCCTGCTCTGCCAGTGGTAGTTGTGATGTTGGGCAGAAAACAATGGTTGTGGAGCCTGCAAGCAGCTGACCTGCTTCTGGTGCCTGCTGTTGGCAGCAGCTCTACAAAGCCTTACACAGCAAAACTGCAAAAATCTTAAGGCTTCACCCCAGTGAAAGTTCAAAACAAACCCCTTGATTATAATAAAGCCTTTGAGAGGTCCTTCTCAGCTAGAGGTGAGATGTCCTCCATGATCAGAAGCGGGAGTGAGTGCACTCTGATAAACCAGTTGCCAGAGAATCTTGATAACCCAGCAGAGAGATTTCTGCCTGATGGGAGGACAGAGGATGTGGCAGTGCTGAAGCTGTGGGGTGTCCAGAGTTCTACTCTCCCGTGGGCTGAGTGGTAGAGATGGTGGGTTGGTACTGAAACGTGGGCGATTCCTCATTTTCTTCTATATTTATTACCTCATTGAGTCTGTGTAAAAAGGTTCTTTGCCTAGATGGTGGTTGGGTGCTGGAACAGGCGCCCCAAGGCAGTGGTCACAGCACCAAGCCTGACAGAGTTCAAGTGTCTGGATGATACTCTCAGGCACTCAGTATGACTCTTGGGGATGGTCGTGTGCAGGACCAGGAGTTGCACTTGCTGATCCTTGTGGGTCCCTTCCAACTCAGCATATTCTGTGATTCTGTGTTAATGTTACAACTGGTGTTTTTGGCTCTCCTTGGGTTTACAGCATTTAACAGGATCCTGGGCAAAGCACTGTCCCACGTGATTTATTTGATAATATTTAGATGAATTTGTTGATCCTCCAGCCTGAGTTTGTTTCCTTAAAATTTGGGCTGTATTTTTCCGTCTGGCTGCCTAGTGGAGACAGTGTCCAAAAATGGTATTTCAATCACTTTGTATATATTTTTTGCAAAGTTAATTGAATTGTGAGAAGCAGGTTACTTAAGCAAGTACAATGGCCCCTGTCACACTTCATAGGACCTGTTAAACATATAAACTCAAATGTGATCAACACTTCCCAGTAATTACAACTGCAATGGGCAAATCAGCCATCCTGTCCCCTGAGGAAGGGGTTGATGAAGTCTTTTTGGGGCAGCTCCTCCAGCAGAGCTGCTGCTGGACTGAAACGTGATAATACCTCTGTCCACCATGAAATACTACATCTTCCATCATATCCCTGACCCAGAATAGTATTTAAACTGGTATGTGATGAACTGCATCCAGGCCCATGTCACCTGAACAAAGCAGGAATATCATCTGCTCTGTTTATAGAGAGGGAAATAAGTTGTGTGATCTCTTCTCGCTGCCATTTAGGTGTTATTAGTGAACTTGGGCACACCTGGGACATGCCCACTGGGGATGGGACTGGTTGGTGAGCACAGGACCCTGAGGCAAGCAGAGTTCAGCAGCAGTTGTTTTGAGCCCTAGTTTCTCCGTGCCAGATGATGCAGTAAGCTTGGCTTTGGGGGTGCTTTTCTGATGCAAAGGGCTGTCTGATCAGAAAATGGTTATTTTGCTGCAATAATTTGCTGCAAGCAACTTGCACTGGTCTCGCCAAGGTAACATCCTGCACAAACTGTAGTGGTTTGAATCTTGTTTTCCCCCCAGAGGCTAAGAAAAAGTGGTAACCCCCAAGGGGTGGAAACCCCTGGAAGTTTTGAAGTTCTGTCCAATGGGCGCTCCTGCAGAAATGTAAACATACCACAAGCAAACGGAAGAGAAGAGTTGTAGTTTTTGGTTGTAGGTGAGGTGGCCATGTTGTAGAGCCACGAGGAAGGGGCTCTGAGCCCCTCGGGGCCTCTGGGGCCTCCCAGCCCCGGGCTGGGGGAGCTGCAGGGACCTGGAAGAGCATAAAGCTGGGCTAGGTGCCTGTAGTTATGCCGGGAGATGTCTTCTCCATCGTGGGCAGTGGCCGGAGAAAGCAGCAGCCGGCACTGACCGGAGAAACGGTGGCAGAGAGCCAGGACAGATAAGAACTGAACCAAACAGCAAACGGCATGCAGCACACAGAGAGAACTCCTGGAAGGAGACAGAGAGCCAAGAGAGAGCCAACAGCAGCAGATGAGAGCAGAACTAGCTTTACAGACAGAGTTTGGGGTAAGAACTGATACCAGACCCCCAAAAAACTCCTTTGAGACCCCTCTTGGAAAGGAGGGACATGGACTCCTATTTTGGAGAGCAGTTTTGGACATGCAGCACCAGAGAGGGAGAGAGAGAGAGAGGAACTGAGAAGCTCAGAGCGTCCTGGGAAGCTGGACCGGGACAGAGAGGAATGTGGAGGAGGGCTTCGCCCCCCGGCTGCCTTGAGGCAGAGCACGGAGCTCTGCAAAGGGGAATTTGAATCCCCTGAGGAAGGGACTTTCACGAAGATGCCCCTGCATTTCATGATATACCTGTGGTGACGCGAGTCTTGTCCCTGCTCGCAGTCCACAGGTGAGACCTTCACTTGGACCGAAGGAGAGCCGAGAGGTTTGGAGACCCCCTTGTGTGTATTGAACAGAGATCCAGCTACAACAATGCAGTTACTACTGCATGCATGAGATGAGGAGACCTGCTGCCTTAGAAGAGATTCCTGCTTTGGGACTGGAAGGGATCTGTCCTTCTTTCCCTCCTGGACTTTTATTTGGAGGGGAAAGGAGATCTGATCCATTGTAAATACTATATGTCATGGTAGAGATAGTTGTGATTGTGTGTATAATGTGTTATAGTATTTATTTGTACAGTCATTGTAATATATTCCCTTTCCCCCATTCTGAGTCTGGTTGTGTTTTGTCTGGAAAAACCCATCTCACATTGGGTTGAGATGTGGGAGGGGGGATGGAGCTAGGGAATTGGATTTTGGGGCTGTCTCAAACCATGACACAAACTTACCCCCTCTCACTGTGTCTAGTTTTCATTCCATGTAAGCTCTGATTACTCAGTAAAAAACATTGGTTTATGAAGTTAAACATCAAAATGCAGAAGCAGAACCCTCAGCATCTCCACTGTTTGGCAGTGTGTTTGCTCAGGGTTATTTTCATGCCACACACAGTTGAGGTTATTGAAGAGAGCAAAATGAACAGTGTTTGTTATTCAGTTCATTTTGGATTTTCAGTGCTGTCATTGTCTCAGGGAAGTGGTGCCTGAGGATTCGGAGCAGGTGAGGTTAAGAATTTATTACACAGTGTTTGAGGCTGTACAGAAACAGCTCCCAAAGGTCTCACTGAAGGAAAAGGAAAGGATACTGTATGGAGGAGCCAGGAGTGGGTGGACATGGAGACAAGTCTGCAGTGCCAGGGCACTGACTGCAGGAGCAGTGATGCTGGGGTTTATGCTTTTCAGACTTCTGGGCTGTATCTCTCCTCTGAGCTAAGTGTGTAGGTTTCCACTGGGACCTCTGCTATGTCCTTACTGGCTGGATCTGCATCTGTGGTCAGGTTCCTTACACCAAGTAGATTTAACTGAAATTATGCATTTGTTAATCTGGATCTCGATCTGAACTGTTTATTTTTATAATTTGCCCAACTAAAATCCAAAGTCCAGAGGATCTTAGTGTATGCCTTCATTCCAGAGTCTGACTCTGTTTTTCTAGGCTGTTAATGCATTAAGGGTTCTTTGAAACAGTTAATAATTTGTATTAAGTGGTTTAGCCGCAGATTTTTAACTACTTAACCACAACAGACTAGAAGCAAATGGAATGGGGTTATTCTTAAAAAGATTTTCGTTATCCTAGTATGTGCTTACCTTGTAATCCCTCCATCTCTGCAGAATCCATCTCTACAGAACTGTGTGGCTCTTCTGCTTTAGAGATGGAGGCAGCAGCCCACAGATGCATAGGGTGCCTGCTCTGCATCTGCAAAGTCTTGGATACTGCCAAGGCTGTTCTGTCAACCTTCATCTCAAGTCCAGGAGAACAAAATTTGGGTTTAGATTAGAGTGGGAAAATGGAAACAAAAGAGACAAGAAAAGCCTGAGTAAAGTGTTCAGAGAAGTTGTGTGATAGAAATTATTCAAGTCGAAGACCTTGGGCTGTTTCCACATGGGAAGGTCACCAGGGCCGGACACAGCCATCCAGGTGAATTACTGAGTCTCCCTATGTTGTCCTCAACAATCTGTATGAGTCCTGCCATGGAATTTGATGCAATCACTATGTGTAAAAACCAGCACAATACCATCCTGTGGAGTAGCGTGGGGAAGCCCACGAGGTTGGCTGGATAAGGGGGCTCATCTCATTCCTTGCACTTAGGTCTGTGCTAACCACATACTGACAGATGATGGACCTGGTTCTCCCTGCCTCTCAAACAAACCTCTGTCCTCCCATTCTGTCTCTTTGCAGAGCTTCCTTCCTCCGAACACTTGAGCGTGGCTGATGCGACATGGCTTGCCCTCAACGTGGTGTCTGGTGGAGGTGGCTTCTCCAGCTCCCAGCCCATTGGAGTGACCAAAATTGCCAAGTCAGTAATAGCACCACTAGCTGACCAAAACATCTCAGTGTTTATGCTCTCCACCTATCAGACGGACTTCATCCTGGTAAGAGAATGTGAGAGGAAAAGGCAGAGTTACTGCCACTAGATGAGGGTTCAGTTAGGCGTTTCTGGGAACAAGTTGTTTGGGAAGCGGTAGAAGTACCAATGTCTGCTTTCCCCAGAGCTCTGTCCCTTGTAGTTAGGCTTTCTGACATCTCAGGAGCTTTTCCCATGGAATGAAGCATTTGTTGTCATGAGTTGTCTGGTTGTCTAAGGAAAGTGCTGAGCCCACACTACAGTCTCTCCCTCAGTGGAGGTTCTGGCAGCATTTCCCACCATCACTCAGACATTGGTTTTCTGAAAGTTAGAGGAACACAGTGTCTGCTGCCTCTTGGCTGGTGATGGCCAAGAGGCTCCAAAGTCGTTTTGGACAGACTGTTTTTCTGTCTCACACACACTTGTGTGTGTGTGTGTGTGTGCCTACACACAGGGCCCAACCATATTTCCTTAGGAAACAAGGCTGAAGAACAGACAAGTACTGAGTTCTTGAAGGGATGCTGGAAAAGACATGAGACATCCTCCTCTTAGAGATCTCCACACTCTTTTCACAATCTTAAAAGCACTCTGAGGCTCGCACTGGTATCACCAAATGTGCTTCTCTAAGACACACACAGATGGTAATTATCATTACACACCACAGATGGTAATTATCATTACACACCCGCTGGCTCAAGCAGGAGTCACGTGTTCACTTCTTGGTGCCCTGAGAGCATGTGCCCTCCACTACAGTGTCTTGTCACTTCTGGAGCACACCATCACCAGATAATCCTGTTGTCACCTCCAGGTGCGTGAGCGAGACCTGCCCTTCGTGATGCACACGCTGGCCACCGAGTTCACCATCCTCAGAGTAGTGAATGGGGAGACGGTGGCTGCTGATGACTTTGGGATAACAAATGGATTTGTCAAACCAAAACTAGGTAAGGACCAGCACAGGCTCCGCTTGCCAGGGAGTTGGTCTCCATGACACATGGGGTGGAAGTCCTGCCTCCTAGCTTCCTCCAACATTTGGGGGAATGTTTATCCTGTTGTAAGATAGTAATCTTACAAGGCTATCCCAGCACAACCAAGGATTTGAGTAGGTTCTTAACTTTCTGAGCAGTGCTGATGAGTTTTGCTGAATTTTGGCCTTTTAATGCTTGTTTCACATCTCTAGAGGAGACATACCTCTTGTAGGATAGAAGGTAAAGTACAGTTCACTGCAGTTGCAAAAATAACATTGTCTGCAGCCCGTATTTCCATGCTTCAACATTCCAAAGAAAAATGGCTTCTATAAAAGCTTGTTTAAGTATTGCAGTGATGCACAGAGAAGATTGTTGTTCAACTTTCACACTTCAGTGCCAGTGAGGATAAAGGCCACAATGAGCTCAGGACTGTACAAAAGCTTAGTATGTTTGCAGTCTAGAGGAACAAGCATCAAGCCAAAGGGCGCAATTAGGAAAAGGAACAACTTAAATACATATGTTTAGCTGGAGACCTCTGTGTAACTTCTTGCCCATAACCAAAAAAAAAGCAGAGATCAGTTTTTATGAAGTGCCACTCAGTTTTGTCACTCAGGAGCTATAAATCATCTGATTTAAGAAAATGAGCCTGAAACAAAAAATGCGTTAAGGAAGGGCACAGTGAAACGTGTTGATTAGGCACAGGTATGTAGTTTACTGTGTTGCTCTATTTACTAGTTGGTTGCCTAAATACTGGCTGCTTCTCAACTGCTGGCTGCAATGTGTTTGCCAAACTGCTGTGTGGCAGCTGGTTTTTAATTTTTCTAGATATAATCATCCCCAGAAATGAGGAAAAAGAGGATGGACTGCCAACAACCACAGCTGGAGAAATGCCTTCCATAGCCCTGCCTTTTAAATGGTGGAAGCCTGAATTTTTTTCCACTTTTCAGTTTGTCTTGGCACCTCCTTTAGATTGTCCCTCAACTCATGTGGCTACACCTGATGGTGTGAAAGCCCCTAGGAGTAGAGAGCTGGGCTGGGTACTCAGGGTGATACCACCCTATACTCCAGGGAGAGCACCACAAGAGCAGGTTGTGCACAGGTCCCTCAGTCCCTGTCTGAGAGCCGACATGTCTTCAGCTATGAAGAACTGCCTTACAAATACCTTGAGCTTTCTCTGTGGCTTCTGCCAGTGCATGGATAATACGGCTGCTGGGACAGGAACCTTCTGCAGATGTGGCTTCACAACTGTATGTGTCCATGTGTCTCTTTCAGTTCAGAGGTCTGTCATTCATCCCCTTTCCAGTCCGAGTAATATGTTCTGCGTCACCAGCCTGGATCCAGATACCCTTCCTACTGTTGCTACACTCCTAATGGATGTCATGTTTTACTCCAATGGGTAGGTCATGCAGGGAAGCGTGCTTCCAGGAGAGGTGTGCCTGGCGTCTGGAAGCACAGATTCCCATTGCTCCTCTGGGATGCTCAGGGATCTGCTGTGGCCTTGTGCTGCTCCAGTGCTCTGCACTGGGGGAGGAAGGTTTCACAGGCTCAGGAGGGTTGTCCTGATAGGTGGAAGCCCAACGGGCTTGAGGGTGCCCGAAGACACCCGCTGGTTTTGGAAAGCTTGAGCCTTTCAGAGTGAAGTTAAGAGCAGCCATGTGATCAGTGTGCTGCATATCTGTACAGCTGGCTGGGCTACTGCCCTTTGGTGCCTGTGGCTCCTGGCCCACAACCTCCTGCAAGGGGACCTTGGGGCAGGGATGGGAGAGGTTTGTCAGATGTGGGGATTGCCTTTTTCCCCCCTGCAAAATAAAAAAATTAAAAGCAGTATAGAGTGACAGGACTCTGTGTCACTTCCCTAAGTCAGTGTATGAACATTTCTGGTTTCACAGCCTTCCTGTGTTCTTCTAGCCATAGTTAATGTTCTTCTCTTCTGTTTCTTCAGAGTAAAAGACTCGGTGGTGGGCAACGAAGACTCGGGACATATTCGCTTTTTCTCCTTTTCTCTCATTGAGGGTTATATCTCTTTGGTCATGGATGTGCAGACACAGCAGAGGTGAGCATTAGTCTTAGGGTAACCTGGACCTCAAAAAAAGCACCTGGGATGTTTTCAAAGGAGCAGGAAGCAACTTAGACTCCTTCACGTTAATTATTGGAACCTTCATTGCATCAGTGTCATGGGTCTGTACATCCTGTCACTTTCCAGAGTGAAATCTGGCATGTGAGTTCCAGTGTCTGAATTTTGAATTTGTCTGTCCAAGCCCTCAGTGAAATCACAAGTCAGTGTGATGTAAGGTTATCTCACTTTCAGAAGAGGAACACTGGAGTGAAGTGATTTTGGCATTTTTATTCTATTGTTCATTAGCTGTGCTTTTAAAAGTAAAACCCAAAAAGAAAATCTGGTGTAGCTGTTTGAAGTTTTACTGCTGAAGGCCAAAATCAGGATGGGGATGTCAGTGATGCTGTCCTCTTGCTTTTCTTTTACACATGGCTGGTCTTGGTTCGAAATTTTGTTATGATGATTATGTCATGAGTTATCCCTGTGCAGTGGGAGCCCATGACTCATTTGTCTGATAAGGAGGAAGTCAGCTGGGGAGCAAATATCAACCTCTGTGTGTGTTTGTGCTTCTGCAGCTGCACAGCCCAGAAGGCTCTGAGGTCTGGAGGCTGGAGAGGATGCTGTACTAAGACTCAATGCTTAGATCTGCTTTTATAACAAAGAGTAGTGTTTGCCCCAGGGACTTGTTTTTCAAACTGTTAATTGCCCTCTTGAAAGTTTCTTTGACCTTACTAGAGTAAACCTTTGTCTTCCTTCAAGACTGGCCAGAAGGTTGGAGCTTTGGCCTGGGGCGTGGGAAACCTGGGAGGACAATTCTTCTCCATCACAGGCCGCCTGACTATGTTAGGCAAGTCTCTTACCCACTGGTCTCCTTTCCCCTGCTAAGAAATAAGGATCTCTGCAGAGATACCAGGGACCTCCTGGGGATAGTATGGAAAAAAGCACTGATGGTACTCAAACACAAGAACAGTGGTCAACATTTACATTCCTGAGAGCAGGTATGGAAATACATTCCATCCCTAGGTGTGTCCAAATGCAGCTCAAATGAAACCTTCACAGTCTCAATGTTTGTAAAGCTGGGACACAGCCTGTTTCTTAGAAATCTTTTCCTGTGCCTCTCTCAGCAGCGGATGTTGATTTACCATAGGACACTTGGAGGAGCTGGCAGGTGCATTTACCCCACTTGCCTTGAGTTTTCCCAGTTTGCCCAAGCTGCTGCCCTGCTATTGTTGACTTCAAATGTTGCAGGGATGCAGGAAGAGCAGATCCCCGCAGGCAGAATCTGACACACTGCTGTGTTTTAATTGCCATGTTTGGTGTTCCTTTACTTTTACAGATTTCCTAATAATTTGTTGTTTACAAGTGCTTCTGGTGAACTGTGGAAGATGGTGCGGATTGGTGGGCAGCCTCTTGGCTTCGGTAGGTCACATTTGGGGGATCAGTTGGTGTGCAGGCAGTCAGTCACCTCAGGGCCTTCAAGGAGTATGGAAAAATCCATCTGAGGCTGAGGGTTTTTAAGAGTCAGCAGCTTAACATGACTTTGTGAGCTGAGATTTTCAAACAGGAGGAGTCCGACTCCTACCTATTAAGTCAGACTTCTAAATATACTCCTGAAAGTGCTACGTGCTTGACAGCTCCAGCTAAATTGCATTTGTCTGCTGGACTTTGGAGGTGGCTACTGCTGGGGCTCTGATTAAAGAGAAAAACTGGACAAAAGGTGGCATGGAAACACACTGTAGATTACTGAAATCAGTGGTCCAAAGGCACTGTCGTACTCCCGTGCAGAGATCATAGAATCATAGAATCAACAGGGTTGGAAAAGACCTCTGAGATCATCAGGTCTAACCCTTGATCCTACACTGCTGTGGTTCCCAGACCATGGCACTGATGCCACATCCAGTCTCATCTTAAAAACCTCCAGGGACGGAGAATCCACCACTTCCCTGGGCAGCCCATTCCAATGGCTGACTGCCCTCTCTGTAAAGAATTTCTTCCTAATATCCAACCTAAACCTCCCCTGGCACAGCTGAAGACCGAGCCCTCTTGTCTTACTGATAGCTGTCTGGGAGAAGAGACGGACCCCCACCTGGCTACACCCTCCATTCAAGTAGTTGTAGAGAGTGATGAGGTCTCCCCTGAACCTCCTTTTTTCCAGGCTAAACAACCCCAGCTCCTTCAGCCTCTCCTAATAGGACTTGTGTTCAAGTCCCTTCACCAGCCTTGTTGCTCTTCTCTGGACCTGCTCCAGCATCTCGACATCCTTCCTGAACTGAGGGGCCCAGATCGGGTTATTCTCTGACTTTGGTAGATTTAGTATAGATTTATAGCTGTCCAAGTGGGAGTCCTGTTCTCAGACGTTTCACATTCAGTGCTGCATGTTTTCTCTATTCAAAAAAATATTGGTCTAAAGTAACACAGAGCAAGTGCTTCATGCCTGGAGGCATGTTCTTCTTATTTCTGTGTCCCCTGCAATTTTAAGGGTCTGATCTGAAAACTGCAACAAAGACCTGATCTTCAGGAAACATGGGGGCTCCTTCCCATGGGCTACAAAGTACAAGCTTCAAGAACATTTCTGAAAAATGTTTGGCCAATTTTTATATTTAATTGCAACTTCTACACCAGACAAACAAAAGTAGCAGGAAGGAAATTTTCATGTACTTTCTCTTTAAGCATCTTAGAGGCAAAATATGTAGATATGTCACTGATGGCACATCAGGACACTGACCAGGCCCCTACATATGTGATGTTTAAATATGTTAACTTAAAATCAAGTTGAAATGTTGAATTTGGATTGGTGAAACTCAAGGTTTCATCTGAAAACAGTGTACCATTTTATCTGCAACAAACAAGACAGATGAACGATTTAAATTCCATTTAAAGCCCAGAAAGCCAACCGAATAGCCTGAACAGCCAACCAGATCTTGGGCTGCATCCAAAGGAGCAGGGCCAGCAGGTCGAAAGGTGGTGATTCTCCCGCTCTACTCTGCTCTTGTAAGACCCCACCTGGAGCACTGTGTACAGGTCTTGTGTGGACATGGAACTGTTGGAGCAAGTCCAGAGGAGGCCACGAAGTTGATAAGGGAACTGAAGCACCTCTGCTATGAAGACAGGCTGAGAAAGCTGGGGCTGTTGAGCCTGGAGAACAGAAGATTGTGTGGAGACCTCACATCAACTTTCCAGTATCTGAAGGGACCTATAGGGAAGCCAGGGAGAGACCCTTCATCAGAACTGCAGTGACAGGACAATGGGTTCGAAATGAAAGAGGGGAAATTTAGGTTAGATATTAGGGAGAACTTTTTCTCAGGGTGGTGAGACACTGGCACAAGTTGCAGAGGGGGGTTGCAAATGCCCCAGCCCTGGCAATGTTCAAAGTCAGGTTGGATAAGGCCTTGAGCAACCTGGGCTAGTGGGAGATGTCCCTGCCTGTGACAGAGGGGTTGGGACTAGATGATCCTTAAGGTCCATTCTAACCCATTAATGTTCTGTGATGAAATCCTGTCTCAGGGGCTGTGGTGGGCTGCAGCCTAGGAACCATCTCTCCAGGGTGACGGGTGGGTCAGCATCTCCTCTTTCAAAGGTGCAGGGCAAAGTATTTGATAGCAGAGAAAAATGGAGGTGAAGGGCATATGAGGCTGGTTGTGATGCTTCCTCCTGAACATCATTCAGTGCCTTTCTTTGGACCTCTGAAAATTGTTTCAGTTCTAATGTTTTGTGCCTTTAGAGATCTGCTCTGTAGCAAAAAGAAGGTAATAAAATTAAATGTGCAAAAAAAAGCCTGATTCTGTGAGAAAGAACACATTTCATTACAGAGATTCCTTCTGGTTGGAGTTTGTAAAGACAAACTGCTCCCTGTGTAGCTGTGGAGTTGGTGAGTCCTGGAAGTTCTCCAAGCCCCTCCAGACAATGATTGATTTTTTGTCTCCCCACAGATGAATGTGGAATTGTTGCTCAGATTTCTGAGCCTTTGGCCGCAGCCGACATCCCAGCCTACTATATCAGTACTTTTAAGTTTGATCATGCATTGGTGAGTATGAAGACAGCTTTTTTGCAATAGGGCAGATCTTTTCCCTGGGAGAAAACTCATGATGAAAATGTCATTTCCATCTGGATAGCTTGTTGGAGTGCCTTTGCTTCGATATAGCCCAGCAGACACCTCTCTCCAGCCTCCTCCTGGCTGTCACTGCCCTGTGTCAGAGGCTCCTGAACCAAGCCCAGTCCTGCCCAAAGGCAAAGCTGTGTTAGTGAGTGTTGTTCTGGAAAAAGGCTGCTCCCAGTCCTTAAAGACCTGCAGCAATGGAGACTTCAAGCCTCTCTGAGCAGTCTTGTTAGCTGCAACCCTATATTTTATTAGAAAGAGCCACAAACCCTCTCCCATTTTGCTGCAGACATAGTTGCAGGCTCGGGATGGTGCTGTGATGACCCACCCTTAAGGAGAAGGTGCCCCTTTAGGTGCTTCCTTCCACTTAAGGGTGGGCCATCCCAGGTGCCTTTGTGTGTGGGGAGCATTTTGGAGAGTCTCCCAATAACAGACCCCTGCCTTCATCTCTTGGTGCCTGCATGGCCCTAACCTTTGTGTTTCAAAACCCATCTATTAGCTCGCTGCCCCTGCATCTTCCTCCTCATGGTGCAGACCTTTGATAAACGAGCAATAATTGCCAGCACAGCAAGGGAAGGCAATTTTGAAGCAAATAAGTTTGTTACCATGTTTGTTCTGGTGAGTGCCCATACGCAGTTACAGCACAATCATCAACATGAGGGTCTTGCCATCCTTGCAGAGTTCTCTTTTATACTGATGGATATTTTACTTTTTAGGCCTACCTTTGCTCTTCCTTTGGCTTTACAGGACGCCCTCAAAAATGAGGACTTTCCCTGGAAAGGGAAAATTGCTGTGCCTGTAGCCAGAAGCAGAATGGCATCTGTCTTGGAGCCCATTTCCCTGGTCCTGAGGAAGGGAGTCAGTAGCCCATGTGCTAACAAGGCTGCAAAACTCAGCTGCGTTATGAGTTTTGTGGTGGTTTTTTAAATGTGCCCTCTATTGCATTATACTTCTCCTTTCATCACTGCAAATTCACTGCTCAGGCCCTACCTTTGACCTGTGAAAGCTCCAGTGAGTTCAAAGCAGGTTTTGGGGGGCTCAGGGAGAGCTTTAATTTCATAATTGGTATGAACCATTAGCAGATGATAGGTCATGTGTGTAAAGAGTAAAAGTAAATATTATTTCAGATAACAAAGGTCAAAGTGTTGTATATGTTTGTCTTATTTTCTTGAATTTTAACTGTGCTGATAAGATAAGCTAATAAAACACCATTTAAAAATCAATACTGTTAGCTTTGCCTCACATTCTTGCCATTGTGTGGCCCCAAGTGTCCACTTTCTGTGCAGAGCATAAGGTGCAGAGTGCTTCTAGGTGTCAAGCCATATTTGGAGAGCTCAACCCTGTCAGTTAAAAGAGGTATTTAACCGAAAACTTGTGCCATACAGTTGTGATGACTCTGCAGGCAGCTCCACCCTGTTGGAGTGCTTCATCCTGATGCCTCCAGCCCCACAGGAGGGGCCTGATGTTGCCTCCCATCAGCTGGCAGGGCACTGAGGCCATGCACTGAGGTCTGCAGATCTTCCTTACTCAAAGCAGTATTTTAGTGTTTTTCCTTGCTACTAGGCATTTTCTTTATATATGGTTTTAAAAGCCTTTTCACCTGGACAATGCTTTTCTAGCTGTCAAACCCCTCCATCCTTTGGAAGGTGCATTTCAAGCCCTTCTTTACCTGACTTTGCTCTGGGCACACTGACCAGATTTAATGCTTTTTGTTTCTAGGGTGGTCGTGTTGGCCAAGACCCTGACCTAGATTTTGTCGTATTTTCCCTAACTTTGCTACCCAGATACCATGACTTCTAGTGACATTTCTCAAGCTCTAAGTGCATCTTGAACCCTTTCTCTAAATCCTCCCTGTCTTTATGCAAGGTACTGACCTGTTGTCAACAATTTGGACCACTTTATAAAAGTTTGTTGTTCCTTTTGATCTGGTTTTTTTTCTACTGCGCATCTTAAGGTGGATTTTGTCGCTGGGGTGTTAATAATACTGAGGTCTTCCTGCAGTGCTGTCACTGTAGATGTTTGCCCTGGAAATCAGGACTTGTGCTTGAGAGGAAATAGAGACAGTGTTGGAGATGGGAACCTCCAGGTCTCTGGCCTGTCCCCTGCGTGATTAAAGGCCTAGTGAGAGCCACGGTTTCCAGCTCCCTCTAGAGAGAGCAAGGGAGAAGATTCCTCTTTCCAGGTGCTTTGCTCTTGGCTGCCTCATGCTCACAGATGTCTTGCTCTCCTTCACCAGCATTTTCTTTCTGAAGAGGCTGAAACTGTGTCTGGGATGTAGTTTAGAGCTTTACTTCTCCCTTCATGTTTGGTGCTTCATCTGTGCACTGGCTGAGAAGTGAACACAGTGCACCAGCTGCCCTGGGACAGGGATCATTTCCAAGGGGCAGGGAGGGGTAGAACTCCTCCACTGTTGGTAAAAATAGGATGGGTCCTGCAAAGCAAAACCATTTGCATGTCTGTCCTGGAGAAAATCCGGCCCAAACATTTGTGGGGTGATTGATACCATTTCCATGCCGTTAAGGGAGTCAGGCATTTTTCAGGGAGTGAAGGACCAGCCCAGCGTGTTTCAGGGAGGAGGTGGGTCTGTGCAGGTCAAAGTCAGTTGGCCAGAACTGGCCAGTGCTGCTTTCTCCTGCTTCTGTCCAGTGCTAACAGAGCATACGGAGAGACCTGTACTGCTGAGCATCGCTGGGGCTGACGAGGAGAGTGTGGTTTGAAAAACTGACTCCTATGCCTTTTCTCATCTTCTGGAGAGGCAAGGAGTCAAACAGCTTCTTCCACTGCAGTGTTCAGCGTACTGGGAAAAATGATGGAAGGGGGAGGTAATGGAAAGTCCTGTTCCCAGTGGTGGAGGTATACTGGGGTTTTGTTCCTAACCCAGAAGAGTTTTCTGTGTGCTTGTTTTGAGATTATTTTCTTCCTTTCCAAGCTGACTTTTGTTCACACATCATCAGAGATTCTATCTTCCCATTGGAAAATTGTACATTTTTCTTGTTATTTCTCATGGGTTTTTTCCTCAGTTTTGTTAAAAGCCTTGCAGAAAGTCACAGTCCAGTTGTATTCCGACTGTCTGAGCTCTGGAAATTGTCAGTGAATCCAGGTATTGTGCTCTGGGCCTCCTCCTCTCGCAGAGGAGACAGTCCTTTAACTTACTTAACGTGAATTATTTTGGCTTCTTGCAGCAACTCACAGACAATTCATTTTTCCCTCAGTCCTCTTTCCGCTTTCCAAGAGCTACCTGTTCCCTGAGCAGTGTCTTGGAGTTTATGTAACAGTCAGATGCCCCTTTTCTGTCTGATGTAACTTCACTTGCGATGTTCTTTTCTACTGATGACAGTTGCTCTGAGAGCTTTTGCATCTTCTTTTACAAGAGATTTTTCTTGCAGTAAGTGTGAAAAGATACCCACTAATAATTTTGTATATGGACTTCTATGGTTAGGTCTCCTCACAAGACTGGATATGAAGGTGTAGATGCTACACCACACCATCTGGGAATCCCATCACAAGCAGACTGGTGGTTCTCTTCTTTGTTTAATGGGTGTGTTCTCCTGACACCCAGCATGGTCTTCCCAGCTTATGGGTCCCAAACCTGTAGGATACCCCTGAACGCCCCATGGAGCCCCTAGGCAGCCCCATAAATCAGTCAGCACAGGCACCTTGCATGAGCAAGCTCCTGGTGTACAAGGCCTTCACCAACAAAAAGAAGGGAAAGGAGGGGAGAGGAAGAGGGGAGAGAAAGAGAAACTCCCAAATAGTTTCCCTGCCATGAGCACCCACCATATGACAGCAAACCAGCCGGCTTTCACTTAGCAAGGGGATAACTTAACTCCTGGGATACCATGAGTTAACAGGTGTGTCCTTGCATGTGGAGTCCTTTCTCAGTGGAGTTCAGGTGTCCAACAGCAAAGTACCTGCCTCCTTGGGACTTGGTCTCCTGCCTCTCTTTTCCTTGTCATCCATTTTGCTGGAGGTCATGACCTTTCTTTTTGTTTTCTTGCAGGTACCTGAAGAAAATATAAATGGTGTGGTCAATGCACTCCAAGTCAGTCAAGCTGAAAAGCATTAGAAATGTTCTGAGCTGGTTCCAGATGCTTTTTATTATTATAATAATTATTATTATTATTATAATTATTATTATTCTTCTTTTTTTCTGACAGTATTTCTTGAAAAATCTGATTACAGAGAGTGACATGAAAAGAGACTGTGGAAAGCTGAGCAGAAACAGCTCCAATAAGCCTTTGTTTTAATTATTATTATTGTTATTTTATTAAATTTATGAATGAGGGGAAGGAGGAAAGGGAGTTCAGGTGGTTTCCTGATGTTCAGCTCCAAGGTGAAGTGTACCCTGCCTGTGTTCTCAGTGTGGAAGGAGCTGCCCGGGGTCCCCGTCTCTCCCCGTGGGTGTGCTGGCTGAAAGCAGCAGGACAGGCCGAGAGCAGATGGATGGGCTACTGGCTCAGAGAGCCCTGAAAACCAGAAACAAAATGAAATGTGGAATTAAACAGAAAAGACGTCACATAGTGCTGGCTTGTCTCCTCGCATCAGACTTTCTGAGGACTGTCCATCACTACCTGTGTTGAGGTAGGGTGGGAATTGGGTTCTGTTTCCCCTAAGAGAACTGTTTGGTGTTGGAAAAGGGGAAAATATCCAGTTGTTTGACTTTTCCTCTTTTCCCTTCTCCCTGCAGTCAAAGCCTGGCTGCTCTGAGAAAGCCTGGACGAGGGGAGAGCTGCTCTGGCCAGTTTCTTGCAGGTGGTGTCACCCAGACTTCTGTCTGCATTGAAGCTTGGCTGATTTTGCCCAGTTTCTCCAAGTCACCCTCTCACTCCTCCCAGCATCCTCCTGCTGAGAGGATGTCTCCTGTCTCCTGCTCCCAGACAGCTACTGTCCCCTTGTCCCATATTGGAGCCATCCTCCAGCCCTTGTCCCCCAGGGCCAGCAGGAGGAGGGAGGTGTCTTTTCTCCTGTCCCCTCAGACTTTTTCCTATCCACTCTGTACATGGGGACACAGAGGATTGCCTGGGCTCCCTGGAGATCTGCTCTAGCACATCACAGGCCACCTTGGCCAAGAGCCACAACAGGTTGTACCCACCATGGCCAGAAAGGTGCCAGAGCCCTGTGGGGACCCTCCTGTAAGTTTTTCATTATCTCCTTCATCTCCCAGGTGGAAATCACTGCTGGCTGGGGTCTTGATCCATGGGATTTTCCACTGGGTTCAGTGTGCAGCCCTTTGAAAGTAGAATGGTGCTGAAAATGCCTAAAGTCTGAGGTGTTTCCATCTGGTCTTGTCACAGGAAGGTGATGGGGGCTTTTCCTGCTCCGGGGCAGCAGGAGTGTGTCTGTACCACAGGAGCTGCCCATCAAGGCCTGTAGTGCCACCTGGCTCCGAGTTGTGCCCACGGCTGCTCCCAGCACCGTGGAGGACAGTGAGGACCAGTGCCAGGAGAGCAAATGTTGCTCAAGACGTGGATGCCAACAGTCTTCCCCGTGTGTGACCATGCAGCAAGGAGTGGTGAAAGGAGAAACCGTCTGCAGAGGACCCTTCTTTTGTGGTTAGCAGCCCCAGTATATCTTGCATTTCTCAACTTCTTCCACTCCAGTCTTGACATAAAGAAATTGCAGATCTTGCCTTTTTCCTGAGGGCTTTCCAACCACGCTTCAGAGACAGCCTCTTGCAGGATTTTCCTGAGGCTTTGTGAGCCAGGATTTCACGTTAATCTGGAGGCAGTAAGTGAGCACCTGAGATGGTGCCATGGACATGGCTTTTACTGTTGTGTAGGACACAGGCTTACAGCTTGCTGATTAGTTCTCCATTCACAGTGCTGGAGGCCTGAACTTAACAGTTATGGTTTCTGATGCTGCTGGACCCAGACAGTTTCGAATCCGATTTTTCATCAGTGGGATGTTGTGTGGCAGCTAGACAAGGAATCAGAGTATCCATGGAAAAAACTGTGAATCACTTTCCTTGGTTGACCCTACCTGAGCTAAAGCATCCCTGCTGAGAAACATGGAGGCACATGTTCAGTGCTTTACCAAACAGGGTGCTTTGCTGTTCCTTTACATGGGTTTTCAGAATTGCCCCATGATAAGTTATATTCACTCCAGATTTCTAGAGCAAAGGTTGATCCCAGGTGTGGCACTGTGCCTCTCTGGATGTTTGCTTGGAAAGATGCTTAAGTCTCCTGCCACAAGGACGCAGGCACAGGTGGTGCAGTGCAGTGTTTAAAGCACTCGAGGGAGTTTGCTGTGACTGACCAGTGTCCTGGGCACAGAGCTGGGCTGGGGCAGGTGGCAAGGCAGGTGACAGCTTTTCATCACATACGTTGTCAGAAGGTTCCTCCTTGGGATGGCAGACTGGGGAGGAGATGGGACTTTTTTTTTAATTGATGTACAGCTGTTAAGTGGCCAGTCAGGCTTTCTGGTCATCTGAGTTGAGCCCGAGTTTTTCCTGTGTGCATGAATGGTGCCACCATCATAGGATCACTGGGATGGAGTAATTTTTTTGCTCTGGGGTTTTGGCAACCTTTGGAAAGTGCCAGTTTCATCATCAGAGCCCTGTGCAATGCTCTGCGTATGCCAGTGCTGCTTCCAAAGGACCGTGATGTGGATGGGGAGGAATTACTTGAAACAAGCAACAACTTTACTGAGCCTTAAGTGAAAGCAAAAAAAATTGGTTTTTAATTTTCTTTTTCTAACATTGCACTCAGGCACTTAGAGGCTGATCTTTTTAATTCAAATTTTTCACTTTTTTTCCCAAGGATGCCAGCCTTAAATTTGTGAAATCTGTAGAAGTCTTTGTGGTGTTTCAAACCTTCCCAAAACAGATAGATGTCCCAACATGGGAAAGTTGACCTGAAAAATTCACAGGGTATAAAATACCACTGAGGGACTCTCTGGCTCCACTATCTTCTGGCACCATCCTTGGCTTCACCTTTTTATTTCCTTTTCTTGTTTTTCCTGACATCCAAGAAGATTGTTTTAGACAACTTGAGGTGGTTGATGCTTTCCCCTGTGTATTTTTGCTGGTGGGAACTGAGATACTCCAGATGTGGTCAAAATTAGTGGAACCTTGTCCCTGTGCCCTGGGAAGGACAGGCCAGCCTGTAGTCAGGGTTGGTGCAAGCTTGCACAGCACCGGATAAGATAGGAAGGGGTCTGTAGGGGCTTTCTAAAAAAATTTCATAGTAATAATACCACTGCAGTAATAACACCACAGTGTTCAGTGAGCCCAAAATAGGGGCTCCACAGTTCCCACTCTCCTGGCACACAGTCTTTGGGGTGAGGAAAAGTGGAAGTCTTTTCCTTTTTTTAAAATGCCTTATGATAATAAGTCTGAGCATCCCTGGGATCGTGCTGTTCAACACTGTGGATAAAGGAGGAACGTCTCAGTTGGGACACCTTTCATCTGGATGCCTGCGTTACCTGTCAGCCCCCCACGCTGTCCCCCAGCATCTCTGCTCAGCTCTCTGCAGAGTTCTACCTCTCTGTGGCTGCTGCTGCTGATCACCTCAATGCCACGGGACCCTCCCTATGCCCTCTCTCCTCTCGTTTCACAAAAAGTCACCAAACAGCAAAATGCAAAAGTTTTTCCAGCCCTGCAGGGAGAGGTGGGCAAGGGGGGGGGGAAGCATAGCCTTCCCACATGCTCTGTCTTTCTCCAAGGCCTTTGTTTTCTTAGAAATCTCAACTTTTCCAAGTTGCGTGTGTTACTATGTAGGGTTTTGTCTTTTTCCCCTGCCCCAATTAGATTTTGGCTGCAAATTCCTTTCTACTCTGTGTGTTCTTATTAATGTATAATGTTTCTATAGAAATCATTAGTGTGTCTCTGTTGTACACGTATAAATACCCGTGTTTGTATCCGTAGGGCTGTATATGGTGTGGGCACTCAAGCAATAGGGGTTCATATATATATATACAGTGTGAGTATGTGTGTGTATACCCGGGGCACACACTCTGTTTGTGTGTGTATCTATGTAGTAAGTGATGTATACACTCATTTATTCACCATATATTTTTAATTCGGTTAATGGGCAATATGAGTATTAGTTCCGCTCTCAGGATTTCTCTACACGTGTTTCGTGCAGAGCAGCAGTGGAACTGACCCAGAGCAAAGCTGGGGCTCCTCTGCTTGCTGTGAGCAGCATCTGATTTTCCTGCCTGCTTCAGAAACTCCCTGTTCCTCTCCATTTTGGTGCCTCCAGCACAGAGACTGTAGGAAAGTTACTCCTTTTTCTTTCTGTGTTTTGGTTGCTGCCCTGAGTTTCCCCAGCCTGTAAGTATGGCTGGTTCATTTGCACAATGCCTACCCAGACCCTGAGGTTTCCAGTGGGGCTTCCAGCTCCTGCAAGCACCGAGCAGGTGCCGATGCCTCCCACCTTCCCCTGACCAAGATGGGTGCTCCACCTGGGCCTTCTGCATCCAGGACTTTCGGGTGGCCTGTGTTAGGCACTGGCATTCCCTCTCAGCCAGTTTCCAGCGTCTCCGCAGGAGAGGTATGAGGTTTCCTGGTGGATGTGTCTGCCAAGTGCTCACCAGGCAGAAGGCAGCCCAAGGCTAGTGTAGGGCTCTGGTGTTTATTGAGGGGTTCACATTTGTTGGCCTGTGAGGGACTGAAATCAGTGGGTTATTTTTGAATAGATGGAAATGCTGAAAGGTCTTTTCCTGTTGAAAGCAGGAGAGGCTGCTTGAACCCAGTCGTTGGAAGTGCATGGTCTTTGCATCACTGGAGATTTCTGATGACCAAGAGTGCTGTAAGGGTCCAGGTAGGGAAAAGTTTTAACCCAAAACATCCCCTATTTTGCTATTTCAGTTACACATCACAGAAGGCAGTGCTCCATCATCTACCAACAGTCCTGGCTCACTGGGGAGGTCCCAGATGATTGGAAGTTGGCAAATGTCACGCCAGTCCACAAAAAGGGCCGGAAGGAGGACTCGGGAAACTACAGGCCTGTAGCTCAGTGCCTGGCAAGGTTATGGAGCAGATCATCCTCAGTGCAGTCCCACAGCACCTACAGGATGGACAAGGGATCAGACCCAGCCAGCACGGGTTTAGGAGGGGCAGGTCTTGTCTGACCAACCTGATCTCCTTTTATGACCAGGTGACCCACCTGGTGGATGAGGGGAAGGCTGTGGATGTGGTCTATCTGGACTTCAGCAAAGCCTTGGACACCGTCTCCCACAGCATTCTCCTGGAAAAGCTGCAGCCATGGCTTGGACAGGGGCACCCTGTGCTGGGTCAGGAACTGGCTGGAGGGCCAGGCCCAGAGAGTGGTGGTGAATGGGGCTGCATCCAGTTGGGATCTGTTCACCAGTGGTGTCCCCAGGGATCAGTGTTGGGCCCAGTTCTGTTTAATATCTTTATTGATGATTTAGATGAGGGGATTGAGTCCATCATCAGCAAATCTGCAGATGACACCAAGCTGGGGAGGAGTGTTGATCAGCTGGAAGGCAGGAGGGCTCTGCAGAGGGACCTGGACAGGCTGGAGAGCTGGGCTGATTCCAATGGGATGAGGTTCAACAAGGCCAAGTGCCGGGTCCTGCACTTTGGCCACAACAAGGCCCAGCAGTGATACAGGCTGGGGACAGAGTGGCTGGAGAGCAGCCAGGCAGGAAGGGACCTGGGAGTTTGGATTGACAGGAAGCTGAAGAGGAGCCAGAGTGTGCCCAGGTGGCCAAGAGGGCCAATGGCATCCTGGCCTGGATCAGGAACAGTGTGGCCAACAGGTCCAAGGAAATGATTCTTGCCCTGGACTCAGCGCTGGTGAGGTCACACCTTGAGTGCTGTGTCCAGTTCTGGGCCCCTCAGTTCAGGAAGGACATGGAGGGGCTGGAGCAGGTCCAGAGAAGAGCAACAAGGCTGGTGAAGGGACTTGAACACAAGTCCTATGAGGAGAGGCTGAGGGGGCTGGGGCTGTTCAGCCTGGAGAAGAGGAGGCTCAGGGGAGACTCTCTACAGCTCCCTGAAAGGAGGTTGTAGCCAGGTGGGGGTTGGTCTCTTTTTCGAGGCAACTCTCAGCAAGACAAGAGGGCATGGTCTCAAGTTGTGCCAGGGGAGGTTTAGGTTGGATATTAGAAAGAATTTGTTTACAGAGAGGATGGTCAGGCATTGGAATGGGCTGCCCAGGGAAGTGGTAGATTCTCCATCCCTGGAGGTTTTTAAGACGAGACTGGATGTCATCAGTGCCATGGTCTAGTAACCACGGTGGTAGTGGATCAAGGGTTGGACTTGATGATCTCAGAGGTCCCTTCCAACCCAGCTGATTCTATGATTCTATGATTCTGTGATTCTACTGTCTTGCCGCTGACCTTTCAGCACTTCAAGGTTGCTGGTTTTTCGGACTGCCCCACAAATGCATCCTTGCATAGGTTTGTGCAGCCTTCCTTTTCAGGCATTGAGGTCAGTTTGGAGTTTCTGCAATGCTGTGCTGTAGGTGGCATGTTGCATGGGGAGGCTTTAATGGAAATGTTTGGGTTTGCTGGAGCACAGAGATGGTGGCACCTGCAGTGGGTGACATTAGTATTAAGACTCACTTAACAGCAATGCCATTTGTAAAGCACATTCGTCATACAAATATTATGCTGATGCTTCGAAATGTATTTTAAACTCCAAGCTTGGTATTAAAATTCCCAGGTAGGAAATGCTACTAATCAGAGATGAATCATTCTTCATCTCTCATGAAAAGCTTGTGGGTGTCAGACTCTGCTGTGGGCTAGCATATGACACTCTTTAAAACATGCCATGCAAAGTGAGTGTGGGGACTTTTAGGACTGACACTTGAAGAAAAATGTTACTGGGAGATCATGACTGCTTTAGCCAAGCAAAGCATCCAACAGAAGTGTATCAGGTTTAATTTTTCTGAAGCATGATGTTTTGTCCTGCCAGCACTGGGAGGGAAACAAGGCAGTGGAGCACAGGGAAGTGTGTGGCAGAGGAGGTCACTCAGCCTCCAGCAGAGATCCCTGAGTTTTCCTGGTGTTTCCCAGCTGTTTCCCCGTTGTTCTTCAGGTGCTCTTGATGCTCTCAGCAGTGTGCAGACCCTGAGAGAGGCAGGCTCTGCTCAGAGCTGGCACTGCCATATGCAATGCAGTTGCAGGATTTGCTGTCCCCCCGGCATGAGCTCCCGACACATTCCCCCACCAGCTGACCTGTACAGGCACCTATTGTCTCACAGTGTGTCCATGGGATGAGGGCTTAATAGTCTGACTGACGAAGGCTGGGAAGCTGTTTGGGACACATATGTGCTTAATCAGAGCCTGGCTCTGAGAGCAGCTGTTTCCTGTCTTTTCTCAGTTCTGTCATACAAAGCTTGAATTTTCTTCTGTTACAAAGGGGGCCCCTCCTTGGTGTGAGGTGATGTTGCTGTCACTGCCCCGCTGCAGAAGGGCCAGGGCTTCAGGCCATGCTGACCCGCAGCAGCCATGGGGTCAGCCCAGGCTCCTCTGTTCCGAGGGCTTCTGGGTCTGACTTGGCAGTGTCCCACACGTCCGTGCTGTGGCAGTGGAGGTCCCTGTTAGTGACAGGCATGGAAAGGCCAGGGGAAAGGCAGGGATAGCTGGAGTGCCAAGTGATGCAAAGGAATCAGTTTGTTCCTTTTTAGTTGTGCACATATGAATGTATTGCAGTTTTGCTTATTGTTGTGAAGACAAAAGCATTCTCATTCTTTTTCTTCCTCTTTGACTCAAACAGATCTCCCCTCCCTGCCCAGACTCCTAGTTCAGGCCCAGTATCCCAGGGGATGCATTTGTCCAAGTCCCACCATCCCAGCAAGGGTGGGTTGCACAACCCCTCCCAAACCCCAAGTAGTCAAAAAATCATCTGATGCTCAGCCTCCCCGTGTGGGGAAAGCCCTCAAGAATCACCATGTGTTTTGATGTAACTGTGATGTCAGCCACTGTGGCCCATATGGGTTAGTCCCATCCTTATGGTTTTCCTCATCCATGTACCCCCACACAGCGTTCGAGAGCACGGGGCATGCAAACTCTACTTTAGAGGTCAGTGACTACATTGGCACAGTCAGCACTCACTGAGGGCAAACACTCCTGTCTTAGCACTGGAAAATTGGTATTTGCTGATAATGGCAAGGGAGAAATGCTTTGTTCGGCCCCAGATTGAGCATTGCTGCTATCTCTCAAGAGAAGGTGTCCCACAGCAGTGATGGACAAGAAGTCGTTTTCTGATGAGGATTTCTTCTCTCTCTGTTACTGTGACTGTTGTGGACATCTCTGATAAGCAGCTTAAGGCATCTCACTTACCTGTTCCAGTCCTGCCAGCAAACGTAGGATTGGATTAAACTTTTATTACCTGCAGGAGAGTAAAACCCAGTAATCCTTTGCCAAATAGCATTTACATGTTGTAGTGTGTGCTGGGATGTGTTTACACTGGCTGAAATTTGCAGACCTGCCTCCAGATTTCCATGCCTTCTCCCCATCTATCTACCTGCCTGTGTGTATCCTGTCATGGGCCATATGTCAAGGACCAGCAATATCCCTCAGGCATCCTGCAGCACTAAGCCAGTACAGAAACACTCTGTGCACATGCTCAGCAAGGGCTGCAGGACCTTCTCAGGGCACCTGGGAGGGAAACACTCAACTGTGAAGATAATCTTGAGTTACTCAGCTGCTCTCGTCCTCCTGTATTTAATCCTCATGAAGCACAGCTTGATGAACTACCAGCTCCAGTTAGCACAGGTGAAGGAAAGGACAGGGTTCTGCAGCGGAGTATGCGGGCAGGAGGCTGATCAGCAAATCTGGTGAGCACAGAGCAATGCACAGCCCCTTTTCTGTGCAGGGGGAGATGGATGAAGTATGTATCAATGTACATGCATTTTAGGGTATTAATTTTAGGGTTCTGTACCTCTTTGGAACATGCCTAAGCCAAAACGGTCTCTTGGTCTCTCTAGACAGCACCAGCCATTTTTCTTCAGGTTCAGAGCCTGGGAGTGAATGTTCCCTTCTAATTAGTTGCAGATTGCATGGAATAGCTTCTCCCTGCTCCATAATTCTCTTTCAGTGATGACCTGTGCTGCTGCCTACCCCCATGTTTGGGGAAGGCTCAGCCACGAGGGTAACACAAACCCCAGGCATCTTCTCCCAGCTGAGAGCACTTAAGTTTTGCAGCCAAGGTGCAGGGAGCGGCAGAGGGACGATAGCCACACACTGCCTGCCCTGCCTGCAGAGCTCCAGAGCGGCCATGTGCAGAGCAAGAGAGGTTGCAAAACAGCTACTTAATGTCCTGGGCTCCCTTGAGGTTTTGTTTTCATCAGTTTTTAGCGTTCTGCAGAATTCTGTAAATGAAGCGTCAGTGGATTTTGGAGCAGAGACAGACAGAGATGCCCAACAGGCATCTGGCAGGATTGAAATTTTTGAAATATGTTTGAGAGCGCAGCAGGAACATGTTGCTCTCCTCTGAACAGCTCTGTCCTCTGCCCGTACCATAGGAGAGCTGACTGGCCGCTGTGTCCCTCTCTAGGCAGACCCAGCTGTTTTACTGGTGTCCTCCCAACCCTAAAAGATTATGCCAAAAATAGGGCTAATTTCATCCTTCACTTTGGGGGGTGGTTTCTTTTTCCTTCCCTATTGGGCTGTGGCAGAGGCAGTGTCTCTTGCACAGCACATTTGGGAAGATGCCATCAGAGGCTGCTGTTGTTTGGGGTCCCCATGCTCTGTCTGGCTTTCTGCTGTTATCTGCTCAGTGTCCTGAGGATTTGAAACCAGCTTTCTGCAGTTACGGTAATAAGCTTTTTCTTTATTCCTACCAGCTCTTTTGTAACTTGAAAAACATAATTTTCTAGGTACTCGATTCCCTGGCCCTTGTGGGAATGCTGCTCAAAGCACCCGACTTGCCAAGATGACTGCTGTGAGCATATACTGCTCCTTTGGGCCCCAAAAGAGGAGTCCAGCCCTGTTTGCCTGCTGAAATGCTGAAGCAGCCCCCAGGCTCAGGCTGGCAGGATGCTGCTCTGGGGACAGGTCACATGGGACAGACAGCCAAAGTAAACAGAACCCTCTTGCCCTCCTTGTCCTTGCTGCCTGCACAGTCATTCCCATCAGCTGGAAGGGGATGTGAAGTGAATTTCCCTTCTGCTGAAGAAAACTAACAGTCTCTTCTATGAGTTTGTGGTTGTTGGGAAGAGCAAAAGAGCATTTGCCAAGTGGGACACTGAAGGAAGAGGCCAGGAGGTTGTACGTGTAGGGCAAAGAAGAAAAAACCCATGGCCTATGTTGTAGCTGTTTCTTGCAATTATTTCTAATGCCAGCCTTGGGATGGGATTCAATTTTTGAGGTCACTGAAATTACCTGAAGAGCTGGTGTTGCTTTTAAAACTGTGGGAGCTGCAGACCTGTCTCCAGGCAGGACCAACCTGCACAGGGTGTGGGACCCTGCCATGGTTCAGCCCTGGGACACAGGGTGTTTGGGGCTCTCCCATCCAGCTGTGCTGTTCCCCTGCAGTACATGTAGGCAGGCTATTGAACCAAGCCTGCTCTTGCAGAAGTCCCTGAGTTCTATCTCCTTCCGGGCAACAAACCTCTGTGTTTTCCCTGGCAGTGTGTGTTTGTATGTTGGTGCAGCATGGGGCTGGGGAGTTCAGGGTACCAAGAGGATGCCACTGCAGGAGGAGCACCCAGTTTCTCCTTCAACCATTAGGAGCAGATGCTGTCTGCACCAGCTCAATGACCTTGGCCTTTTTTTTAGTTGTATCATAGAATAAAAAATGAATCGTGCCCTCATTCTCCTTCAGGCCCTGCCCACCGGGCTTCCCCTACCTGCCCCGTGTCTCAGTGCTTTCTCCCTCCAGGTTTTTGATTTGCTCTGCAATTGTGAACTGCTCCAACATTAGTGTGGTGGAACAGAGGAGCAGATCGGTGTCCCAGGGCAGTCTTTTTACGTGCTTCTGGTTGTGCTGGATCTGGGCCTGCTCTCACTTCTCACCCCAAATCCTTCTGCTACTGCTGCTAAAAATAATCCTGCCAGTCCAAAGGTTATTGATCGTAGGGGTGTGAGAATTGCACCTGAGTGCTGTTAGTGCCCAGGTCAGTACCTGGAAATGCAGAGGGTAGGGACACTCACCTGCCTCTTTCCAGCCCAGGACTGTGCTCAGTGTCACAGCCAGCAATGTCCTGTACCCTGTCCCCGCTGCCTGTGGCTGGGTATTCTGTCATCCCTCCCCCATGCATGGGCTCCAGGCTTGGCGCTGGGGCTTGTGAGACATGAAATTAAGGAGCAGGACATTCACTTTAGCACTGTGGCAGTCATGGTTTCTGCCAGTGCATCCTCCTCCTCTGTGCTGTGTCTGCAGCAGCTGAGGATGGCCATGACAGAGAGGGAACACACTCATCCTGGTGACCAGAGCAGTAGGATGACCATGGCTCTTGGGACAGGCAGAGGAGGAGGCTGCCAGGCAGTGATTCACAGTAGGATCCAGTTTTGGATGCTCTGTTTCAGCCTTTGGAAGAGCCTGCCTCACTCCCTCCCCACAAAGTCCATTTTCCCCTTGTTTTAACTAAAATTAGAGGGGGATGATGACCTCAATTTGGTTAACATGTTCAGCTGCTCCCACCATGCCAGCAGGTCCTGGTGCTGCTGGGATTTGGGTCACAGTGCCCAGGGAACATGCTCTGGACCTGTAGCCCCTCCTTGCAACGACTCGAGCTGCAGCTCCACAGTGTGGCACTGGCTCACACTGGTCGTCCCCTGCTCTCTGGGCACCACGAGGCAGCCAGGGAGGGTTAGTCCAGGGGGAACAATCCACAGAGGGAGCCTCATCCTCCTCATTAGTGCTTAGGGCAAATTCTTAGTTTGGTTCCTCTGGGCTAAGCTGCAGCAAGCCATCAACCCTGAAGGGTTGAAGAGTGCAGAGTTATGCCTCAACTCCACTGCATGGTGCACATTCAGGCCACAGTGCAGCACCACTTTATTAGTGCCTCAAGTGGCTTGAACAAGACTGAGCATTTCTCTCTGTCTCCCCTTTGTCTGGACTCAAGAAGGAGCCCAGATTCCCTCCAGATGCCCAGGATGGCCACAGCATCAACCCAAATTCCTAGAACTGCCAAGAGAGCAGAGAGGCTCCTGTGCAGAAGCTGCTTGGAACAGCTGTGCTGGACAGCCTGGGAGGAAACACAAATTTTTACGACTTTATTTAATAAGTTATTTATATAGTATTTGCTTGGTAACTGAAATACCACTTTTGTCCTCAGACACCCACCAAACTGGCTGAAGTGGGGCTGGGAACCCCAGCCTCCTGCAGCCTCTCGTCCCTGCTCACCTCTCAGGAACCCCATGGAGGTTTCCACTAGGGGAAGGGGGGAGAGTGTGCAAAAAAAAGTGTATTTATTTTCCTTTAATTACCAGACTAATGCAAACTGACAGGGCAGGTGGGCATCCTCCTAGTGCAGGGACCTGGGCTACACCCCCTGCTATGGGCTGCAGCCGTGTGGGCAGTGCCTGTGGGCTCAGTGGGGCTGAGCACCATGTGGGCAGCAGCTCCTGTGAGCTTGAGGTCACAAGGCACAGGGGAGCCTGAATGCATCAGGCTCTTTTGTGACCTCTGCACGAGGGGGATGTTACACCATGGGGCAGAGGGAGTGGTGGCAGCAGCTGGGGATCATGTGCTGGGCATGGTGTGGAGCTGAAAAGTGGCTGCTTTGCTTTCCCAGTGAGTGCACACGCTGCTTTTTTTTGCTGGTCTTATGCTGAAAAGCTGAGATTTATGTACTGTATGAAAAAAACAAACACAACAAAACAGAAAAAAAGAAAAAATCCTAATGTTCCAAAATAAATAACAGTATATTTTGTACTTTGTAAAGTAATTAAAATGAAAAAAGAATAAAAAGTGAAACTTATGCTGTCTGCTTTTGTACTGATCAAACTGATGAAAATAAAGCAGAGCTTGGCATTGTCTATAAGATGTAACTCTAATTTATTTCACTTACAGCCACACTGGGCCTCACACCATTTAGGAAGGCCAGCAGCCATCCCCAAGGCTCTCCAGTGTCCAGGACCTATCACCAGGTGCACTGTACCCCTATTGATGGTACCCACCATCATTTCCATCCTTCAGCTCTTCTCTGGGAGCCACAAACACGCCCCATCCTATTTCCTTAAAAGACAAAGTGAGATGCTGCTAGTGTATTTGCCAGACTTAGTTTTACCGGCTCACCGCAGGGTGCAAGATGCCCAGGAGCCTGGAGAGCTCCAGCAGAGATCCCAGTGAAGCATCCCCAGCGCCCTGCAGCCCTTTCATGGCTTACATTAGGGCAGTCACTGCTGGGTCCTGAGTCTCAGGCAGCAGCGTGGCTGCACAGCACCATTGCCACATGATTCTCTGCAAGAAGGAGCTGAAGAACCTGGTTGAAATGTGCAAGAAAAACAGTGAAATCAGGCGTATCATCACCCTCTCACAGTTGTAACCATTTATAGTGGATGTTTAAAGGGAAGCAGCTCAACTGCATAAACTGTGGTCAAGAAAAGTATCTCCTTCTTAGCATAGTGTAACATATTTTTTACTCTTCCAGTCAAGCGTAAGAGCCTTCATGTAAGAAATTAGCGTGGGATTGCTAATCTGGAATGCAGCTTTATTGCAGAGCACTGCCTTGAGGGTTTAATCCATTAATATGGATCAACACAGGCACTGCCATACAATCTCAGCGCTGCCTGTCACCCCCTGCAAAAGCAACTGTCATCTTAGGGTAAATAACAGGATTTAGGCTGTTAAACTGGTGTTCAGACCCTGAAGACACTGAGAGGCTTTTAGCATTTGAGTTACCTCACCTGCCCAGGCTCACACCTTTGAGCAGGAGATGCTGGGCCACTGCAGGATGGGCAAGGCTCCAGCCCCTTGCAAAAAATGCTACAAAAATAGATTCTGATGAGTCATGATGAAGTAATATTATTTTAGGAGTTATTATTTTGAATGCTGCAGGCTAATTATTAGTTCTCTGAGTCATTTGTTTTTGAAGGATCCTGCAGAGAAAAGAATCTGCTGTAATGCAACAAGTGCCCAAGATAATCTTTGTCTTACAGGCACTCGTGTGTTTTATCCCCAGTTGGGCAGTTTGCTGACGAGCCCAGCCTTGCTGTGCTCACGAGGTGGCCCAGGGGCCATACTGGGGCCAGCTCTCCAGCAGGAAATTGCCAGCAGGATGGCAGGGTGTGGACAGGGCACTTGGGCTTGAACCTTTCATCCATCTCTCCTGCAGCTCCTTCAGCCCTCAGCCACTGCTGTGCTCAGAGCTGTACATGCACAGGGCTCTGTGCCCTTCTGCGCTATTTTAAGCCAAACGTGCCAGCATGGTGCTGTTCAGAGGGCGAATTACTCATGTAATCAATACCAAATCAAGTAGGTTATTCTAGCTCTAATTTGAGCTGCTCCCAATGTGCATCCCTGGCCCCCACCCCCCTTGCTGCAGATATATTTAGGAATGCAGGTGTATTTTGGGCTACTTTACCATACTTTGAAGGACAAAATGATACAAAATTGCCTTGCAGTGCACACTGGTGGTGACCTGGGGTCACCCCAGCATGGCAGGGCCCCTCAATCCTGTGGGAGGAGCACAAGCCATGCAGGTTGGGCCTGCCTTCAACAGGTAAGGGGTGGCAGGGCGAAGAGGGTATTTTCATTTTCTGAGCCAAGACCGAGCCTATCAGCAATGCTGGCAGTACCTCTGGGAGAACACACTTTAGAAGGGGAAAAAACTGCTGCACAGCAGCAGCCAGGATAGAGTGAGAATTTGTGAGAGACAACCATGCAGACACCAAGGTCAGTGCAGGAAAGGGAGGAGAGAGAAAAACCAGGATTAAGGATGAGCCTGGGTAGAAGAGAGAGGTATGGGAAAGGCACTTTTAGATTTCTTCTTATTCCTCAGCAATAAAATAGTTTCTCCAACATGAATCTGTTGTGCTTATGATGGTAACGAGTAAGTGATGCCCTGTCCTTATCCCAACCCACATGCTTTCCTTTAGATCTTCTCCCTCTGTCCTGTTGATGCAGGGGAGATGGTAACAGAGCAGCTCAGGCAGCACCTGACCGAGGTCAAATTGCCCCCCTGCCACTGTAACCAAAACAAAGGTGAGTGCTGGTCTTGCTGAACTGCAGACCCAGTGCCACTAACCTGGTTCCCACCAAGCAGGGTCTGAGAATCCCACAGCCACTGTAATGAAAGTGCAAATGCCCCCACTGCATTAAGCCATAAAACACTTGTATTTAGGGCTCAAGACCTCACCGGCATTTCATTAACACACAGAATTTTCAATTTATTGCACAGCAAGACTGCTACACAACAAGGTATGACATGGCACTAACTCAGCTCTGCAGAAGGTCCAGCCCCAAGGTGCATTGGGAAGCAGCTGTGCATGAGAGCAGCTAAGAGCCCAGCACTAACCAGCCCTCCTCAACAGCAACATCCCTGATAGGAATTGTTTGTAACACCTTTCTTACAAGAGGTTTTGAATTTGTTTGCAATGCTTTAATAAGCCTCCTCATATTAAAAGGGCACAGCTACTTCCATGAGGCTAACAAGACATGCTTGGACAGCACAAGTTGTCCAAGTCACATGTAGAATCAGGTATAAATTAAAGCTAACTAAATGAGAATTCACAGCAGTGAAGGTCTATCAATTTTACAGGAGCTTTCTGCTTGTTCTGCCTCAACCCACCCAGCAATACCTGTTTCACAGGAACGTCAGTAAGAACTGAGAGATGTGTCTCTATTTCTGTGTCCACTGGTTCACCTTTCCTGTATTTTATGAAAAGCCCTTCATCAAGGTAAAGTTTAAACCCTGAGTTTTGGTACAGAGTTTCATCTAACGAAGCCAAAATGTGAGTATGTGGTGTCCCTGGGGCCATAGATGCAGTGCCTGACTACAACAGTATCACTTCTGCAGGTGTGAAGGTGGCTCAGCTGACAGAAGTTGTTTCCTCTCACATCACTGTGAACCAAAATGCTGAAGTTTAAATGCAGAGTGCAAGACAGAGAGGCTCATGTGTGAAGTCATGCTCAAGAATATTCCTATTACTACCAATAAAGACTTTATAATCACTTTATTTACAACATATCAGCTTGGATTTTGACAAAATAATTTGCACAGTAGAAGTATCCCACAGAGAGAAAAGACAATTCTGCCTGATGTTTGGAGTGTTTCACAGAGGACAGTTTCCCATTCTTGGATGTGAAATTGGTAAGTGCCTGCTACAGGTACATACAGCTGTTGCATCCTATTTCCATCACCTTACTGCTAAGAAGGTACCAAGGAATGAGGCTCTGCTTCTCACCCATTAAGACTCCTTCCCCTGCTAGGCAATCCTGAAAACCCAGGCTAACTGCAACTGAGAGCTGCCATACCTCTGAAAACAGAAAAAGTGCAGGGACTCCCCCCAAAAAACTCAAAGACTGTGTTGTGTGATCAGCACAAGGAGACAAAAAGTACCTGAGGAGTAGTGAGCACTGCTGAGATCCATGCCTGAGCACCAAGTCGGCAGGTAGCTGAGCAGGAACTTTGTTTCCAGCCTCCCTCCCGTGATAGGCTAGATGGGCTTCTGTCACCATCTATCTGTCCTCCCACAGCCACAGCAGCGCAGACAGCCTGAGACTGATCTTTCCCTGCTGTCTTATTTAACAGTACTTTCCCCTGAAAACAGGTTCTCACTCTTCAAATGTGTTCCTCGGCTGTTCAGCCTTTAGTGCTGACACAGAAAGCCTGCAACAGCCCATGGGCACACCACTGCCTCTAGGCCACCACTCTGTATCCAGCTGTGCATCCAGTTTCCGCATGGGACAGCAGCCCAGGCACAGTCCAGCTGGGGGTGGCCACTCAGGACAGCTGTGATGGGCTTCAAGAGCCAGCAAAACCTCTCTTCCACATAAAAAACAGCTATAAAAAAAACCCTTCCCCTTGAGAAATAGTTTGGCTCTGCTCAACACTGACACCCCAGAGCTGGTGACAGGGAGTGTGCATAAATCAATGTCCTATGCTGTAGATTTCATGCCATGCCAGCCGTCCTTGAGGGAGATGCTCTTCATCCTCAGGCACAGAGAGGCTCACCAGCTTGGGGCTGGGCCTCAGATTCTCAGGGAGCTCATCATGAACCAGCCAGAACACTCTTTGCATTTCCACACTCCTCAAGGAATGTGCTTCCTTCCTGCAGCCAGGGCAGAGTGTTTCAACGATGCAGAGATGACAACATACCCAGGCACTGCTATGGCTGTCTCTGCTCACAGTCACTTGGCTTCACAGAATGAGTCTTCCTTTCCAAGAAGCTCATCACCAAGTCCCCCCATTGCCCCTGGCACGGTGCTGAGGCCCAGGAGCATTGCTAGGTAAAAGACTTGACCAAGCTTACCATATGATCAACTCCACATGCCACATCCACCACCTCACCGGGTACAGTCACCTGAATGAGATACATGAGAATGGGTTATTTATCAAGCTAGTACTTTGCACCTGATATATCCTATTTCTCAAGCTCTTCTGCTCAACATGCCAGCTGGTTTCACAGGGCCTTGTACCAATGGAAGTGCCAGCTTGAAAACCCAGAAAGAACAAGATTCAGCACCAGGCATGCTTGTGCACTGAGCTGTGAAATACTCCTCTTTTTCCTCCACAGAAGTACATAAAGCTTTGGAAGGACAGGAGAGCTGGCTCACTAGCAGACCATGAGACTGTAGCCTCAGTCCATCTGTTCAGTAGCAAAAGCAGCATGACTGAACAGAGAGCAGGAAGAGCATCTGCCCAAGTACCACAAGGATTTGCCTCTTCTCTCATCAGCAAGAACTGGAACAAGGCAAAGGTTCAACTCAGCCTAAGGCAGTTTGTGCTTTGACTAAGAGACCAACTCCTTACTCCTGAAATTACAGGCTCCTTCACTTAAAGCTGACCTCAAACTTGAGGAAAGCAGAGGCTAAAAAAGCAAGTTTTTCCTTAGAGCTAAGAGAGAGGACAGCTGGCCAATTCTTGGACAAGAGGAGGTCACAGACAAGGATCCCAGCACATTGCCATAGCACTGTGAGACAGGAGTTGGCTGTCTGAAGGAGCACAACCCCCAACATCCACACATAGGGAAACCTGGATGTGCCACGCTTGGAGAATTCAGAAATTTCACTCAGCCACAGCAATGTGATTTTAGGCAAATGTTCCAGAGCTGATCCGATTCTATTCATGTTTACAAGGAGGAAAAAACATATTACAGAAACACATCCACTGCAAGCTCAGACACATGAACAGGAACTCCAGAGTAGTTCCAGTGATTGCCTACCTCCTCTCCTACCTGGCCTTCATGGAGACCAGGTACATCGGTTAGGCTGAACTCCAGAGCCAAGGACTCTTCTACATTCACTGAGTCTGGCTCTCAGAGCCATCTGAGGGAAGGGAGTAGAACTGGAAGTGCTATGCAACAGCTATGAAAACAGCTGAATAAGGATCTCCTACTGTAACCTCACAGTCAGTCCAGTGACCCACCATCACAGCTGGGAAGGAAGCCTACCACTATGCAGACCTGTAGCCACGACAGTCTGAGCACCATGACCAAAATGTTCACCTAATTAGATAAGTAATTTCTTCTGGGACAGATGACCAATACTGGCAGTTTTCTTTGCAGCACATACAAAAGTGAAGCGCAGGTTAGAAGAGGAGGGAAGAGGCAGTAAGGGCAGCACGTAGATGATGGTGGACAGGAAGGAGATGAGAACTGTTCAGATGTGGTGGCACAGCACCAAATGCTGTTTTGGGATCTGAAATCGTTACTGGCATAGGAGAATAAAAGGTTTACTGAATACCTCCATCCCTAAGCAGGCTACACAAGGACCTCTGGAAAACAAAGCACTTCTACAGTCATCTTAGACTTCCAGTTCTTTCAGAATTACTCAACAAAACCACACAAAAAAAACTAGCCAAAGAATATACTCTTGGCATTAATATCACAATCCTTACCCTCCACGGGAAATACTGGTCTTCCATTCTTCCAGTTCCCAGGCACCCTCTTAGATTCTTGCCCCATACAAACAGTTCTCCTCTGTCTATACAGGAGAAAAAAAATAATAGAAAAGAACAGAGACATTAAAAAGGACAAATTCTATTTGTGATGTTGGCAAATGTGGCTACAGTGCTTCTGGGAGTATACAGGGTTATACAAGCAGTATGACAGCCACCAATTTACTTCAAGGTACAATAAATGTACTTGTGTTTGGGGAAAATGCCTAATGAGCAGGACAAGCAACAAGTTCTGTGCACAAGTCTTTGTTTCCCCCTCTTACAGCTATTACTTTAGCATTTTATTTGAAGAAAGAGCACAGCAGAAGAAATTCCAGGGAATCATTTGAGAAATGAATCATTTGTGCTGGAAGTCAGACAATTGGAACTGATCCATATCAGCTATAAGCAGAGCAAATCCAGTAAGCAAGACAGTGAGATCTGTCCCAAGCCATCACCTGGGGACTGCTTATTCAGCTGCCTGACAGAAGTGACCTTCTAAGAACAGCTGGGGAAAAGCAAAAACTTGGGTTTAACAGAGTTAAAAGTTTTATGATCCTCAGGAAAATATGTAGATCTTGGAAGTGTTTGGATCAGCCCCACTGCAGAGACAACCAAAGCATAATCTATAAAGTATGTATAATTTAATCAAAACATGGTTTCTAATACTTCCTGAACACTAAGGGGAGCCCAGCTGCAAGCACCCTGCAACAAGACTGACAGTGTCCCATACGCCGCTTGTCCCAAAGGACACAGCACCAGCACTGCAGTGCCCCTCCACAAACACTCACTGTGGGTGTCTGTGCTGCTGCCCTCTGCTGCTTGATGTCAAATGACTTTCAAATTCCAAACCCTTCAAAGGCTGGGAACCCACACAGGGTGCACAGAGCACAGTGTCATACCCTTTGCATATTAAATGTCCGGGTCTGCCCATATGGGGCTGTTAACTCAATTGGTCAGAAATGCCAAGAAACCCTGACATCCAGCTCCACTTAGACTCAGTTTTAATTTGTTCATTTATCATTTATAAATTCATGCTGCTCCTAAAGTGCACAAATTCTGCACAGGGAAATGGAAAAACCTTCCAGGTTTCCTGTTTGAGAGAAGTTTTTTTGTTTGCTTTAGACAAATAACACTTTCTTAATTAATGCATAAGTTAGCACAGTATGTATGCCAGAAACTTGCTGCCTGCCCCCTCGCTGCATTCCAGTGTGCTTTCAGTTTCAAGAAAGATGGGTGCTTTTTTTGTGTTTTTCTTTTTTTTTCTTTTGGTTTGTCTTCTTTTCTGCCAATAACACAGCAATCTGACTTCCCCACGACAGGAGGATGAGAAACTTACTTGTAAGTGCTGCAAACTGGCTGAGTCCACAGCGAATATGAGCAACACAGATGTCCGAATTGAAGTCTGACCAGCCAAAAAGGTTGGGTGGGATCATCTCTGGCACTGCTGTCTCTATTAGGTTTGGTCCTTTCCCAAGAATTCCATATCCCCAGACAAAAATATTTCCTTCTTCTGTATTATAATAAGAACACATTCTGTAAGAAAGTCTGTGCTTGTGAAATTCATGCCATGACCAAGAGTTAATCAAAACCAAAGCAATATTTTCCTTTCTCCCAGACCAGTCTAACACCTTTCAATTATTTCAAATCTGCAAACAACGCATTCTCATCCAAATGCCTCAGTTTTTTCCTAAGATGTGTAAGCAGTCAAGCTCCCCAGGCAAAACTTTCATAGGGAAATAATGCCAAGACAGTGTGGGCTGGATAAAAAATTCTTCAGCTTGCTGACTGATGGGATAGAGGTTGAGGGTTTATTATCATGGCTTTCTCCTTTGAGGCATGCCCAAACCACCAGTAGGCTCATCACTCTGCCTGGCATTCTGCCTTAAGCTGGGTGCCTGAGAAAGTCAGCAGTTGGACAGTGTAAGACAGAGTAAGTTTCTACGTCAGCTAGCTCTGTTCCCTTCACGCTAGAAGCTCAAATGTCTGGTCATCACGACGACTCCATCACAAATATGAACATCTTCCTCAAGATAATCCTTCATAAAAGCAGTACAATCCCCTCCCTCATTCCTTCATTCAGCAACCCTCTAGCTGTGCTCCCCAGCCACTGACAATCCAAGGAACAGTCACTAAGAAACTGCTGCAGACTTTCACTGTTCTCAGAACTCTCTACTTTCTGTCCTAGTTTATCAAGATTTATAAACGTCAGATTCATATGGAGTCTGAAGTGTGGCCTTACTTCCTCCCTATATCCGTACTCATCAAAGGCCACACACGGCCCGTGTGACAGGCAACAGCAGCCATACTCTTGTTCTAGTCTGCAGAAGTTCTCAAAACAGCACACACTGGAAGCAATGCTCTGTACCAGTGAAAACAACTCCTCTAGTACGTTCTTAAATCACAGCTCTCTTCGTCATGGACAGTACTTACCTATTTCCAGAAAAAAACATGCTTGTTCCACGATGTTACAATTCAACTACTGCATGGCCTTGCACTAAAGTGGATGATCCTAGAAGTGAACTCACCTGTTAGCACAGCATTGCCAGTCCCTCCACAGGCAGCCTCCTTTATCTTCCCAACCTTGAATGGCAAATGTCTGGGAACATTCACCTGTATGAGATTGCAGAGGAGTTGTCAGACACAAGGTAAACTGCAAACCAGATACACATTTTAACTTATTCTCTAGTTCTGGTTAGAGCTTACATACACTGGATTCCTGATATAACCTTTATTGCCTGAATAACAGAGTAAGTGCAAGTCCAAAAATTAAAAAAAAAAAACCTACATGAAATTCATTAAGGTGAGGACAAGGTGGAAAAGGTTACCCACTAAAAAGCTTATATGAAAGACAACAAGGCTAGGAATGCCTAATGTCTGCTTCTATCCCTTGGTTCTCCAAGTCAGACACAACAGGGAAGTCAATACGTAAACATTTTTGCAAGTTTTCACAATGGACTAGATTACTAAAATATGGTTTGCAGTGGCATTTTTGAGCATTATTTAGAAAAATCACTAGAAGAAAATTGCACTTATTTGGTACAGTCCAACACAACAAAAACATACACAGTTTGACACATGTAAAGAGCAATCTGATTTCACAGCTCTGCTATTCCACAATTTGGACTTCATCTATACTGTAGCTAAGACTCTCGTTTTTGCTATTCATCCATTTCAGACCCCTCTGACCTCCATCGAGCACCCAGCCAGGAAAACTACTACACAGCATAACCGTTTTCAGGCATTACAGGTCTCAGGATTTAGCCCTACATTAAGGATACATCAGCAGAGGCATGGGAAACAAAGGTTTCTAAAATTTTGCTAAAGCCATTCTAATGCAACTGTCTGCTCTTAGCCTTCTGCCAAGAGTAGCTTGAGTATTAATTAATTCCCTCACTCCACTTCCTAAACTAACTGCAAGATGAGACCATCTGCCTAATGAGTTCAGTACTACAATGCCTAGTGTGAAGTCAGCGTTGTATTTTTGTCTATGTAAGTATGCTGCAAAAAAGCTTTTATCTGTGAGACACTGGAATTTGTTTAAGACTCAGTTATAAACCTACTAAGGACGTCCATTCAAAATTCTAGATTAGCCAGCCAAAAGACTAATTCCTGTCCTGAAACTCGCAAAAGCACTTGAGCTGGGTCTCATGGAGTTCTTAGACTAACAAACTGGGGTGAGGAGAAGCTGGGAAACATACTGCCCTAAAACTATACAAACATGTCAGATAAGTTGGTTTTATAAGCATAGGTAAAAGCAGTCTGTTAGTAGTATTAGTTTATATCAATTTACACTGCTGTCAGAAGGACCCAGAGCAGGGATAAGTGCATCATCTTTAACTCTGTGCACAGCAGCTGAATTGAAACATGTAAAAACACACTCCCAGGCCAACTGACCTGTGTGGTTTCTGTGACAGATGCCAACTGCAAGTATTCTGAATTTCCCCAACCAAAGACATCTCCTTCATCTGAAACAGCCAGACAACAGTCCCCATAGGAAGAGACCTGGATAATGTTTACTCCAGCAATGTCACCACGTAGCTTAGTAGGAACACTGGTGATGTTGTAGTGTCCAAGACCTGAAAGAAAAAAAGTTGAGAGATGATGAAGAATTTTTTCCAGATGCACTTTTAACGCCTGCATAGGACCACTTTGTCATGTAACAAAATCAGGCATCCAAAAGACATCTTTCTGTCCATACTGCTTAGCTTCAATGGACAAGCAGCCATAAACACCACTTCCAGTAGCCAAAACTACCTCTCTGGAGTACACAACAACTTTATAAGATCACACTTGGAAAACAGTCTCATCTCTCTTGTCTGCATGGACCAAAGTGTTTGAAGAACAGCAACAAAGCCAGGCAGATATCCTGACAAGAGATGAAGTTTCACAAGCTGGCTGCATCCTGTCTTCTGCAAGGAGAGCCACGAGTGACAGCACACTGCAATCAGTTAGACAACAGCAAGGGAAGTGGCAAAAGAGGCTGGGAAGCAAATGCTTTACATGACAAATTGCTGCCTGGAAAAGAGACCAGAATGTAGATGACAGAAAAATGGGCTACAGCATATTGGCACAAAAAAACATGGGAGGAACACAGCTTTGGGAGCAGCAGGACTAAACAGTAGGAATGAATGTGAGGAAGTTCTCTGACAGCAAAAGCCACCCAAAAAAGTGCCTGCCCAAAGATCCCATGCTAAGATATCAGAGGCTGCCAAAGAGCTTAGTCAGTTCAAAAGAGCAAGAAGCAAAACATCCTGAAACGAGAATCAGGAAGGCAAAGCCTGCACAGAACTGGGGAGCTAAGCTGCCCATGTCACTTCCACATCCCCTCAGAAGCTTTCAACAGCACACATTCTCCTCAGACTGCATGCTTGGACTGCCTTGCGTGGAATCCTAAATCTCCTCCAAAAATGAACTGGATTGTCTCAGTTTGGTTATACAAGAGTACCAAGAACATCTGCACACAGCTGGAAACATACCAGCCCCTTTCTGTCCACACATGCATGACAAATACATATTATAAGCTGTGAATTATGACAACTTGCTATATTCATCAATTCCCTGAAAAGCAAGCTGAGCTGAGCTCCTACCTGTTTGTCCATCAGCTCCCCATCCACATGCATAGACTGAACCTTTCTTGGTTCTAAACAGACTGTGGTCCTGCCCACACGCTACCTGCACACAAACAAAAAGTCAGAGCTGGTCAGGAAAGGTCATGTGTTCAGACTCAATGTAATGAAGCATTACTGGCAGATAAACTGAGCCTCTGCAATGCCCATCACTTCAGATTTTGACCTTTCTCTCCTGATCAAATGGCTCTACAGATGGGGAAGACCAAGAACAGCAGGACACAACACTGAACAGTGAGATACAACGCCAAAACCAGCAGCATATTTTTGATGGAAAGTGATGTTTCAGTTGATTTGTTCTGAAATCCAACAGGGAAAGAAAGCTCAATTCAGCAGTACAAGACAATAAAACAGCAAAGGGTAAATAAGAGCTCTCCTTTCCCAGACTGCTAATGACATGGCTCTTGATGCCAGCTACAAACTGCTATTGATTCCTTGCCATGTAAGTGCTCTAGGCACACAGCTGTTCTCAAATCTACATTTATGTTGAACTAGCAATCATGTCTGCCACAGGCTTAGCATGAATTAAAGCCAAGCAAAAAGTTATTCAAAAGCAGACATTAAAAATTAGTCAAAGATTAAAGGGATTTAATCAACAAGGTAAGAGAGGCACTACCAATATCAAGCACATAACTGCTGTTATCAAAGTACAAACAGGTACCAAGTATTCAACCCCCTCAAAAAAATAAAACCATGAAAAGTCCAAACAGAAGTTTACCAGCCTAATTCAAAACATTTTCAGGTTGTACCATGCCACAGTCTCATCAGGTAAACCTAACTGAATGATCCTTCCTTGAAACAAGAGCAATGTTTGCCCATAGAGTATGTCTACAGGGGCACAGATATACTAACAAACTGTTCCTGGGAATACTGCAGCCATAGCAGGCATAGTGGCATTTCTGCTGCTCTGCAGTCCCTTGCTCTCCAGGGCACCTGCCCTAGAGAAATGCTGGCTAGTCTAAGTGATGGTCTCACAGCTCACTTTTGAAAAGGGAAAGACAAAATTCAAACTAAAACAACTCCCAAGCAAGATAAAATTGACAAGGGGAACAAGAAATCAGGACAGGAAGAGATGAGGTGTCAGAACGACCTCCCTGTACTGGCAAGCCCAGAAATGGACACTGTACTTCAACAATGCTGAGCAGAAGGGAAGAACCACCTCCCTTGACCTGCAGGTAACACTCCTCCTAAAGCAGCCCAGGGCATCATTTGCCTTCTCTGCAGCAAGGGCACACTGCCAGATCATGGTCAACATGGTGCCCACCAGAACCCCTAGGGCCTTTTCCTCACAGCCAGTCACCCCCAGCACACAGTGGTGTCTGGGGCTGCTCCTACCCAGTGGTAGGACCTGGCCCTTCCCCTTGCTGAGCTTGATAAGGTTCACATAGGCCCATTTCTCCAGCCTCTGGATGGCAGCACCATCCTCTGGTTTATCAGCCACTCCTCACAGTTTATGCCATCTGTTAACCTGCTAAGTGTATAAGTGTACACTCAGTGATCCAGACCACTAGTGAAAAAGTAAACAGGATGGACCCAGTACTGACCCCTGGGATACAGCACTCCTCACCACCGGTTTCAACTTGACTTCATGCCAATGACTGCCACCCTCTGAGCTCAGCTTTCAATCCACCTTCAGAACTGAGTTCAGATGATCCTCTTACCTGGACAACTCTGCTGTCAAACTCCTTCAGCTGATGAATGAGATAGCTTTCACTAGACACCAAACAACCACCGAGAAGGAAAAAGACAACACAGAAGAATTCAGAGGACTGCAACTGAAAAAAGCAAAGGTAAACCTGCCTTTACTGAAAGCCACTTTATTATTACAAGAAGAGATTTTGTCCACGTGTAGTTCCACATGCAAAATAACTGCATGAAGAAGGAACATAATTTTACATTCTCTTCTTTAAGAAATTAAGAACTGTCACTTTTTAAATATAACTTTTCATGGGAATTAGGGGTAGGAGCAATCCTCAAAGATGGTCCCTAGTCTAGAATGAGCACAGACACTACATAATACTGCAGCACCTATATAAACACTACACTTAACTAGAGATTAACCAAATATTCCAGAGCCAGTGTAGTGCTAACATCCCTGTCATTCTTTCACAATACCAGGAATTTTGAACAATCCAATGACTGACTTGCAGTATCAAGGCTAACAAAAGTTACCTGATTTTTTTTTACAGCTATTTTCTCAAACTCTACACTCCAAGTGTTGTGGATCACAGAGAGAGCAATGAGCAAGATTTCTTGTAGGTCCTGCCAAGGAATCAGAAACTTCCACTTACACATTCCCACTATCCACTTGCTCACTGCTATCTTACAGAGCATTCTGAGCATATGCTTTGGTGTGGCCCACAAAAAACCCTGTGAAGGAAAAGCACTACAGATTCAGAGGCAGCTACAACAGAGATTCAACAAAAGCACATCTCTTTCATAAATGGCATTTCTAACACCCTCAGGAATTGCACGTGGGCTCTGAGCATTTAAAGGGAGAAAGCTCAACTACTAACACCAATTACTTCAAGCAATTTATGAAGGCTGGGTTTCCTCTCTATGCCCTGTGAGAACTGTCCCATGCTGACCATCCTTTTGTCTTTTGTGAATGTGGTCAGCAGAACATTAGTGCCCAATCTAGGTTCAAAGCCAGGCCACTTGTATGATGCCTGCAGCACAAAAGCCTGTTCTCAGCCTCCTTAATCTTAAATGGCACACCTATACTACCAGACTTTTCCCACCTTAGGCCTTTCTGCAGAGTTGTTATCATGCAATTATGTTTTTAACATTAAGAAAGTTCAGGATCTTTCAATTCTCACCTGTAAATTTCATCTTCAATAACCTTCCGGCCACACTGTCCATAAGAATTGTTTCCCATTGTGAAAACTGAAAAACAGTGATAAAATGCATTAGTTTTATTACTGTCCAATCCCCTGAAAGCCTCTTTTCAGGTCCACAAAATATTTTCATGCCATTCTCAGTCTAAAAGGGAGAGCACTGTAACAAAAAAATGGCATAAGCTTTCTTCAAAGCAAGTCCACTTTAATTTAAGTGACCGAATCCATTTTCATCAACAAAACCCAGCAATATTGTTGCAGGCACAGCAGCAGTACCTGGAGCCCATTCATTGGCTGTTTGTCAGGAATTGCCTGGTTCATCCTGCGTTGTCAAGGAGACTCAGAAATAGATCAGCATTCCCACTGGAGTGGTAAATCAACCAACCAACCAGCTCACCCACTGAGTAGCTGCACTGAATCGCCTGGTGCAGAACTGAAGCCACTGCACCACAGAATTCCCAAAGACATGGAGAGATAATTCACAAACAGGATCTTCTCTATAAAGGGCTATTAATTAATTAATTGCTTGTATTAATGCAGCACTCCAGAGGTCCAAGGGGAAAGTAACACAGGAGTATTGGCATAGTCATCCAAAGCTGCATTCAAAAATGTCTGAGTGAACTGACAAACAGGCTGCACTTCAGCCAGGCCTCAGGCAAGATAAACAAACCTCAGAGTGAAAAAGCTCCCAACACATTTACAGTTTGAGCCAAGCAGAGCTCACATTTCTCCCTTGCAGCAGCAATCCCACAAAGGCCAACAGCTGCCTATATTCCATTCACAGTGCAGACAGCCCACCTGGGGTCGGTCTAGTTCTAAAGGACAGAAATCAATTATTTTTGGGCTCTTAATAAAAGCATAGTCAGGCATCCCTTGTCCACAGCACAAATGACATTATACCTCCTTCACTATCTGTCAGGACCAGGGAATGGGCTCTCCCACAGGACACCTGCAAGACTCGAGTCTGCTGCGGCTTCTCCAGTGGTAATGGAATTGGAGACGGTTCCAAGACATATTCATAGCCCTTAGCTTAATGAAGACAGAAAAATGTTAAGTCAGTAGCTTCCATAAAGTAAATTTAGCATATATTTGCTGATTCTGTTGTACATTCACATACTCACTTCTCCTTTGTTACAAAAGCTGATACATTTTAGAAAGCCAAGATAGAGGCTGTCAGAAATTTATTGCAAAAAAAGAGAGAAGGTAAAAGCCATGGTGAAGGCTCAAGCCAATATCACTGCCTAATCAAAGGTCCACCACACCTAAAGGCTGAATTAAGGCTTCAGGTGGCAGAATTGAGAAACTGAGGCTTTCAGCCATATGTTCAACCACTTTGATGAATAACACTGGATTACCAGAACTTAACACCAAGCACAAACTAAGTACTGTGTGAAAATGGGGATATTGCAAACAAGACAAAAGAGTAAGAATCAAAACAACAAAAAAAGCAGGAAAGGTGAAAAAAAAAAATCTTAGGGCTTTATATTTAAAGAACAGTAGATTAAAGGCTCTTTCAGAAAAAAGGAATGCTGGAAAGACTAGCTAGGCTAGCTCCATAGGGAATAAGAGATCAAACATTTATGAAAGAAAATGACATACTGTACTTGAAAAAGATTTAGTAACTTGAAGAATATGTAATCAGTTATAGTCAATGGGGGGGGAGCAAAAAAGAACAGCAAAACATAAATCAGTACTAGGGAAAAGGTTAAGGGGAGATAAAAAGCTTTGATATCAAAGAAAGTCACTGTAACAAGTGAAATCAAATCCCAGAGGACTCAAAGAAAAATGTGCTGCTCACACGCAGCAGTGCTTTAACTGGTTCTCACTGTCTTCAATAAAAATAATAATTAAAAAAAACCCTAGAAAATCTACACAAGCCCTTTTGCAGTAAGACAAGATGTGAGGACAGGCAGGCACTGGATGTGACAACAGGATGTTTGTGACTGGTGGGTGCCTGCCATGCAATAGAGCAGGAGCTGAAAGGCAGCCAAGTCTCTGTCTAAAGACATGTGGAAGTCACAAAGCAAAAAAAATCTTTTCCTCTCTCTCTGTCCCTTCCAGCAGTGCAACACAGGCTATTAGGATCTGTGGTAATCATCACTGATGGCTGAGGGATTTTGAAGAATAGAGGCAATGAGGTGGCTAAGGAAGAGGAGGATAAGAACGAAATATTAGTAATTCAGATACAACCACCTAAAAGTCAGACACAAATTCCCCTGGAAATAAAGCATCTACAGAGACAGTGTTGGAACCAGCGGGTAACAAAGTAAGTTTGTTAAACCGTAATGAGCAGCACATCCCACAAGAAAGCTTGTCTGAGGGAAGTAAGGAGCAATAGCAATCCCACTGTTGAATTTCCACTTTCAACAGATCCTGCCAAACCCTCTTACTTAGCAGGCCTTGAACTGCAAAACTACTCAACCTATTTCTGGATTCTCTGGCAAAAATAATCTCCAGGTCAGATGACAGGCAAGATAACCACAAGACACACCTGAGACACCAGCACGTGCAGAACGAAGACACAGCAAGAGCTGAAACCCTTAAAAGCAGAAGTCAGGAGAGGCTTTTCCAGCCCCTGCATTTTTCCGCTGCTGTTTAAGCCCACACTTGCTGTACATACACACTGCTGGGGATCAATCCAGCGTGCCAGCACAAAGCAGCAAACCTCAGCATGCTGCACTGTAGCTGCAATTTTCTTTGCTTCTCCAAAAACTTTAGGATTTTGCCCCTATCAGATGCATTACACTCTTATACATTATAAAAACTGCTTTTAACATGATTTTCCTTGACTGTTTATGGAGGAATGTCTTCAGAGACAGCCATTTTATGATGAAAGTTTGTGTTTCTCCTATTTGCCCTTGGTGAAAAGTGTCCATTTTCTGCACAGAAATCATCATCTTAAATGGTTTGAGAGCCTGGAATAAGACAGAATGACTGAATAATGTGGTTTTCCTTCAAAATTCAACTTGCTATTAAAATAATTTAAAAAAACGCCCTACAGCTTCACAAACAAAACAACCGAAAAAAACCCAACCAACTGAATGACTGTATAAAAAGAGCTCTGTGGGAAAGGAATTTAGTTTAGAAGTGCATAGGCAACAGAAGTGAGCAAACCACCCTGCCAAAATCGATTAATTAACTAGCCCCTAACATTGTCTACTATCGAACTATAGATTCAAAGCCACACCTTAACCAACATCCACATTTTCCAGAATAAATAGTTCCATTCCAGCCTGGATGTAACTAAACTCTCTAAGTGCAGTGGATAGAACAGAGGCACATCTTGACCAAGTACAAAGCATAGAAAACCACAGTTAAGTTCAAGAAAAAGATCTCTTTAAAAAAACCAACAAGCCCAGCCCGGCACTGCATCAAAGCCTCCTGATATTTTTCACACCTTCAAACCGAAGTTTCCTGTACCACAGGTATCCTGCAGTGCCCTCTTGTGCCCCCCCTCTCCCCACCCTGTAAATCTTTAAAACACTCCAATCCTTACTTTGATCTCTTCTGCTCCTCTGGAATCCAAGCTGGGAATCCTTGTTGAGCCCCATACCCCACACTTTGGTGATGTCCGTGGTATTAGAGGCCAGCAGTGTGAATCCATAACCACAGGCAGCAGAGGATATCTTTAAAGACAGACAAAACCCACACCATTCAGTTAGCAATTGTGGCTTAGAAAAGCAAGTTTCACCCCACGCTATTTGTTCATCAGCATTCATCCCTCATTAAGCTACATCCATATACAGCCCGAATTCAAGGCAAGTACGATTTTGCAAAAATTATCAGAAACATCCTTGTGTGATAAGCACAATGGCGCAAATTCAAGTCCAATTTTTTTGCCTTTTTGTTTTCATGTGCTTACATCTTTATTTTTATATTATTTTGGCCTCATTCAAACACAACAGGAAGACCTGTCTGCTGACCTGCATCAGCAGATTACAAAAAAAAAAAACAACCAAGCCAAAAGATATTAAAAGAATAACATTCCCATTTTATTCCTTTTGCCAAAAAAAGCCCAGGACAAAAGCCATGTGAGGAGCAACTGAGGTCACTTGGTTTGTTCAGCCTGGAGGAGAATGAGGTCAGACCTCATCGGGGTCTGCAGCTTCCTCATGAGGGGCAGCATGGATCTCTCCTCTGTGTGAGCAGTGACAAGACCTGAGGGAACTGCTGGAGCTCTGTCAGGGCAGGGTTAGGTTGGATATCAGGAAAAGGTTCTTCCCGCAGAGAGTGGTCGGGCACTGAACAGGCTCCTCAGGGCAACGGTCACGGCACCAAGAGAGCTCCAGGAGTATTTGGACAATGCTCTCGGGTGCGTAGTGGGATCGTTGGGGTGTCTGTGCAGGACCGGGAGTTGGAGTCGATGATCCATGTGGGTTCCTTCCAGCTCAAGATATTCTATGAATGTTCTGACCTTCTCTGCACTGAACAGCAGAGCACAACGACTGAAACATGTAGGCAAAAGAGTAAAATTTTCAAGACAAGCTTCCTATTTGTCGTGTGGGAGGAGCTACGGAGCCACTGGAGGCGAGGCCCGTTTTCTCTGGCAAATGTTCTTCCCACCCTGGTTCTTTTATGCCTCTGACAAAACTACGGATATATACTTTCCAACCCGTATGCTGCTGCAGTTATACCAATAATCATCCCGAGTAACACTGTTACATCGACAAAAAACTGTGAATCACGGCAAAGCCCTTAAACCCGATCCCGCAGCACCGTTCTCGCTGGGCAGAGAGAGCCCTGACCAGGCTCCGGGGGTGGGGGAAACGGCCGCCTCGCCGGGCCGGGCCCACCTTTTCTTCCGTCTCCAGGCGGTACGGCGTGGGTTGGATACGCCGCGGCTTCTTCCAGCCCGCGTCAGGCTTCACGAAGCTGGGGACGCCCAGGGCGCCCGAGTAGCTGAAGCCCCACACGAACACGCGGTCCTTGCGCCTGGCCGCCTTCCCCGTGTACTGGAACACTGGGGCGGCCTCTTCGGCCTCCCGCAGCTGGCGGGTGCTCGGCGGCCCCGCTGCCCTGCCCAGGCCCCGGCAGTGGAACGGTCGCGCCGGCCCCGCCGTCCTGAGCGCCCTCAGCACCCCCGCCATGGCCGCGCTCAGACCGCCGCCATCTTTCCGCTCCCCCGCGCGGGGGTCACCGCCGCTGCGCGCACGCGCCCTGCCTCGGTGGCGCGGCGCGCTCCTCTTAAAGGGGCTACCCCGCCATCTGCTGAGGGTGTGTCTCAGAACTCAGAGCCAAATTTAAACCTAAACCTACACCCAAACCTAGTTCTAAATCTAAACATACCCCCAGACCTAAATCCGCACCCTAGTATGGATTAGACCCAGCCCAGACCCAAACCAAGATCAAAACCCAAACTCAGGCCCAAATCTACATGTAGACCCAGACCTCACCCCAAATCCAAACCCAGACCAACCCCATCTGGCGTGGCGATGGCAGGGCTGGCTCTGGTGGCACCCAAAAACAGCCGTCACACTGCACTCCGTCTGAGAAGCAGCCCCATCCTCACATCCTAGTCCTCGCTTTCCACCTCAGGGAGCAAAGTAGCCGCCTTCCAGGAGGAAGCTGCCGTCCTTTCATCCCCCCCAACTAAATTTCCTCCCTGCCAGCATCTTTTGCAAGAGACTCTTGCCCAATATCCCCCAGGGAGAACACCTTTTCTGTCATGATACCCGCTGTGCTCCTCAGGGTCTGCCTGATTCACTGTCTAGGTGGACACTGAGATGTCTATCAAGTGTCTCTCCTTTATTGATGAAAACCACAAAATCATTCAAAACACAAAGAGGTGATAAAAGGGGATCTAGAAATGAGGGGTCCTGGTGGCTGTGAGGTCTCAGCCCCTTGGAGCTGGTGGAGCAGGGCCGGTCCCTCCTCACAATGCCACCAGGACACCTTGGGCTGGCCATGATGGAGGATGAGGGCGGGCACAGGTCTGTGCCGATTTGACCAGCAGCCCCCTGTGGCCTGTGGTGGCTGCCAGAACCACATGGATCCCTGGTCTGGCTCCAAGCCCTGGCTGTGCAGGGGCTGGAGGAGATGAAGCAGTGGGTGTCTAGTGTGGGGGCTCAGAGGATCCTCACAGGATCTTCCTCCGGGTCCTCTCAGTGCAGCGATTCAAGATGAGATCTTTGCTGGGACGAGGAGGAACAGCAGGTTGAGCCTTGGCCTTGTTGTCCTGTGGCTCATTTTTCTCAACTGCGAGCAAAGCAGATGTACAGATGGGTCAAAGTGCTCCACCACTCACTACCCTCATGAACATTCAGCAGCTTCCTATGTGATGGCCACCAAAGCTTCTGCCTCTCCTCCCCGTTGCCTGTAATGGTCTTCATGTAGGTGAGGGTGGTGGGATGAGCCCACTTGTGCCCAGCTGGGAACTCTTCTCAGGGGAATCCCAGCTTTAGGTCGGCACAAGGAGCTGCTCTCCCTTGGGAAGGTCATGGGTACTGCATGGGGACTGTCAGATCTAAAGGGTCTACCTCAATGGCAGCCATCTTTCTCATGGAGAGAGGCTTTTTACAAGGGGCTGGAGTGACAGGACAAGGAGGAATGGCTTCACAATGACAGAGGGAAGAGTTAGATTAAATATTAGGAAAAAAATCTTGCCTGTGAGGGGGGTAAGGCCCTGGCACAGGTTGCTCAGAGAAGCTGTGGCTGTCCCATGGTTGAAAGTGTTCAAGGCCAGGTTGGATGGGTCTTGGAGCAACCTGGGCTAGTGGAAGGTGGGGTTGGAATGAGATGATCATTAAGGTCCCTTCCTACTGAAACCATTCTATGATTCCATGATTCTTCATACAACACTTCCCTCTGGGGGCTCTGCTGACAGCTCACATACGTGGCAATGGCAATGGTAATGGGAAGGCGAGGTGCACAGAGGAAAGCACAGGTCCCAAATGCGGGCTGACCTCCCTCCAGGTCCATATTCCACTCTATCTGACCTATAGCCAGGGGTAAGAAACCTCGCTGAAAGAAACACCTCCCTGCACACACTTTCCCCATAGGAAAAAGGCAGATGGGGAGGGGGTGACCTCAGTGTGCCATCCTGCTCCAGCTGCCAGCACTGGGGGTCACGGGCCATGCCTGCAGGATTCCAGTCTCGTTGAGACTTACTGATGACATTGGCCTTGTTCTGGGAATTTCCCTGCATGTTCCACTGGCTCTGGATGTACTTCTTGCTGTTCCTCCTGTAAGTCTCCTGGCTGATCTGCTTCCGGCCCTGCTTATGGATGCTCTTCGCGTTTCGGATGGTGGATCTGCAGGGAGTGAGAAACAAAACTTTCATTTTAATGCTGGCAGCTCTAACACCACATGTTTCTTTTCCTGTGTCTCCTCCTCTGCTTCACCCAAACCCCAGTTTCTGCTTTTGAGTTTTGCCTGGTGGATGCCAGCCCTCGAGGAGAGCCACGAGGGACACGATGTACGATGTGTTCAGAGGTAGCTGGATGGTGCTTTAGAAGCAAACACTGAAGGGTGAACCCTGAGCACGAGTCTGGAAGGTAACAATGGGGATGGTGAGGAAGACTGGGTGTAAGGCTGGAAGGATGAGATTGGCATGAGGTTTATCCAAGAAAGCCCCGTAAGTGATCTATAGCTCTTTGATGAGTGGACATACAGCACCTCTCCTGGCTGCAACACTGAGGTCCCTGCTGTAGGGCTTGGCACGGCTCCCCAATGCCCAAGGATCAGATGCAGGGGAATGGACCGTGGGGCATGTGTCAGCATGCACCTGGATGTGCAGTGTTGAACCCACAGCAGAGAAACTACTGAGAGAAGTTAAAGGCTGAGCAGCATGGTGCTACTACAGGAGAACACACACAGCATCAGGACCGCCCCCAGGCACGCAGATGGAGGCCACTGCTTTGCCTCCACTACCACAGCAGCAGTGAGGTGGCTCCTGAACTCCACCTCATGCCACCATCCTCCTGCTCTTCTTGAGCCAATGTGTCTGTCTACCTTCAGCCCCTTCCTGGTCTGAGAACACACCCCATGTCATATCAAAGCTCTTACCCACAATGGCAGGTCACCACTTTTGCAATAGGGCTCAGCCTGGCTGCCAGCGCCAGCACTGCAGGGGCAGTGTCACCATGGTGGGGGGACAAGACACTCACCTCGGAACAGGCCACCTCACCTCCCCCAAGGGTATCAGCAAGCATCCCTGCACTCAAATAGGTGGATCTAGACCACTTTACACTGTCCCACATCCAGTCCATGATCCATCAGAACTGGATTTGGAGAGATTTTTAGAGCAGGGTTGATGTGTTTTCTTGTAGGGAGGAAAAGACAGCTGCAAGCTCTGCCCTTCCTAGCCATTCTCTCCACACCAGAATTAATGAGTTATTATTGCTTTTTATCTTTTTAATCAAAATAAAATCCCTTCCATTAGCTCAAATCCTCCCATCAGATTAGGCCATTTGGCAGCTCTGTTTAGTCAAATCTCGCCTCTTAAAGATTCAGTGCATGCACTTGGGAAATAAGAAAATGGCCAATTTGAAAATTAAAGGAGATTAGCCCAGAAAATAAACTTTGCAGAAGGACACAGAGAAATGCCCCTGGCTGGAGGACCTGTCGGAGCAAGGATCACGCAGCCTGGCACCAGCAATGCTAGCGTACTTGTGGGAGCTGGGGAGCACAAAGCTGGTTTTGCTGCAGCCTGGTCTGTCTGCTCTGTTCACATCGATCCAAGCAGTTCCTCATTGACAGGGCAAACAGGTGACACCACAACCCACTGTCTGGTTTAATTTCATCTTGTTCAAGGAAGAGCTTTAGTCCAAGCCCCCTCCCACCCAGGGCTTCTCCTACCTCCGTGGAGGAGCACTCCGGTTCCTCAGTTCACTCTTCACAGAGTTTACCTCTCCAGTTTTCTGCAGGTACATGGAGGGGTAATAACCCATGGTTTCATCCTTCCTGCAGTACAACACAAAGCAACATCACTTGCAGTCGTGGCTCTGCAACTGCCTCCTCAGTCTGGGAGAGAGACTTGATGATCCTTGTGGGTGTCAAAGAATGCCAGGATGGTTTGGCTTGGAAGCGACCTTAAAGATCATCTTGTTCCAACTCCCTGCCATGGGCAGGGACACCTTCCATTAGAGTAGGTTGTTCCAAGCCCCATTCAACCTGGCCTTGAACACCTCCTGCTTAGGATATCCCATGATTCATGGTTCATGCCTGTCCCCTGCTGGTGTCCTGTGGGTTACTTTTCATGTTCCTTGCAGATGAGATGAAACCTGAGATTTTGCAAAGCAAAATGTGCCAGACCAATTAGAGGCAAAATAACTAACAATTTTTTTTCCCATCTGCCTCCTTCTTGGATATTTCTGAAGTCCCCAACAGAGGGGACATTTAGTATTTGGCAAAGAACAGACTCTGAGAAGCAGCCCCGCAAAAGGAAGTGCTGGGCAGTGGCACCAAACAGCCCACGGCTTCCACAGCCCTGATGTGGAGAACCATGGGTGCATCCCTTCCCTCTACCTGAATCCTGCTCACCTGACCTGTTCTTGGCATCTCTCACCTGATGACCCACCAGCCATCAAGGAGCTTGTGGATGACTTCGATTGTATCACCCTCCTTGAGGGTCAACTCGTCCTCTTCCACAGCTGTGTAGCTTTTCTGGACCACATACGACTCACCTGCACACAAAATGGGGATGGCAGATCGTATGCTGCCCCCCCCTGGGATGGAGCTCAACCTCCCCAGCCACTGAGGAGAGAGGAGGCACCAGAACATTTACCCTACATTTTAGGCAAGACCCAGGGTGCTTCAAGTTTGGATTCAGACTTTCCCCAGCCTTGTCACTGCCCATGGCTCATCCCAGCCCCTCCATCACCTCTCCAGAAGAAAGCTGCTGGGTGCAAGCAGTGGAAGCACAACTATCTCTGCTGGAAAGTGTGTTCAGAATTCAGTTGATGAAATGAGGCAGAAGGAAGTGTTGTGGTAATAAAGCCTGTTGCAGTGTTGTAAAACCCATGAAGCTGAAGCCTGGTGAGGAATCAGCACAAGTCTGTGGGATCCTCCCTCTACTCTGTGCAATAAGGCCCCATTGTCATGGCAGGGTGACGTGGGGGGCACTGTGCTCCTCTGCTAACCCAGCACTTCAGTATTCACCCAGCCACCTCAGCACGGCCACTGGATCAAGATGAGCATCTGTGATCAGCCCAAACACATCTAATGCTGAGTTGCAGGTCATGGGAAGCTCCCAAGGATGACATTGAGGCACCAGATCATGAGATTTATCCCTTCTGGCAGTTCCTACAGCAGCATCTCCCTGTCCAGTGATCCTGCTCAGTGCGGATTGCCCAGTCTTGCAGTGAGCCATCCCAGTGGGGAGCTGCACAGGCTGTGCACTGATGCATACCCTGGTCACCCCAGCATTTTACCTGCATAGTTGGGCTCCTGCTCTTCAGACTCATCAGGACCATCCATCGGCTCCAGATAGGCAGCAGGCACCCAGCCCCGTTTATTCTTCAACTGGCAGAACCACCAGCCTGCCAGGAAAGTAGCCATGGACACAAACAGAGAATACTGTGGGGGCACCATGGGGACACTAGCACTGAGTCTGTCCTGGCTGGGGCAGGTGCAGACATCCACATGTCCTGGACTGAAGGGACAATGCTGGGGCTGGTCTCTGTTGACATGGTGCAACCAGAGGGCTTGACCAGTTCATCATGTTCCTGCTGGGCAGGAAACCTCACAGGCTGAGGCACATCAGGAAGTTGCACCGTTTTCTAGAATTGCCCCTCACCCTTCAGCCTGTGCGCTGTCATAACTAACTCACATGCTGTGTTTGGACTCAAGATGCAAGGGCAGTCCTCATCCCTGCTGAAATGGTGGCAGGGAGGGGGCTGGCCCTCGGGGCTCTTCCAAGGGATGGACACATACCATTCTCGCTCTTCTCCACGACATCCACCATGTCCCCAGCTTTTAGAGCCATCTCGGACGTGGAGCTCTTCTCATAGTCAGCAATGGCTCGATAGGTTTGCAGGACGATGGGGCCTGTGATGTCTGCATGGGAGAAGTGAGAGATGTTCCCTCTCCCAGCACCCACCAGAGAAACACCCTATTTCAGGCAGGCCAGAAGCAGCCCCAGGACAGCCCAAAGTGCCCTCCCAGCCTCTTCCTTCCCCAAAGCAGCTGGATCTCAGGACAGTGACTCATTTCCCCTGAGGCTTTGGCTTCCCCCCTGCTGAAGCTCTGGCACAAAGACCATGCTTTTGATGAGCATATCCGCTGTGGGATGGCAGCCCCTCTCCCAAATGGCCTTTGCTGCTACCAAGGCAGCTGCTTGCACCCCTCTGAGGCCTCTTACCAGTGAGGCTTTGCTTGGAATCCTTCGGCAGGAGGAAGACCTCAGGCTTCTTGATCCTAGACAGGTCAGAGCAAAGGCAGCTCAATGCCAACCACCCCTATCCATCAGCAGCGATGTCCTCCCTGTGGGCTACTGCCAGCACCCAAAGGCCAGGGACACAGGATTTCCCTCAAACTAGCAGGCAGCTGGACTCACTGGCTGTCCGTGACAGGGTTCATGTCATCATGACGGACCTTGAAGAAGCTGACCACATGCAGGCACCGAGAGATCTTGTGGGGCAGGTTGACCAGTGTGTAGCAGTACTCGGCCAGCGTGCCCTGCCTGTTCTCAGTCGAGCGCTGCCCATCAAACCACTTTGGGGCTGAGGAAGAGGGAAAAGGGCTCAGAAAAAGCAGACAGAGAGCCTTGTTTTTAATATGTTCCCAAGCAGGCTGCTCTGAATCATTAATTTTGCCCTGCAAACAAATGGGTTTGGCCCCAGGGTGCTGCATGGTTCCATGGTGTCCATAATGTGAAGCTCTGGGGGAGCACAGCTCATGCAAGCTCAGAAAAGACCCTGTTTGGCCCCATTTCAGCTTCAGGATAATTCCCACATGTGTGTTCAGACTAAGCCCAGCTGCTGGCCTACAAATACAGCAGCTGCACTGGGGCACCAAGAGGGGGAGCCTGTGACCAGAGGACGCTTATGCTTATGCTTATTCCCCTGTCCCTCTGGCCATGGTGCTCTTGACCCCGGAGCTCCAAAATGTCACTGGCAGCTCCAACCCCCAGCAATGCTGAACTGCATAACAGGGGGTGCATGTGCATGGTTGATGGCACCCCCATGCCTCCCCCAGCAGTCTGACACCTGCCTAGTCCCCAGTGCTCTCAGTTCCCCAAGCGGAACAAGAACACTTTGAACAGCCCCAGCATGGTGGGGGCGGTGCATAGGAACAAGCCCAGCATGCCAGTGTTAGTCCAGCCCCAATGGAGCCGCCTCCCAAATGTGCTACCCTGCACAGTGCAGGCTTATTCCTCCTTGAGAGGTGTCAACCACAATCTGTACTTCTTTCTCAGGCTCTCTCCTGCCTCCTTTAAAGCAGGAAGTTAATTAAAAGGGGGAAGTTTGTTGACCTGCACCTTGTTTGGGGACAAAGCGTCAGCTGTTTGGATCAGGAGTTCATTCCCTGTCATTGAAGAGATATTGCATCGCTTACAAAGTATCTGTGTTGCCATACGGGCATTAAACCAACCCCAGTGATGGTGTCACCAAAGGAGGGCTCAGCTCAGCTCAGCTCAGCTCAGCTCAGCCTCCCCAAAGCCAGGGGTCACAGTTGATGCTTCAGGACATGCCCAGCCTTCAGAAAGGAGTCTGTGGGGCTGCTGAGTGGGGAGGAACCACTGCCACTGCTCAGATCTTTCCAGGGTTCAGATTTCAAGCTTGGTGGGCAGGAATGATCAGACCACACACCTGCCTGGGAAGCAGCCAGAACAGCTTGACCCACCAGGGAATTTCCCAACCTGCTGCAATTTCTATTTCACCCTCCAGCCCTGGTGCTTGCCCCTTACCTGGCAAGTGTGGGATGATCCGGTTCTCTGTGTTGATGTCCCCAGATTCAATGGGGAACATCTCCTTCAGCACTTTCTGCAGGTAGAGCCAGGCACGGCCATGAGGATGGCACCAGGGGAACCCCCTTTAACACCCACCCTCCTGCCCACAGCTTGCCCCCCTTCTTGATGCTCGCCCTGCTGCCACTAGGATGTGCTGGCTGGATCCCACACTTCAGCACTGGGAGAAACCTGCCCGGGGACACAGATGGCTCCCACCTTTAAAGGGGCAAAAGAGGTTGAAGGACTGGACACAGAAGCTTCTTTGGAGCCAGGTTTGCTTTGGGGCAATTTCAGATGGAATTCACCCTCCTCTTTTCCCCACCTTGAGCCCTGGTGTGCTGGGCCAGGGGACAGTGCCTGTCCTGCAAGGACTCACGTGGAACTCGTATATCTCAGTAAAGCGGCGGTAGACGACCTTTTCGGATAGGTCATTCCACTTCACCAGGAACATGTAGACCTGAAGGGCAAAGCAGAGGTTGAAGCTCTGCAGGTGAGTGGGACCCCACACTGTGCTGTGCCTGGGGAGCCCCACAGATGTTCCAGTTTCAGATAAACTGCATGTTTTCCTTCCATCACCCCATGCAAATAGCTCTGCCCTGTCATTGAGCAAGCTGGGCACTAAGGAACTCAGCATGGATGGAGAGGGGACAGAAACATGCAGATGGGTGACAGTCAAAGAGGAAAAAGTGCTTTCCAAGCCTGTGAAGTAACCAACAGCTTGCAAAGGAAGTGCCCAAAATCTTGTGTGTTTAGGACATTTTAGTCTCTGATTGCCTCCAGCTCATGCCATCATCCATGACCCCTCCAAAAAGGATGTTCTTAGGCCCTTGGTCACATTTATCTCAGGAAATTTGCTGGGCAGGCTTTTTACCCCGCCCAGTCCTCGCTCTTCACTTGCTGGAAGGTTGCTGTACTCACATAGTGCTGGTTGGGGAAAAACCTTTTCTCGTAGCCCAGCAGCTCGATGTGCCGGATGAAGGCGTCCCCCATTGCTGCTCCTGCCCGCGGCGTCCTGCTCCGGACCCTGCTTCTGCCTCTCCGAGTGCCTGGGCACGCTCTCCTTTCCTCTCCTCCCCTCCGCCCTCAAACAGCTCTGCTTCGCCGTTAAAGCGCTGGGGAAGTGGAACTCGGGCTGCAATCGCACCCGTAATCGTTTACCCACTGTGGTTTGTACTGAGTCGGTGCTTCCCATGGGGAGTTCCCAGCCCAGCCCCTCCGGTGGCTCCAGGGAGAGGGAGGAGGCGGGGTGGGAGGCCTCGGAGTATCCTGGAAGCACCTCTGGAATCAGAGGACAGTGAAGGGCGAGGGCCAGGCTGGCTGCCCTGATATCCAAGCGACCCTCTGACTGCTGATGCTGCCCTGTGATAGCACAGGGTGCTGCGGCAGAGGGTCAAGGACAGACAGGTGCCTTGGCAATGGCAGCCAGAGGAGCCTTTTTCATCTCTAGCAGAGGTAGAAGGGCTGAACAAAGCGTGTTAAAGCACTCCCTGAGCCCAGGGATGGCAGGGCAGCACCATTCTCTGTACGGCTGGGAAGGGCAGGTACGGCTCTGTACGGCTGGGACAGAGCCCAGGCAGGATGGGGCAGCTACGGGCCGTGTGCAAGAGCTCCTGCCCTTGCATCACCATTTCCTTTCAGTTACCTGCAGCTTCCTCAAAATCTGCCACTGAAAGGCTGCCTTGAGCAGCCCTCGAGGACCTGAGCCAGTCCCAGCCCTACTCACTGCCTTACCTGAGCATAAGGCCGAACAGGAGGGGACCCCAGGCATAGGGAAACACCAGGGTGGGCTGGAGACAGACCCCTACCTCCCACTGGGAGATCAGGAGGGTCCCTTGCTAAGACACTCTGATATGCCAGCACATAATCTGCATCTACCTCCTCCTTCTCCCTCCCCAGACCTGAGCAGAAAGACCTGAATGGATGTGAGATCTTCATGGATCAATCCTACACTGCTTGCAGGCAAAGGTGCACCCAGGATTACAATGGGCACCAGTGCAAGGCAGTCCCCTGACAGAGGCAGGACCTGCTCTTCACAGGATGCTCAGAGGAGCCCAACTCCAGCCAGCTGTGAGCCCTCGGCCCCACCCCTGACTCCCGGTGCTCCATCTTCTGAGAGAGCCCATGCCTGGGTGCAGCTCTTGTCCCTGGCAAGCCAGCACGTTACTGTGAGCTAAGCATCAAGCAAACCCAGCCCCACTCTTAGCCAGGAGCAGAGATGTTTTGGGCAATGATGCAGCACCCCTGTTGCCTGATCCTGGCAGGCAACAGCCCCAAACCATGGTGGAGCTGACAGGGGCTCTCCCCACTGACCAGCCCTGCCACAGGATCAGCCCGGTGCCCTTATTAGCTGTAAAGACAAAAGCTTGCTCTGTCTGCATTAAAAACATCAAATACTAACCATAACTTCCCCCTGGCCCTTGGGTGTGGTGCTTTGCATCTGTGGAGTTCAGAAACATGGTTATTTACATTTGGCTTCTTATTATTTTAACATGGGGACTTCCCTGTATGCAAAGCAAAATTATACAACCACAGATATTAAAAAAGGTCCCTCCGGGGCTGTTTGGATTCTGCTCTGTTAGTCACTAGATAGCTGCTGCTTATGGAGAACACCACAAACTGTCATGAAAGCTTATTTCTAAATTTAAAACTCTGTTACAGACAGTACATTACTGGAAACCACGCAATTCACGTTTCTTCCTGTTTCATCATTCCTTATCTTGTGATGTGAGAAATGATTGTAAATACCAGTGATGGGTTAGTACACAGGAAGACACCACCTGTAACTCAGTGTTCAAAATGTAATTTTTTATTTTTGGTAGTTTAAATTTCAGCTTAATTCAATACAGAGCCAAGGGAGGCCTTGCTTACGTCACTGATGGCAGACAGCTGTTACACAATCACAGAAACGAGAGCCTGCCCTCTTCCTTGACAGTGGGTCTCTGACAGGACAGATAGAGAAAGAAACAAAGGAGAAAAGGTTCAAGTTTTGTATGTGGAAAACTTTAATTCCCAAGGGAAAAACAGTGGCCAGCAGCTGCACCACAGAGGTGCTGGACTTAAACTGGTTGTTACGCTGTGAGAAAAGCCAGGGTGCCGTAACCGAGAAATGCCCAGTTTCGCCATGGACATCCTGGATACTGCACTACTTGGATCCAAAATTCCCATTTAAAAGAAAGGAGCCAGCCCACTGCACAGGACAGGCTTTTAAAGTTCAGTAAAACATAGGGAATAAATACTTGTCTCCTTTATCAACACAAACCTTTCATGCTGGAACAAAAATTAGTCAGAGGTCTGGTAAGTGGTTGCAATTTTATTTATTTGTTTGTTTATTAGTACAACCAGGGCTTTTTAGGGCATTATCACTCAACACCTAAAGAGTGACATATCTCGTGTTTGAAAATGAGTGAGATTTTCACAGTCAACATCTTAAAAAGTCTGCTGTTAGGATTAGAGGTAGGTAATTTCTTAATATAAAATTGATATTTGGAAGGTATAAATATTGGTGGAATTATTTTGTCAGTCTAATTTACCTCTACCGGATGTAATTCAAAATGTCTGAGACCAAAATGAGCCTTCAGCATTGAGTGCCAACACACCCATCAGCATTACTGCACGCCCAGCAGCAGGCCACACATGATGCACACCACCACTCCAACTCCCAGCATCACACAAGGACTTTAGTCCTTCCAGTAAAATCACTGCATCCCTTTCACCTAATTTTTCTTTAATACAAAGTTGTAGGAGGACCACTCTGCTATTGTACACTTGACAAGGCAATATCCTGGAATTATTTATTTTCCCAGTTGCTTTGCTGTGATACCTTGCCCTCATTTTGAGTAAACACAACTCCATCAGGAATAGACAGCCTTGCTCCACAGGCAGCTGTGCAAAACGTGCCTCCTAAAGAGGGCTGTGTGTGAAGGAGGGATGGACTGTCCTTCTGCTTTTTCAGAAGGGGAAGTCAAGCCAGCTGAAACCCAGAGAAAGCTGCATTAGCTCATTTCCTCATTCTGAACATGTCCAGCAGCAAGTGTGAAACTTGATCCTGACCTATTGCTGCAGGTTCATTAACTGAGCCTGTCTGTTTGAGTCATCAGCAAGCAAATGTGTTAGTGGTTATAATGTGGAGAGTACCCATAGGCTGGGTTAGCAGACAAGGTGCACCAAGGGGCTCGTTCCATGGGGCTGGGAGGGGCTGTCTGCTGAGGCAGGAAGGCAGCTCGGCACTAGTCACCACCAGCTGGAGAGCAGGAAGGTCGGACAGGATGTGTGTTTTCAAAATGCCTCCGCACACAGCCAACTTTGCTCCCTGCTGACATCACCAGCACAAGGTCCCAGAATTGAGTGGGAGCACCTAGATCTGCATGGAGCAATTGTGAAAACACAAGCATGTGCTGCTCTGAATTTATCTGCTGCATTTCAGATTGCTTCCAGGGAATAGACACTCTACTCAAATGAATTTAAAGCTTCAAAATTTTCCTTGAAGATACAACCACGTCACCCACCCAGAGCTGGATTTCTATCTCAAAGGCATGACAGGACCTTACCTCTTTGTTGGAAGGAAGTAACTGTGCTGCAGCATGTTCTACCTGCCTGCAGAATTACTGCTAGGACTTGCTGTAAAATACATAAATGTATACTGCATGGACAGTCATGAAAACCATCAGGAAAGTCTTTATTTCTTCATCAGGGAATAAAGTTTACCATTTGTGCATAAAATGCAGTCATCCTAAGCTCATTCCAGTAAAAGAGAAACCTTTAGAATAACTTGCATCTTTAGAGATTATCATATAGCCAGAACTGTACATGTCTCATGGCTTGTGAAACTTAAATAAAAAAAAAAAAAGTACAATAGTATCTTACACGATGTGGGGCGTAACCAGGACTACAGGGGACTTCAACTGATTGTTGTAGTCACAGAATCACAGAATATCCTGAGCTTTTGACATAGTAGGACTTACAGCAGCTTGTAGCATGTTTCCATAACTAGTTCTGGATGAACAGAAAGGCATCCCCACAGCCTTCAGAAAAGCTCTCACACAGATCCACAGGACTATTGCCTACAGTAGGACTGCAAGACCAAACCCATCATATATAAACTTGTGATACTCTGATAAAACATGCACTTACTACTTTGAATTAATGGAAGAAACTATAACAAGGTTTAACACTGAAATACTGACCATTTCACAGTCCATCTCATTAATGAGTACTAATCATCAAATGAACCAGTTTATCTTTTATTTAGGAAAAACATATAAATTGTGACAGGTATGACAGGAAAAATTAGTTCAAATATGTAGATACTATATTGTCCAATCAACCATTAAAATAGTAACTGAAAATGAATGATTTTTTTTTTTCTTCCAAAGTAAAAAAAGTGAACTCTTTACAGAAATTTTTCCTCATTAAAAAAGCTGAGATGCATTCAGGTATGGTGAAATTCAGCTGTATTGGGAAATGTAGACAGCCTCAGCTAAGTCCGTAATCATTTTAATCCCTATCATCTCCCCAGCATTGCTGCATCATATTTAGTCCTTAAAACATATTCCAAAGTAAAACCAGCCATTCCAAATCTACAGTCATTTCTTGCTTTAAGTCAATTCACAGAACTGCTGAAAAAGTACACATTTATATTTAAAAATACAAAAAGGTTTGTATAGAAGGTATTTCTCTTATACAAAAGGGTTTGAACTGAAGATACTTTTCTTATACAGTTATATTACACAGCTCTAGACAGGCCCAGCAGGCTCTTCTCAGAACCGGATGCTTCTGACAAGGTAAGAAAAGTTACAAAAGTGAGTTAGTTTCATTGCAGCTTTGGATCTTACTACAACTATGAGCAGTTTGTGTTGCACTGTCCAGTACTTTAGGCCTAGATTCCGCAAGCACGCAGAAGCTGAGTACTGCTCTCAATAAACGTGAGATTAAATGTGTGTGAGTGGTCTCTGTAAGAATTTAGAACAAATATTTACTTTAGTACAAATTCAGTGGATGGCCTAAAGCTTCTAAAATCCAAACCACTGCAGCATCAAATTGTGTAGCCATTGCTTGGACAATATTTCTGTGACCTTTAATGGACAAGTGGGAGGGTTTTATATATCTCACTGACTGCAGTGCTTCTCATGACAAATCAGAAGTTTTTCTTTAGTATATTTTCTCCTGCCACATTCAGTTTTATGACAAATACCCACAGAGCAGACTTTACTGATTTAATAAGACCACCATTGCTGTGCCTGAAATGCTCAGGGCATAGACAACTGGGATGCTGATTTGTCAGTGCCTGCCGCTTTCTACCACATCATTTCATTGTCCCAATGCCACCAGCAGCCTTTCATGCCCCAGGCTGTGTTCATGCTGCATGGATGGAGGGCCATGGCCAAGGCTGTCCCTGGTCTCCAAAAAGCTGGATGGTGCCAGGAGTAAAACCCACAGGCTCCAGGCTTCCCCAGCCACTGCTTCATCTAACTTTATGTTAAATGAAATCTAACAAATTGCTGAAGTATCAGCAATCAAATCAAATTGCTGAAGTATCAAATACCACACTATGAGGGAAATATCTGGTTTCAAGTATTATCAAAAAACTGAAATGGGAAGAAGTACTACCATTTTCTCTGAATGAAGCATAGAGACTCAAAAACATGTGGCTCAGCATTTTAAACTCAGTGATGTAACAGCATCACTATCACTGTTCTCCATCACCACAAAAATGTCATTTTTAGGAATGACATTTTACACTATTTTTAACGTGTAAGAGATGGACTTGAACATTTTGGCACTGTAAATTAAACTAAGTTTTTCATAAGTTAATGCAAAAGAAAGAAAACTTCTAAAGGAGATCTGTTTGTCATCAAAGCTAATAGCGTTACTGAGTGTCCTAAGCTCAGACAATACCGCAAAAATAGTGAAGAGCTTTTCTGTTCAATTACAATTTGGAAATATATGGGTGTTACCAAGAACAATAATGCTCTTTCACACAACCATGTCAGAGCTCTTCATAAACACTAATTCCCTCAGCCTTCAGTTGCTCTGCCTCCCAGGTACATAATTATTACACATTTTTATTTTTAGGTCACATTTTCCTAGGACTGACTGTCTCTGAAATTTGAACACAGTGTGCTTTACACAGTATTTGGATAAGAAAGTGAAAACATTCTACACTTTATATGTGAGAACGGAGACAGATAAAATAATTCACAAGAAAAGGACTGGCACCTTCTGACATTGAGTCTTGTACCCTCTCCTCCCCAAAAATATAAGAATAGTATTCCTTAACAGGCGCTGACTTCACAAAACACTAAATTCTTTTACCTGGTATTGGTGATGTCTATGACATTGGGTCTGGTTCTTGCTTTATTGGGTGTGGTTCTTGTTTTATTTGAGAATTTTCTTCTTTTTCTGTATTATCTGTTGAAAAAGCAGTAATGAATGAAGAAAAGGGGAACTTCCCCACCAATTTTGTGGTTGTACTTAATAAGGACAACTTTATGAAAGCATGAAAAGCATTAATTATCCCTTTAAACTATTAATGATAAATAAAAATGTATTCACAGCAATCTGACTCTAGAAATTACCATTTCCACTTCAATGTAAAGCAGCCTAGGATCTTAGAGAACTCTAGTTTTTAAATAACGGAAATAAAATGGCATTAGTAGGACTTCTCTCAATTAGGAACAGACTTATGCATTTTTCTATTTCAATCTGTCCAAAACAAATTCTGGCCCTAGCTAATTTTCTTCTTCAAAGAACAGTATTCCACAGGAAGGTATTATGGTATGTTTAAAAAAAAAACCCAAATTTTATCTTGTTGACTAAAGCATTTATCATCTTTTGATACAGGTTTTTCATTTCAGGGACGCTTGGAAGTAACCGAAAAGAATCTTGTACCTGTATAGCACTGGATATGTGACCTGGAGCCTGATTCCGTTCTTTTTATAAACAAGAGAATATGATGTTGGAAGGAAATTGTTTTTTCCCTGAAGTTGTTTGGAAGGTTTGGGGTGAGGATAATTCATCACTACAAAGCCAAGCTGTTTCACCACATAATCATTTTATACCTTCCAGCCTAGTTCTGAAGGGATTTGGAGTTCTTTACCAATCATTTGCCTTTTCACAAAAATATTTCTCTAGTTACAGGATCTGAATCCAGTTTTGGGTGACAAATTCAAAAACACCCTTGTCTGTCTCTTCCAAACTATCATTTCGAAGGCCCACAGCTAGAATTCCTCCACATGACAGTATTCAGGAATAACTGTCCTTCTCCCTCATCATCTAACTTTGGCGACCCCACAGAGTTTTGGCATTATTAAGTCATCTGATGTTCCAGCTTTCAGTAACTGTGAGCTTAAAATCTGCAGCTCAGCTCTGCTTGCCTTCCTTCTGTCTTGACTGCTGCAACAGGGTTGATCCACACTCCAGGAAAGACTGACTTAAAACCCTCGGAGTGAACCTGTAACTGAGCTTGTAACAGTCATTCTGGTTGAGCATGTTGGCTTGGCTCAGAGTTCAGTGACATGACAGGGACACTGAAGCAATGGAGACTGGAAAGGGCATTTCCATGGAAAAGGGTACAGAAGAACAGGAGTGCTGAGGTTTGCTGCTTTCTTTTTTGGGGCCACATAAGCAGGATTAAGGAATGAATTGAAGTTGAGAGTCTTAAAGTGCTGATGCACAGAAGCCTTCGTCCCAGGGCCGTTGGCTATGTTGCCATCAAGCTGCCATGGACACATCAGAGAGCCCCTCTCAGGACCACCTGACATGAAGGCAGAACCCTGGCAAACTACCACAGCCCCTCAGATCCTCTGTGCCAGCCACGGCAGAGGCAGGCATGGCCGTCCACGGCCACACCTGACAGACTGGGGTATAGCAAAGGCAGTATTTACAGGAGCAGAGCACATAGCAGACACCAGCATCCCAATTCTCATGTCAATTGAGTATTCCTCAAGACTACATGCAAAAGCACAGAGGGGGATACAAAAATCTACAGCCTTCTTAGTCTCACATATATAAACATATTAGGAAACATTTTTTCACCAAAAGGGTTGTCAAGCTCTCCAACAGGCTGCCCAGGGAAGTGGTGGAGTCACCATCCCTGGAGGGATTTATAAGCCGTGTGGATGTGGCACTTGGGGAGATGGTTTAGTGGTGGGCTTGGCAGTGCTGGGGGAACAGTTGGATTTGATGTTCTTAGATGGCTTTTCCGACCTAAATGATTCTATGATCCTATCTGAAAAAGAAACAACCCAAGTATATTCTTGGACAATAGGAAAGCTGGATGTTTTTCAGAGCTTAAGTTCTGGAAGAACAACAATATTCCCCTCCCTTGCCCTCAACATGGTATATCAATATGGCATTCAGAGTTCCTGATGATGGCAATCACTTGCATCAATTGTGGAAACTACTGCATTGAATAATTAGATGCATCACTCAGGATATGAACAATCACTGAGAGCCTATCTATCGTCATGACTCCAGTGAACAACAGTTCATAAAACTCCTTTGTAAAATTACTTGAATAATAACATTTGCACAGAGTATTTTTCCCATGATGCAGTATGATATTAATACATATGAAAAAATGTCCTGGAAACCAATAAAAGACCTGACTTCAAAAAAAAAGGTAAACTTTGTTCAACATTACTTAAAAATATTTGTTGATAATAACTTAAGAACACTTACCTCCTAGAGATACTTCTATTCCGCTTGTTTCAGCTGGCTCTTAAATGAAAAAAATACAGTCAAATGAATATGAATATAGTTTCAACATGATGAATCAGATTAGGGAAATTAAGTTTTCCCTGAAAAAAGGCAACTAATTTTTGTTTTAACAATCAGACTTGTATCTTTTTGTCCGAGATAAATTTGTGTAACTTTCTACAGTCTGCAGCAAATTATAAACAATCCCAAACATTTATTACATTCAACTACCTAACACTTTCTCTTCAAAGAATGGTTTACCTTGACAGACATACCACCAAGTTGCAGCACAATGTAATGTGCAGTTGCACAGAATACACCCCGTTCAGAGCAGCTTGAAAAAAGAGTCATCAGTCCTGACGAACACTGTCTTTGATGGTGAGTATCGGGGGAGAGTGGGAAAATGCAGAATACAGGACAAGAAGTATGTTTTAATTCCATGATGAGTTTTCTATTATCTCTGCATGGTTTATAAATGAACAGGTTCTGGGAAAGCCATTTAATCTTTTTAACACTGCAGCTGAGTTAAGGATGCTCATAGACCATCAGCAGCTGATTTCCTCCCTCCCACACCTTCACATATAAAAAGATGAGCCAGTATTTTCCTTTATAATAATTTTCATCATACAAGTGTCCCTTACTCTTTAAATGTTTACATAATGTTTTCTCTTCGTTTCCCAATTTCTTCCTGTAATGGTTTATTCAGTCAGTCAATTGCAAAAGTTTTTCCCACACTATACCAACTTGGGATACACATTTTTAAAAGGTCTGTGAACATTCAGAAGCTATACTGGATCAAAATGAAGTTGTTCAACCACGTTTAATAGCACAAAGCTGAGTTATCCCTTCGGACTAAGACAGGTGATATGTGTGCAGTCCATATACAGTCTAGCAGGAGTTACAGGTCTGCAGCAGGTAGAAATTCTATCCAGACCCCATTGCCAGTTATGCAGGCAAACTTCACTTGGCTGAACATCTATTTGGTTCAGACATGCACACATTTGAGTTAAGAAGACATCAATAAATGGATACCAAACTGGCTTTATATATTGCCCCCACTAATCCTTCTTTTCAGCTCACTCATCATCTGCAAAAATCAAATCAAGGAACATACCAATGACAAAGCTCGAGGAAAGCAGAAGCTCTTCCCATTAAATTATTAATATTTAACAGCTACAAAAGTCCCTGTTGCACACAATCTATCAAAATGATATGGCTCATCATGAGCAGTGTATACCCAGGACTTGACTATTAATGTCATCTGCCAATGAGCTGGAGAACTGCATAACCCACCCCTCCTGCAAAGACATACGTCATGCTCTGCATCACCTGGTAGTCCTGGGGCTGCTGCTGTTGGTGATGCTTCTGCTTCAGCTTTTTCCATCAGATCTAAGATTAGACATGATCACCGTTTAACTTCACAATGAAAATGGTTCACACGTAACACAAGGGCAACCTTTGAATCTGCAAATCCTGACACTTGTCACATGAACAAGTTACTAACACTTGTGATTGAGCTGTTCAGTATATTCTGTTACAGAAAAAACGTTCCCTATTTCACCCACAAGCATCAAAAATTTCAAGTTTCCACATGTTCTTCAAATGAAGAATAAAGCATCGTACCTATAAGCAGTAGGCTCAGAGCCTTTCATTCACCTTGGTATCCATCAGTATAAGATCATTTTGATCATAATTAGTGGACACAGATAATGCCCAAACCACACACGGTCAATGACCAGCCTGCTCCCCCAGTCCCAGCACATGCTGACAAATTGGCCATGGCACTTCAGCTAAGTACATTTGCCTCTCTAAACAGTTACCATTTCAGCAGAATGCAGAATTTTTCACTGGAACAGCGTTGTGCAGCTACTGTAAAGTTCTTGCTTACTAACAGCTACTGTGATGGATCTAAACGTTTAAGTCTGTTGCTAGGTCAGGATCCTAAATCTCTTTGGTACTCTGCAGCTGAAAAATACAAACTCAGTGTCTTGCATTTTCATATGAAAGTTATGCTGATCTTACGCTGTTTAAATGTAAATTTACCCCCATGCCCTCAAGTTAACCGTATATGCATGATTAGTCAGAAAATCTTAATAAGAAAGACGCAGACAGTTATACTGAGACCTTAATGACTATGGAGCCTCTGCCACTAAGCCACAATGTAGAAAATTAATCTTGGTAGGTTACAAAAATACATTTGTCATCAATGTCTCAGAAATACTTACGATTGTTAATCACAAGTCCTGGAAATGGTCTGAAAAAAAAAAACAAATTACTGATTCTAAAAGGCACTGCATGGGATGTCCTCCCAGTGCAACCTCCCCACACTTTCTGTAACAGAGGTCATGCTAAAAGCAAAAAACAAAGTCAAATAAAACAGATGGAATAGCAGCTCTTGGGTGCTGTGGTTGTTCAAAACTAGTGTTTTGAAAAGTAACACACAAAGGAAGAGCTAAACCCTTCCCTTGGTCACCACTAGTTAACAAGGGATCATCTCTTCTCTAGAGCTCCATTCAACAACACACATCAAAGTACTTTTGGTTAGAACATGCCATGATTAAGGGCTGAGAATTCAGACCCCCTAGTAAAATATATTTAAGAAATTTCTCTCTCTAAAGATAAACTGAAACTTTTAGACTCCTATAAAGTCAACTATGATTTGAGGAGTTACATAAACTGATAAATTTTTATTTTCAACTCCTCCTTAGTACAATTCAAAAGTTTTATCTATTCTGCTTCATGCATACAAATTAACTTTGTATATACGTGTGTTTTATATATGTGTTTTATATATATGTGGAAATATACACATATAAATGAAATTCCGTTATACTGTAATTGGACAATACTGTATTTTAAAATCTTGTAGATACGCTCATTTTGTAGGGAAAAAATTATCAAAGAATTTACCTGAACTCAAGATTCTTAACACAACTGGAATATTTAAAAATACTAATAGTAATACTAATACAAACATACTATTTACTGTTAAGAGCCAACAAGCTCTGGACTTCATTCATGCTAGAAACATCTGGACTTTATTTGACCTGATATATTGTTATCCAAAAGAACCTCACACTATTTAAAGATGCACTGCTACTTCTATTCTCTCACATTTCAATTTATTCCAGCTACAGGGCTGTGTTCACAGCACCTGCACAATCTAATCAACAGCAACTACATACCGAACGACAGTAAACTTGATAAGTTCTGCTGATTCCAAAATCTTCTCCATCGAGCTGATTTCCAGATAACTGGGTGCTTTAAACGCCACGCCGGGAGGCAACCCCTCCACCACCACACACCCAGGGTTGGTAGTGATTTTTCTGTATGGAACTTTCACAGGAAAATTCATACCAGTGGCTTCACCTAAGTGAGAGAGGTCATGTTTATTGTCAAACCTTATAATATTTATGACTACACTGAAGAAAAAAGTCCTCAGATGATTAACAAACAACGCAAACCCAAGCTTTCTATCAGATCTGAAATTATGAACATTCACTTGACAATGAAACCATTACGGCATTAGAAATAGAGGTGTTGGATTACATTCATGAACATTAGTCACAATTCCAACTCTGACTGCTCACCATATGAAGAACACAGATTCTGCTTTTACTAAAAAAAAGTATAGAACAGGGTATAAAAGGAAATAACTACATGAAGGAAAATAAAGCATTTCCTGCAAGGCCATGAAATGCAATTCAACACAGCACAAGTGAAGGAATTTCAGATAAAGAAACTCAGGTCATTACTGCTGTACAATGCAAAGTAAAAAATCCAAACAAAACTACACACAGCAAAAAGCTTACGCTGCATTTTTAAAATTACTCTATTCCCAAGTATTATGACTTTGGGATTATGAAGCCCTCAGAAGAACCATGCAAAATAAATACTTCATCCATGTTGACACAAAAAGAAACAGGAAAGGGGAGGGGAATCATGAAGCAATCTAGACTCTTATGATTTTATTGTTTAAAACTATCTACATCACTTACAAAAGATTCTTTTCTAAGTCAAAGCACAACATTCATATACAATTCTCAAATTTGTTCATTTTAATGATCACATATATAATTCACTGTAAGTGAATACTCATTCAGTAACTTCAGTATCAACAACATTTATTACACCCACACCTATGTAAAAACGGGGAGTAAGAAGCAATTACCAAATTTCTGGCTAAAAAGATCATTTACTTGCTCTCTCAGTTGTCTGGTCTTTTCTACTTTTGACGGTCGCTCACTTTCATCATCTGGAAGAAATTGTTAGAATAGCATGAGAATTAAGCACAAACTTTTCTACCCCTGAAGCTTGTTTATCCCTGCGTATTTACTTAAAGCAGATACACCTGAAGGCTTCAAAACAGGTGCTGTCTTTGCTCCTCATTTTATCAGTAACAGAGAATTGTAGAAATACACAAAAATAGATGGTTATTAAGAAATCACAGAATCCTAGAATGACGGGGTTTAGAAGGTTCCACCCCCTCCCATGGGAAGGGATACCTCTCACTAGAGCAGGTTGCTCCAAGCCCCGTCCAACCTGGCCTTGGACACTTCTAGGGATAAACCTAGGTTTACTGTCTAGAGATGACTTTGTAAACTTAATCTGAACCAACAAATTGTATTTTATTTTCTTACAGAACACAGAATGGTGGGGAAAGGTAAAGCAAAGTGACCATTCAATAAGATGGCCATTTCTCATGGTTTCCAGTGAATTCCAGTGGATGGACTATATGCCTGAGAAAGCAGTAATCAGTGTTAAGACCAAGCAGTTCAGTCTGAGTCGTTATTCAATTCAGTCTGAGTACCGACCTCTTGAATTTGCCAAGAATTGCAAATCAGTATTTCATTTATTGCATGAGAAAAATGTGGATACTTCCTAACTAGTTGTTGGACCAAGAGTATTCTAAAGATGTGACTGAAGAGATATTAATGAGTATTAGAAAATATTTAACATCTCAATAAAAACAAAATGCTCAATTATGCTCTTTGTTGACTGTACTTGCATTTCAGTGAACCAGCCGGACTGTAGGAAAAACTTCATCGAACTAAACAAATGTCATGAAAAATATAAGCACAAATAGTATGACATGAAACCAGCCAGTATAGACACTTGGTATAGTTACTTGAATCATGTTCAGGTCTTCAGCACCAGAGGTTGTGTTCACCACTGTGTTTGTTGTGGTTCTTGCTGTATTGGCTATATCAGATGAATTAGTTTTCCGTAAAAGGACTAATTCAGAAAACATTTATAGAGAACTCAAAATTTTCAATTTCTTATATAAAGAAAATATTGCAAAACAACAGATATTGGCAAAGTTTTCAAAGAGAACCCAGTTTCAAAATAGGAGCATTTATTCCATGACCTACCTACCTACCTGACACAATTTTCTACTGGCTATCTGCATGCCCATCTCTTAGGGTCATTTAGATGACCTACATATTAGGAGCAAATAATTTATCTCTAGACCAGAATTACTCCTGTGAATCATATATTGCTGGCTACATTTTGATAAATAACAGTAAAGAATACATCAGACACATGATTATTGTGAATAACTTTAGGAAATTAATACTCCCTTGCTAGAAGTATATTTAAACTGTGATTGGTAAGTGCTTTTCCCATCTTAAAAACAATCAATTAAGCAAACGAACCAAACAACTCCAATGTAGAATGAATCTTTCAGGAATTTGTTAACACCATACAGCTCTTATAATCTGTATTTAATCCTTAAAAGAAACTGTTACATAGAACATGAAGCAGTTGCAAAACTCACTTGAGGGGCTTCTAGCAGAACTTTCTTTAACAGCTGCCTCCAACATCTCAGGCCTGCAAACAGATCCAACATTTCATGTACAACAATAAAATTACATCATCAATTTTCTAGTATTATTTTATTAAAGACAGGAAATAAGTGATATCCTCTCAGCCAAACCGACAGTCAAGAATGCAATGACTTGAGAGGCTCCATAACTTTTTAGAATCACAGAATGGTTTGGGTTGGAGGAGACCTTAAAGCCCATCCACTTCCACCTCCTGCCATGGGCAGGGACATGTTCCTCTATCCCATGTTGCTCCAAGCCCCATCCATCTTGGCCTTGGACACTTCCAGGGATGGGGCATCCTCAGCTTCTCTGGGCAACCTGTGCCAGGGCCTCACCACCCTCACAGGGAAAAATTTCTTCCTAATATCCAGTCTAACCCTGCCCTGTCAATTTAAAGCCATTCCTCCTTTTTCTATCACTACATGCCCTTGTAACTTCTCTTGCCACTGTTTTGACACTGGCACATGGCTATCTAAACTTGTTCTAGACAAGAAAATTCTTACACACCCCACTATATGAATCTCCACTTCTCAGCTCTTAGTACACAGCCAGCAAGCTTTATGAGTAACCTGTAAGTGCTCCCTGCAGTAGGAACTAAACCAGTGATGTGATAATTGTAATGAGCTAAGAAATCTGGACTTGTTCTTCCTCTCACAACAGCCTCTAAGAGTCTTTCAGAACAAAGAGAGTATTGTATCTTGCTCCACCTCTACAAGAGCTTTCTGGCCATTTCCTCAATTACTAAATATATTCCAGTGTGTATTTTATAGAGTAATTCAGCAACTTCCCAACACAATTTAATGTTTTGGTCTACATTTCAATACTCATAGAACAAAGACATATGGGAGTCTTACTTTTTAATAATGAATTTTATTTTAGATTTGTTTCTCAGGATCTTCTCTAGTCTTGGAATTCCAAAAGTTGAAGGTTGGCGGAAAGGTACCCCCTCAGGTAGTCCTTCCACGTAGAAAACGTCCGGGAAGGATTCAAACAGTGAAAATGGCACCTTCACCGGTTTACTGAGTCCTAGCGCTTCCCCTGAAATGCAACAGAGCAAATAAGCTACCAGTTAGGTAACTCACGTGTAACGAAACAGAAAACCTCTGGTATAAATGGTATGGCATAGTTGGCACATATATAACTAGATTAGGCAGAACCAGCAGGCTTGCCTTTTTTGGTGACAGCTATGAATAGGCACGAAGAAAATTAAGTTTCAAACATAACTCATTCTGTTGCAGTAAATCTCATCATGATTTACTGAAAATTAGCAATTGGCAGCCAGTTCATGCCACTGGCTTGGTCTGCATACGAGACTATCCCATATGTATCTCACTTTGTTACAAGCCATGCATTTGGTCTCGGCCTCTTCTAGAGAACAGTACTAAGGGCAGTGAGATTAGTTCTCTTGTTCAAAAACCTGCACTCAGAAGAGTAATCAGAAATCATTACTTCCAAAACTCATTAGTTTCCAAACAGCCTGGACTAGAGGAAGTGCTGGAATACGACAGTGCACATCTCTCCAGATACGATCCGTAACGCATTGAAGTCCTGCAGAGTCATACAAAGTCCCATTCATAAGCAGAGTGAAGAAAGCTTAAAAAGATGTGTCAGGATGTGGATCACTGTATCTGTGGGTCATTAAAAAATTCATAATCCAACTACAACTTCTCCATTTCCAAATCCAAATAAAAAACTAGTGGAAATGAGACACAGGACTGCAAGCAAGTACATAAGAATGAACGCAGATGGGAAACTGTGTAGGGCACACAAGAATTGCAGGACCTCTGAAATAAACGTGAACATCTCTCATACATCTAACTGCATGTTCATAAAAAGGCTTCTCAGTAAAAAAGAATCAATAAACTTACCACATTTTTCATTAAAAAGATCTTCGACTCTCTGCTTTAAGTCACTAATTTTGGCATTCCATGCCTCTGCCAGGAGGAAATTGAAAGAATTAAATCAACGCTCACACAATGAATCAGTCTTCAAAGAATATTTTAAAAAATGCTTAATAAATTATTACGTTTGATAACTGATTTACTATGGCAGTAAAATGTGCAAAATGGCTTTCATTCTGCAAAACTATATTCACATCAATCCTCATTTTCCTGAAGCTTTGAAAGATATTGCTATGAGATAAAGCAAGGGCTATTAAAATTAATCCAAGAGTGATCTAAATTTACAGTATTAGGCAGTATAAAATTTACTCATCTGAACCACCACCCAAAATAGTGGCAGAAAACTATTCACGTGTTCAGTGACACAGCTCTGAAACACACACCTCTCTCCTGAGATCTATAATCTCTAGCCCAGTTTCTACTTCAGTGGGTGAAATCAGATGCCCATCAAGATAAGCATTTTGTTTCTGACAGCCACCAGAGAAATTACAGTCACAGAATCACAGAATATGCTGAGTTGGAAGGGACTCACAAGGATCATCAAGTCCAAATCCTGGCCCTGCACAGGACTATTCCAAAGAGTCACACAACGTGCCTGAGAGTATCATCCAAATGCTCCTTGAGCTCTGTCGGCCTTGGTGCTGAGAGAGCACTGAGGAGTCTGAAAAGTGCCCAACCATCCTCTGGGGGAAGACTCTTTTTCTAAGATCCAACCCAAACCTCCCCTGACACAACTTCATGCCATTCCCTTGGATCCTTTTTACTTGTGGCTGCACTAAGTGGTCTATGGCTGGTCTACAAAACTAAAAACTCAGTTTAAAGTAAAAAAAAAAAAAAGCCTAGGTCTATCAATAGCAAGCAAGTCCAAAAAAAACTGAACACAGCTCTGATTATGAATAACACCCATGTCAAAAGGAGCAGTCATTCCAAATCAGTATCTTATATGCATTCTCAGTTGACTCAGTAGGAGTAAAGTATTACTTTCTTTCACATTTTTTGACCATAACGCTAAAAAGAAAGCATGTGGGACAAAAAAGAAAAAGCAAATAACAACAAACTTTTATATATATATATATATATATAAGTAAGGATGCTGAAAAAAAGGTTTACTGAGACATAGAATTGCTTACAGTTACTCTGAGTGCAGTCACTCATCTTATTTGACTACGAAGAATTTATCTGAGTTGCAAATTGATGCTGCTTTCAATACAGAGACTCCTGTGCCAGAGCACTGCACAGACAGGCCTGGGCCTTTAAGCCCAAAAAGCTCCAGCCAACACTCGGGAACACAACTATATGGCTTCCAGTCCTGTCCAGCTTTTCCTTTACTGATTTTACAAACTTGGACTAGGCAATCATGCATAACTAGCTCTGATAGAGCATGGCTTACCAATGTTAATTCAAATCCTTCCTGGTTCCTACAGGAATGGTATGCCTCCACAGTGATGTCAATATTTCAGATTTGTTGAGTGCTTATGAAATTTATGCACTATATCAGATCTTAGCTGGGTTTATCCACTTTGGTGGTACTTTGCACCAGAAAAGTCCTTCAAGGGTCTGAAGCATCGTGCAGTAAAGACCAGCAAAATCTAAACGGGCCTGACCAAACCCAAAGATCTAACGGACCTGTGCTGCATTTGTACAGCATTCTCCATACATCATTTAGGATTTTTCTACTGCATATTACTCCACAGGATGAAGAACTGAATGTACATGAAAGCAAGAGCTTCAGTCATTCACTAACTGTACAACAGAACATGAATGCAAAATATGTAATCAGAATGTTCCATACCAATATTAAAAGAATGCATCTGTACGAATTCCCACAACACTTACGAAAAGAGAAGTCTTTTCCTTGTGGCTTGAAACTTATATTGGAGCCATTGGTTTGAGAATTAGTTTGAGTCCTTGTTGTTTGTGTTTTATCAGGACCTGTGAAGAGACATTACATATATACATGCAGAGAGCAGAAGCAAGACATCATACAAAAACAACACATCAAAGCTGATTACTAGAGAAATCTTAACTTCTGAATTAAGAGTAGAATAAAAAAAACCCCTTAAGAAGTTCTCGTAGGATTGTATTTAAGCATTTGATACTACTGATCACATCTGTCATTTCTCTGCCCATGGGCTACGTCAGTTCCCACATCTCTGCTTGCAATAATGGGCCAAGCAAGCCGTCAAATTCCAACATTCCACATAAGCATCATCTACACAGAATACAGTATTATTCAGAAACAAAAAGTAAAACTGTTTCTACATTAAAGTGTATCTGGAGCCTTGAAATGAAAGAGTTTGCTACATGAGGCAGGTGTACAAGTTATTTATGGACTACAAAAGCTGAGAAGAACAGAAACATAAGAAAAATAAAATAGAAGAGCATCAGAAGAATGCTTAATGATATTTCTTCCGTACTTCCATCAACAGTAACTTCAATCTCTGGGACATTTGAATTGCGTGCAGGACTTCGCGACCTTTTGGAACTCCCTGGACTCGTTGCTGGAAGCCAAGAGAACACAAGGTGTAAAGCACAAACCCTTTACAACCTATATCCTGCACAGCTAACAAAAAAACCCAGCTGTATTCCAAAAATTCCAACAGACTGAAGTAAGTACACTGTAAACCCTGAACAATACAGTGATGCTCACAGCCTTAAAAAGTAGTTTTAGTGCTCTTGAAAAAGGCAGGTATTATACCTAAATTTTCATGCCACTAATTCAGAAGAGAAGACTTCATTGTTTCTAAGGGTGAAGGACAGGTTTGGTACTTTTTATTATCTAAGTAACAAAAAATTATTAACATCTGAATTTTTTATAGGCAACTTCAAGGACTTTTTTTTTCTTATAAAATATAATTTTTACTTACTGCAGTTCACAGCTCTAAGTTAAATATGATTTAAGCCATTAAAAGCAAAATAAAAGTTGTCAAAATTGGGTAAGTTCCATTTTCCATACTAGGATAGTCAATTTAAAAAACCAGATAAATTTATGGATTATATTTTTCAAATAATAGCATTTGAACAGGCTACTATGCTAGATCATCTTAATGCCCTTTTTTTGCAACACCCGTATTTTTCAACCACAAAGATCTTTCAGATCTTTCAGATCTTTCAGTCTGCTAGGGAAGCAGAAACTAAGTATTTAGGAATTGATGGCAGCAAATTGTTTACCTTTTGTGTATTTTTTATTAGCCAGTTTTCGAGACAAATAGGAATTGAGAAGCTCGGGCCTAGAAGTTGGACAGAACACAACCTGATCAATTACAAGTCAAATAATACAGCAAAATGTTAACATTTCTTGGAATTCAGTTGAGTTCCAACACACATAACATCAGCTCTTTACAATAAAATTCTGCTAGAAGTGTAGATGACTCTCCCTCTACTTTAAGCAAAAAAAAAACCCCAACCATAAAGCTACATTTTCTTATCTGTAATTTTATTTTGAGTCTATTTTAAGCAAAAATAATAAAGAAAAAGAAAAAAAAAATAAGAAAAAAATCTTCTAGGTACAAGACCATTTTCCCTTCCCTAGATCCTTGATGTATGAAACACCCAATTTATACATCTACAGAAATTTAATGAGGAATGTATATCCTTTTATGAGACAAAACATATGTGCAAAATGGTCTTTCTGTTTCATGGAACCAGAATTTAGGTAGCACTTAAAGCCTAAAGTTGCTGGGAATAAAATCAAATAACTTCAAAATCATGAGTAAAAATAACTGAATTGCAAACATACTTTTTAATAACAAATTTGATTTTGTCACTCGCACGGATAATTCTTTCAAGGCGTGGAATTCCAAACCATGTGGGACTCCGGAAGGGGATTCCATCTGGCAAGCCTTCAACGCACAAATGCGCAGGATTTGACTCAAATACAGCATAGGGAACTTTCACTGCCTCTGAAATCCCCAGAGCTTGGCCTGAAAATAAAGATTAAATGATAGATTATATACTCAAATGGGTGGAATTTTATCTCAAGTGACTTTATTAACCTTGGCTTACAGAAGCTCTGTTACTCAGAGCTAATAAAAAACCGCAAACAACAGAAATATCTAAATAGATTTAAACAGATTTCCTATTATTTTCTGTAGAATAACTGCAAATGGGGACTTGGTCCATCTTGTTACAGGTAACATCTAAGCCTGCGGTGTCTAATATTTTCTTTTAAGAACTTTTTTCATCCAAAAGCTTTTGTGCACATACCATCATCTCTTGTCACAAGTCTGGAAAAGTTATGGCCTAGGATGCTGCTATAAAAATATTTATGTCAGTTACAGGATAGAGTCAGTAAAACATAGGTAAGAGGAGTCAAGATTTCCATATCTGTCCTAGTATATTTCTGATGCTTAAGTAAATACAGTAACGTTTAAACAGAGGAGTTTTAAAATGCAGCAGCATTACAGAACGGTTCATTTAGCATTTAACTTACCAAATTTCTTACTAAATAACTCTTCTACTTGGTTTCTTAGCTTTGTGATCTTGGCATTCCAATCTTCTCTCTCTGAAAACCAGAAATAGATATGTCAGAGAATGACACAGCTCTAGGAACAGAGGTACATTTGAACACATTTCTTCCAACATAAGAACTTGAAAACTATCAACACAATCACATCTGAGGAGACAAGGATACACAATGAATAATGATTACTAATAGCAGATTAATGACACATGCAATTCCTTCTATATAATGAAAAATCTGTTTAAATATAGTTACAAATTTCAAACACTGACCCAAGTGGGAGAACTTGTTTTTCAGAGCCTTTAGATGCAGGAACAAACTATTTTAGTGGCTCTTACAAAGTTGGAATTAATTAATCATAGTGTATAATAAATAACACTCTTTAGAGCAGAAGATGAGGATTTAAAGACTGCTTTGCTAAACATTTTGATTAGCATAAAAAAATCATCTTCAGTCGTATTCTCTATCGTAAATAAAAGCCAATTACAGGAGTGCTAACTAGCACGGACAATTTGTAGCTTAGATAGAGAAGAAAGCAAAGGATGTGGTATAAAAAGCACTTATTTTCTAACAAACGGCATCATACTTCATGTTTCATCACAAACCACAAATAACAAATAACTGCTACTGAGTCAAACCCATTCTTTCCAAGCTGTGGAATGCATGCAGGGAGGAAGCTATACAGAAATTTTTTGTTTCCAAATCCTATTTTTGACTCAGAAATTACCTAACTTGCTTAGTTCTAGTGTCTTATACTTCCATGGCAAGATGCATTATTATTTTTTGCAGTCTGGCCTACTTATCTGATAGATTTCACAGGTATTTAAAATCTGCATGTGTGTAGTCTCAGTGGCAAAGCAACTAGAGTAATTCACTTTAAAACACTGAAGTGTTATTCATAAACTATCTGTTGAGAGCACAGGATTAATTTTGCAAAAGAATAATATTTTGCTTAAAAGAAGTCTAATATTCTTTAGCAACATCAAGTTTGCAACTACAGTAGGAAGATCCTTGGTCTTTGTCTGGGAAAGTGGTTTTCACTGGTCTTTAAGCGCAGGAGATCATTTGCTGTGTTTGCCTGTCTGATATCAAACCTTAGACCCCAGAAAGCTTTGTGAGCACTGGTAATTCCAGAATCACTTATTAGTTAGTGAAAGATACAGTGAAATAACCAGTAAAAAAAAAAATAAAATTATTCCGAACATTCAGTCTGAGGTTTAAGAATCATCATCACTACTTACCTTTCAGAAAGAGAACTTTATTAGCTGTTTTTTTACTGCTGTCACTGGCACCTGCTGTTACTACTTTGAAAAAACCTCAGACTCAATGCTGCCTTTTCCTCTGCTCCACAGTGAACCCCATCTTTTCTACTGAGCTACCCACTTACTGAATATGAGTTTTTTCCTAAAATCCGAATAAAATCCACAATATGTTGTGATGATATAAGACAACTACTACTTACATGATTATTAAATCATATTCCTTTTTTTTCTCCTTCACACGAGCTATGTGTGTGGAAAAACATAGGAAGCCCTGGATATCCATTTGTGTTATTATTACAAGCAGATTCATACTCCTCTAAAACTCAATGAGATCTGGATTGCATATTCCTGTAGCAAGAGAGTCCCAATACACTCCAATTCAGGGCATTCGGAAATAAACCCCAAAATGATTCTCCCCCCCTGTTAAGGCACTTTGAAGAAGCTCCTACAACTCCTTCCCAACAGAGGCCTGAAAAGAGCCCAGGATCAGCTGTGAAATGCCAAGGGCCTTCAGAGCTTTCATTCAGGTCAGGACAGTAACTCCAGTTACTGGGGCTGTGAAGGTGACCCAGTGTAGTTATTCAAAGGCAGGTGGACTGCACCGTGATCCCACAATCCATGTTCATAGTGATCAATTTATTCCTTGCAGCCCCCATGAAGAACATGCCAACACACTCATCACACAAGGGTTACTTGAAAAATGCTGCACTTATCCAGCAAACCAAACCCTTCCATTCCCACTTGGAGACAGCACTTGTCTTACCTCTTGGGTTCAACTTGGGCTGAATAATTTCGGTTGAAGTGATAGTTAGCAGCTCTGGTCTGCAACAAGGACACAAATAATCTGCTTATTCTTGACATAAATTAAATATTACTACCTATCATGACATGAATTGAAGAGTCCGGATTTTTCTATTATGTTTGTCACTCTTGTCAACATGCTACAGAGGTATTTTGGAATACTTGTCTGGATTGCAAATACCCACTTTTTAATGCAGAATATTTAATTTGCCTATTTGGTAACTAGAAACCAAATGCTTCATGACTTCATGAAATCAAGTGCTTGATTACACACAGGGTGTTTGCTTAGCCTCTTTTTTAAGAAAACCTCAAGGTTTAGGCATTAAACAAATACTTACTTTTTGATCACAAATTTTATTCTCTTGCCCACTTGAATTATTTGTTCAAGGCAAGGGATTCCATACCAGGAGGGACTCCTAAAAGGGATGTTTTCTGGCAGCCCTTCAACATAGAGGTCAGTTGGATGAGCTTCAAATTTCTTGTATGGAACAACTTTGGGCTCACTGCTCCCCAAGGCCTTGGCTGTTGGAACAAAATACATCCAGTAACTGGACAGCAATCAACCTTCATTAAAAGCTAGCTGATACCAATTACTCAGGCTATTGCAATTGTGATCTTAGAACCTGGGACAATTCAGGACATCTAAATCCAAGTCTCAGCACACCAAAAATGTAAAAAATTTGCCATATTGCATGATGGTCTTGCTGGGCGATCACAATACCAGACTGAAGATTACTGGATTGCTCACTGAGGCATACTACAGTGGTTTTATCCAGAGTTTTTAGTCTATAACAGAGGATTATGCAACGTTTTATTCTAGCTCTTAGGAAGTTGACTATCTTTTATATTGGAGAGGATATAAAAATTCACCTGGAAATGTTCTAATACTAATTTTAATGATACTGCAATGGACATAAATAAGTAAATGGCTAGTTTATTCACCATCAAAGGAAAAATATCCAAATAGGAGGGAATTGAGAGCAATCAGAAGAGCTGTATATATGACTTATAATTATTTTTTAAAACTATGACTTTACCTTGTATAAGCAGTAAACTAAAACATTATTTTTCACTCAACTGCCAGGATTTTAAATATTTGAAAAAAAAAACCCTGATCAAAGGTCTCATTCACTTAGATGTTCAAAGGAAGGACTGAATACAACCTTCAAGAAATACAAAGCTATAAAGAAAAGAAAATAGTGTACTCACCAAACTTTTTACAAAAGAGTTGATCTACCATCTTTCTCAGTTTGGTGACTTTGGTATGCCACTCCTCTTTTCCTGTATTTGAGACTGACACAGAACAAAAACAAAATTTCTTAATTATTTTGGTTATATTTTCAGTTGTTCAGTTTACAGCATGCATAATCATCCTGCATTTTCAGGTAACACAGAAAATGCTGTGAGGAAGAAGCATGGATTCAACTGGGAACTACAAAAAAATAATCATTAAAAAATTACATAATATTAAAACTGAACAAAAATCCACTGAACCAGTGACATCATTTCCTACAAAATACACAAGAATTACAATGCTTTCATCAGCCACCTCTGATCTGCAGTCCCACTTGGAGATTTTTGCCAGTGTCATTTTCTGAAGAATTATCTTGATATTCAATGCAGAATTAGGCATGCCTATGGAATGAAAACCTGCTTACAAGGGATGAAAGGACATATAATACAAATCACTTTTTTCTTCTGAATATGTCTTTGTGACCAATAAGTCAAACTTATTGTCGAAGCTTTTTGTGAAGCTCGTACAAGACACGGGCAGCTGCCACACTGGGTTTAGCCAGCATGCAGAAGCAAAAACCTCCGTAACTGCACTGCACCAGGCTGGGCTATCAGCATAAGCACCAGCTCATGCTTCTCCAGCCATTCCTGAGCCAAACCATCACTGCCTGACTGGTTTTGTCTTGCAGCCAGTATCAGTCTTTTAAGGGTTTCAGGACTGAAGCCATTCTATAAAACCTTCCTGACTAGACTGCTTCCCACAGGAATGCAAACCCAAATCATCATTTCCTCTGCCAGTCAAAATACAGGTTCCATATTCACGCCATTCCTCTCCTGCTGGGGATACAAGCTAGCAGGTGCTACAGACAGAGCAGGACATTGGACGTGGAGCCAATGTCTTTTAAGATGGCAGTGGACACATGGAGTAGCAGAAGAGACAGTGAACTACTGGGAAAGAGGGAATCCAAACAGGAAGAAAAGAAAACTGAGGGAAAGGAGGCTCAGACATCTGCTGTCTTCTGTGTTCCGTGAGATGTTACTGACAGCTTCCACAGATGCTCTCTTCTCTTAGAAAGGATGCAGAGGTCACGCATGACTATCACTACAAGTTGGTGATGACAAGAAATGTAAGAAACTGTTCATAATGCTGTGTCATAAAAATTGCTTACCACTGGTTTTCTTAGCTACAGGGGTTTTATGAGATAAGTAATGTACTTCCTTTGCCTTCGTAATCAGTACAAACATATTAAATCTGACTAAAACAACAGAGAAAAGGGCTAACTTGACCCAGACAAAAGTACACCTAGGGTTAAGGCTCAGTTATTAGCCTACCTACTATTTTTGTAGTCAAATTTGCTGCTTGAAGGAACAGTAGGTTATTAAGACTCAAAACACTAGGTTAACTTATACTTCAGGAAAAGTTTAATTCCTGCACACATGTTAAAGACACATTTTTATGGCATAATTGCTTTGCTTAATTTATATCCTTAATATTCACCTTAGTACAGTCTTTGATAATACTTTTTACAACAAAAGACTATGAGTATATAATACAACATAACAGTGCTGCACTAGTGCAAACAGTTCTGTCTATATGCTTGTGTTACTGTCTGAACTAAGGACTTCTCTGGTATTACTAAAATTCACAGTTCAACCAGGTTGAGGGTGCCAGTCAGTATTTTGGGTTTGGGAGCAATTTCTTTGCAACTGTTTTTTCAGACATACAAGCTTTCAACACTTTGTTTAATTGGACATTTAAAAAAATGCTCTGAAGCCCAAGAAACAATAGAATTCAACTGAACGGAAAAACAAGTCGGGGAAAGACATTTACCAACCAGTGTTCGTGCAGAGGTACAATTCTTTCAAAACTTGATTCTTTTTCAATGTTAAACTTCTTTCTCTCAGTTTGAGAGGAAATGAATTCATGGGTGCAACTGGAAAAAAAAAATCTATTCCTGTAGTCTTAAATTTCCATGGTCATTTTTGCTATCTTTGCCATCTTTGGATGGGTGCTCAATGGAGACAAGACATGTAAGAGCATGAATCTGCTGAAAAGTATTCGTGATGGGAAAAGTGGCTGGAATGTATTATTTTTGCACCACTATAATCACTATGTTCATCAGTGCATTTCAGTTAATCTGATTTTGGAAAATACCATATATAAGCAATTATTCCACAGTACAGATAGTTCCCAGTAAACTCTTATCAGCTGTGGAAACTCTTGCCTTTTCTTTATATCTCAACAGACTAACACAGCTCAAGGTTTTTCCTTTGAAAACCAGCTGAATCAAATTAATTGACAGAGCATTAGTAACACTGGCTTGGATAACCAGTGGAAAACTCCTGTCCCTCTGTAGCTAAAGAAAATTCAAATCCAGAGGAATTATTTGCAATGTGTTATTAGTAAAAGCAAATTGTAGCCACCACTAAGACTGACAAATATGAATATCATACTGTACTTGTACAACTCACACATTTGAAAACTTACCTCCTTTAGCTGTTTTGTCCAATGGAACATCTGTTGAATTCAGAAGTTCATCCCTAAAAGATTTAAGATACATGCTTAACAGTAACAGACGCTTTGAGAAACCAGCCTCCAGTTACAGCCTCAAGTTACTACTGAAGGAAAAAAACCAACCAAACAAAAAACGCCTCAGGGGACATCATGATTCCCAACATTAAATTCCAATTAACACCAAAGTAGCATAAAAGCTAATTGGAACACTACTGACAAAACATTTTTCATGCCTGATATCCATATCCACCTGAGCTATAACATTTCATGGTAACATACAGGTTCCACTAAACTTAACTCTAAGATACATTTCATAAGAAACAAAGATCCAAACCAAAAGTTTAATCTCTAAAAAAGGAAAACTTCAAAGCAGACACTTCGGTTTCTCAAATACATCTAGTTTTATCCACATTTGAACAAACATGAAATTAAACATTCTGATGTTTCTCACAGAGCCAAACTGGTTTTTGAGCTGCTCTGGTTACCACATATTACAAAACCAATAAACAGCATAAATTAATTTCTGTTAACAACTAAGACAAATTTGACAAGAGAAGGTGCCAGCATTGCATGGATACTAAAATCTATGCATAGTGTCTGATTTTAAGTCAGACAAAAGGTAGATCTACACTTCTTCCTCTTTCCTAGTTATCTGCAAGTATCAGGATGACAGAAACTGGCCATGTACCTCTCAAATAGGAGCAACTAGCACAGGGGCAGGGGCTGTCATTACTCCCAATTCTGAGCCTGACCACTGCAATCAGCAAATTCCTGTCCATTTCAAAAACTTGGATTAGGCCCTACACCACTAAACCCCAGGAAAACAGGAGCTGATACTCACTGAAGCTTCCTTTAAGCTTCAAGCAGTCTCTAGGTGCACCTTAGGTGTCCTTCATGTATGCTACCTGATCTACCTCCAGGCACACACAAGACACACATCCAATTAAACAACACGAACCAGTAGCTATATCTTGGCCTCAAGCCTGCCCTGGGAGTTCCTCTATACAGATACAGCCATAGACACTTTGATACAGCGTTCCAGCAAGAAAAAAAAATAAAAACACAAGCTGAAATTTAGGCCAAGATCCTTAGATAGCATCAAATATGCCAAAGTCAATGGCTTTCAACAGGTACTGCAGCTGAAGAGATTTGAACAGTACAAAGAGATCTGCTCATGACAAGAAATCCATAATATTGAAGAGATCTGTCCAGAGATCTGTTCACACCACTATGGTGTTCTGCTGGTCTGATAAGCTGAGTTTATCAGAGTGAACATCAACTAAAAATTCCTCCTTAGTATTCCAAATGAATATGTCAGTAGAAACCAGTCTGGAAGTTCTTGAAGATAAAATGAAGCGGAGAGGAGCCAGCAGAAAACCATGAGTAACGTACAGACAAAAATGCAAAGTTCCTTACCTTTTAATCACAAATTTAATCCTCTCCTTTGCTAGAAGTATCCTCTCCAGCCGGGGAATGCCGTACGTGGATGGACGCCTGAAGGGGACACCTTCTGGCAGCCCTTCCACTTTTAAGTCTTCTGCAGTTGACTGGAAGAGTGAGTATGGGATAGAAACTCGACCTTTTGCTTTTATAGCTTCAGCTTTGAGGAAAAAGGAGAATAAAAAGATTAGACTGGCTTGTGGCTCTAATCAAATTACCTGTTTAATATCACTCTGATAAACATTATAATTAGTACACGGGCAATTAGCACATTTAAATATGCAAGCATTCATTGGTTTTGTTTTGTAGCAAAATCACTTTGATTCACAGTAAACAAGCTGCAGATGCACATCCTCCTCTTTTCCCTTTACTCCGTAAATGTTTCTAAACAGTTAACAGTTCGTAACAATTGCACCTGTTAGAGTGCAATAGAAGTCACACTATTTTCGTTTTGTTTAACAGTGCATTTTGAAAGATGAAGTTACCTAGACTTAATTATAAACCAAGCATGTTTCAGTTCACTAGCTCTTACTATTATTATTTGTTACTACTATTGGCTTACAAGAGTCATTAAAGCCTTGGAGGAGGGGCACACATCCCTTATTTTTCAGTGAATTCCTAAAGTTGTGGTTTATTTTAGAAATCCAAGGAACCACTACGGAAATAAACAATACACTTCTAACACTACTGAAAAAAGCATGGCCTTACTAATGAGATCTTTGAAGCAAATGGAAAGCAGATAACTGACTCAGCCACAGATGGAAAATAACCATGATTATGAGGACCATAATCATATCAATACATGTAACAGGCTGGCAAATACTGGAGAATGAGACGAGGCTTTGCAAATATGAAGAGGGCTGATTTCTTTATACTCCCAAGGGTATGTTAATTTTGTAAGCCATGCAACAAATAGTTTGGTACATTCTGTTGTTTTGCTATGGAAATTAGATGTAAAAAGTTCTTTGAGGAGAGAAAAGCCAAGCTAAGGCCAAATTAGAGTACAGTGATGCTGTGGCAGCATTTCTGAAAGCAAAACTACTCCGGGCACCTTTTCAAGCAACTTAATGTCACATCTAAGTGGCCCGTGGTTCAGACATTGTCTATGCAAAATGCTCTCATTAACTCACAAATTCTTAAATGCAATAAAACAGTTTAAGTTTTAAAGCTATGTGGGTAACACACTCTTTCAACCACTTGGAACCAGAATATTTCTAGGAATGTTTATCACAAAATAGGGAAACTTTGAAAACAAGTACATTTCTTAGTACAGTCTTCTATTAGTCTTGTACATGTCATCTTAGACTTGTATGTATCTTAGTCTTCTATGCTGATTGGAACTGAGTATCAAAATTTTAGAAAACTGCAAGAACGGTGTTTCAATTAGACTTGGTTTCAACTGGTAAATACAAGATGGCCAAAACTGGAGACAGAGAATAGAATCATAGAGATGGACACGAACCTGTAGATGAATCTTAGCAAATAGACTAATGAAACCCTACTCAAACACATGCCAAAGGTGCTCCAGAACAATCAAAAGAGCTGTTGTGTATCACCTCAGTCCCCCATTAATGTAGATTTTTATTGCAGCCATATACCACTTTCAAGAAATTAAAAAAAATTTATTCTCAGCCCTGGGGGCTGTTGTGGCATGTGGTGAAAAGCGCAACAAATCCAGCAGACAAGCCTCAGGGTAACAGATCAACATCACTAAAATCCAGATCACTACCAAGCATCAAGTAAGAACAGCTTCACAGGAACAGAAATCCTCTCTGTTTAAATAAGTAACTAATAACAGGTAAGTTTTTACAAGTGAGAGTCTTTATTTCACTTAAATCAGCAAATTTTTTAGCCAGTACACTTCATAGAGCCTGAAAACACCATCAGCATCACAGTCTGCAGTGAGGCTTCTCAGATTTGGAATCTTAAATATTTTTGCATAGAAATTCTACTCAATACAGCTTTCATTTTTATAAATTAGTCTGTATATGTAAAGTCACTAACAAGTAAACCCATTTAGTTTTCATCTAGACACAAAACTGTATTTTCAGACACATCAGTTGCAATAGATTACAGTGACTGACATTGCTAAAACACTTTGGAGCTACAAAAGTCAACAAATTTGAAGAGCATTTTGGGAATTCTGGATATCCATAACTCATTTCAGTAAATGGGAGATAAATGCCCATACAGACAGAAAGAACTAGAGTCTGATAAGGAATTGGTTTGTGAATCAAAGCAATGTTGTCATCCACAGGGAAAAGGGGATAGTTTAATATCAGATGCCCTGCTATGGAAAGTCAGGAATAGCTCAGTATTCCACAGACTACACCGGAGATTTTTAGGCTGACTATGTGCAAACACCAAAATCAAAATTAAAGCAATTCACTAAGAATGATGCTCCTTTTTAGAGCAATTAAAATACAGCGAATGAGACCCTGAACTGTTTTAACTTGATGTGAGTTGCTTTCAGTGGGCTGTTTAAATGTCAGATGATAGTCACACCCGAAACATTCTGAAAGCACTTCCACTTTTTGTGGTAGATGAGCACCACCATTTATTTTGAAATCTTTGCTGACGCAGTTTTACTCTGTGATACTGGGACACAAAATACATCTACGTGCAGCATCTGGAAACAAATTCCAAGGTCTAACATGTCTGATGCTTTTTCTTTCCAAGAGTCATTAAAATATAATTTTTGCTTCACTGCAAATCAATCGTAATCAGACAGGAACAATCAATGAGTGGCAACCTCTCCCTAGAACCATTCTTTTATGTAAGAACTCGGTGTAATTACAGAAAAAAGGACAGCTCTCTCAAATGTGGTTGCCTAAGACACGAGCATGCTGGAGTTCCAGGAAACTGAACAAAACTAGTACCAAGTTTTGCACTTTGGTGCCAAACGGAGACACTCCCTTTTGAAATTACTCTGCTAAACAAAAAAGCCAGTTTTACATCTTCTAGCAGTATTTAACCCTTTGGTGCTGTCAGTTCAGGTGTACTCCTGAGCCAACAACAAGATGCAAGCCAAAGGGCTGTCACAGTAACAAAGAACTAGAGGCAATGGTTTGGAATGGTGTGTAACACATACCGTATTTTTTTTCAAACAGCTCCTCAACTTGCTTTCTCAAGTTTGTAATTCGTGCATTCCATTTCTCTGCAAAGAGAAGGACATGTCAGACTACAAACAAAACTGAGAATCTCTTGTAAAATCTGCGTTACTAACGAAATATGCAGTGTGCTTTTACTGCTCACTTGCATACAGGTGACTGCAGAGTACAGTACAGGCTATACTTAAAGCAAATGGATATGTTCAGGAAAAAAAAAGTACAAAATAAATTTTTTAAGATTACCTCCCAAACTTGTATATTAAATCGAGTTAAAAAAAACCACAACACAAACCAGGCTAAAGTAATTTCCAAAACTGGTTTCTCTTTGACAGATCAGTCAGCAGCTCTCATAGCCATCAGGGGTAAAGGCAGTTTGTAGCTGCTGTTGATAGTTATCCAAATTTGTGTGCTGAAAAGCTTAATTATTGAAGCTTGATAAAGCATACAGTGAGTACATGGAGTTGTTTTGGCACAAATCTGTATAACTATCTGGGTCAGGAGGCATTGTGCCATCCTCTACCTTAACCCAGCATTTCTCCAAGTCCTGGTGTTGCAAAACATCCTCAGAAATCCTACTTCTGAAAGAAGATACAGACTGCAAGACAGAAGTTATCCAAATCCAGTCCTGTGTTACATGGACAACTGGATTAAATGGCAGAATTTTAACAATTAATTTTCTGCCTGTGACAGAGCACACGTTTTCACTGCTTTTTTGTACTATCTCAATGCTTTTAGGAAAATCCCACAACTCTTTTGTAGATGTTACCAGATGTCGTCTGGCCTTTTAAGAAAGAGTTAAGCAAGTGTACTTACAGCTTATTTCTTACTCCAAAGACTTGAATCTAGTAACTACAGAGGTCAAAAAATTATGCCATTCAAGCTATGACACTTCCAGTTGTCAAAAAATACTTATATCAGACAAGACAGAGGACTGAATTTTGAGTCTCTATCAAAAGGCACTTTAATATTCATTCTCAGACCAATGTACACAGCTTTGGTGTCTATATTTAATGTTTGGGGTTTTTTTTAATGTAGTTTCATGGATATCAATAGGACAGAATGCTTCAGATGTAGGCACGAATTAGACCTTTTTTAACAGGGAAAGGGTATTTTGGTATGCTGCCCTGCATCCACACAAACTCTTCATTCTAGTTACCTGGCAGATTTTGAAATTACATTCTTGTGGATAAATTTATACAATTACTTCTGCCACCCTTCTACTGCTACCCTGTACTGCACAGCTTCTTATGTGATAAACACATTGTGAGCTCAATGTTTTCTATTCCTGTGTCACTTTCTCCTTACAATATTCCCTCTTTTAACTTCAGATATACAATACACCTAGATGAAGCTCTCTCTGATTTTAGCACAACCACCAACTGCATTTTCTGTTGACCAGTGGAACAATGGATTAAAAGCAGCTTTACCAGAAGAGTCAGGAAAATATGAGCCAGAACTGGCTGGTCTAAAGGGGAAACCCTACTTTACTCCACAAAGCTGGTGAACACACATGGACAGTCGTGGAGTAAGAGTTTTAAAAGGCATTTGTGTGACTCGGGAGTGGAACTCAGAGGAAAGCATCAACAGTTGAGATCCTGTCAGTTCGTCAAGCTCTAAGGCAGACTCGAGAAATGATTTCCTCTAAAACTCAGGCTGGTTTTTGTCAGAGGGAGAACAGGTAGAAAGAATGTCATACCATATTACAAAACAACCATATAGAAGCATACAAATAATATGGAATATTGGTGGTTGCACAATTTTAGGAGACACTGCTCCTACCCTGACTGGTCTCCTACATAAGCCATTAAGCTATCAAGGCTTCATTTTTCTCAGTTTCCAAATCTCACTATCACTGGTCAAATATACCATGTGGATCTTTTCAATCTCCTACTTTCATGTCCCTCTCCCTCCAATGGAAACACTACAGGGATTCATAATCAAATACACCACATTACAGGGATTTTTTTTTTGGAATGGTGAATACACAGAGAACAGGAAACTGGAAAAAAAATCATAACTGGCTCACATTTTGGTCAGCACACTGTTTTTTTGGCTACTTTTATACTTTATTAGTAAATCGAACAACAGAGATATTTAAAAATTCAGAGGGACTATCAGGTAACCAGTGTGATTTTTCAATCTGATTGTCAGCATTACTAACCCCTTGGATCCTGACCAATTACTGTAAAAACATTCTTTCATCACACACTTTGTGCTCATATAGCAAAGTTGAAGACCTATCACAAAACTAAGCTGATACTGTGTTTTAGTAATCACCAAAAAGCAATTTAGTTTTTCTGTAGGCACCAAAATAAACAGTGGCTTCCTTCTATTCCTCCATAAAAACCTTCTGATACACCATCCCAGTTAAATAACAATCCTGAAAACTTCCCCCATTTGTCCACAGTCTCCTCAATTTATCCATTCTCTGCTCCTTTGGATATGTTCCAGATAACATCCACTACAGCTGAGGAAACCTGCACAGTGTACATACATTGATGCTCAGGTACTAGGCACTCTACTATTTCCATATCCATGCCATAGAGTACTCCATGGGGAAATAAAACAGAAAACACTCAACTCAGCATGGAAAACACAGAGCAACTCTAAGCATACTGCAAGCTGGTAAAACCTGTGCTCAACAGTGGGCCAAAATGGTGAAAAACCATACACACTTTCCATCACTGTCGTAGTCAGACAACAGCTAGAGGGACTTTATTCCCCACTAAAATGGTTTAACACAACTGCAAGACACAACTTGAGCCTTCTGACCTTTTTATAAAATTTTTTAAGAAAGCAAAAGAACGTGGAAAGTGATTTTTACTGACAATGTCAGTTCCTTTCAGCAATGATATTTTTTAACCTCAAACAGCTGGTTCAGATTTTTTTTGAAATCCAACCTCCCTTCCCAGAGATTATTAAATTCTATCAAACATTTTAATAGACATTTGTTACAATTATTTTCTTTTCCTGTCTCCACAAAACTAAGAGCACAGTTCATTAATCATCCTGTTTCTCAGGCCACTTGGGCTACCTGATCAATCAATCAAGACATCAAGGAAGTCCCTCCAACCCAAACATCTCATTGCTGTTATGTAAAATACTGAAAGTCCTTATCAGATGAGACAGATTTCTCTCTCAAGCATCTATACTCCCTTTCCAGTTTTCTGAGTGCATGTGCCTTTGTCATTCTGCAGCTTCTCATGATAGAATTAAATTAACCACCTCCTTTCTCCTGTCCCATTAGCTAATATTAGACTTGGTTATCAAAAGCGCAAAGTCTTCTGAAATACCCAAACACCAGCACTGAAACTACCAACAGTTGCTATTTTTTCCATTAGAGAAAATGAAGTATCTTTCTCTGAAGCTTCTCACATTTATTTTGTGTTTTAAACAGACCTGGAAACACTATAGAGAAATGCCACTTTCTGTAGGTGAACCCCAAAGTGAACATGAGGGGCAATAATGCCAATACAAATTAGGAAACCCAGGAGTAATGATGTCTGAATAACTCGTGAGCTGTAAATCCCTGTCATGTAAGTGCACAGTGGGTGGTTTAGAACAAAATTTTCTTGATAATAGCTCAGAGTAATAAACTACTAAGTCAACTCAGAGCAACAGTGAGCACATAAGCTCTGAGATGCTCTTAAACTGGTGTTTCAACATTGCAAGCTCAAATAAAATTTTTATTGTCCTAAAAGCTAACTACCTTTGCTCTAAATCTCTAACCAACATCACTCTTGATTTCTCTTCAAAAACTGTTGTCATGCAAAGCTTAAATGCTGTTTTCTGCTGAGAGAAAATATATAGGGAAAGCTTTGCAAGAGTAAGTGGTAAGTATTGCACTCGCCAATGCTGACATCACGTTCTCGGGTAGCACTCAAAAATAATGTTAAATATGGAAGTGGCTACTAGTAGTAGTAATGACCTTAAAAGATGACAGCTCACAATACTTTATTATTTTGGCTGAAATTAGCATTAAATACATGTTTCACACAATACAGATGTCAGAAGGAGATCCAAGGGGACTTTTCAATTCACCTCAAATTCCAGAATTCCTAAGAAACATCTCAAAAAATGTGCCAAAGGACATATTCCAGACTGCACAGAACCTTATAAAAAGTAGGCAGATGAATGGGCTATGTGTCCAGAAACCAAAACAAACCAAGGAATAAAGGAGAGGTAAAGGACTTCCAAAAAATCCCAGGGGAAGCATCTTCGACCAGAGTAACCACGGCATGTGGATGCATTTCTGTGGAGAACTCTACACATGGGATCATGAAAGAACACCACCAAAAAGATCCCAACTTTCTGTGTGTCCATTCACGTGC